>NW_027187314.1:8881161-8896916 GCF_028583685.1 Petaurus breviceps papuanus
GGAAGGAAGGAAGGAAGGAAGGAAGGAAGGAAGGAAGGAAGGAAGGAAAAGGAAGGAAGGATGATTGGTTCAATGGTCCACTTCTGTGTCACAGAAGTTAAAAATCTCCCTTATCTCTTCAGAATCTTTTTTTGGGGGGATGGGGATTGCTTTCCTTTTGAAGAACATCTTTCATTCTACCAAACACATCATTCTCCCTGATAATCCATCAAATAGGGGCATTCCTTCCCAGGCCTTTTACCTTATCTAGTAGGGGAAAATAGCTGCATTTTGTGCACATGGCTATCACTTGTCGCTGCAGAAACACTAGCATGGCAAACTCTTACAAGCTACTGGATCATCTCTTTTACCCTCTTTACTTGATGGAAACAAGATGTTTCTTTGTTTTTTTTGCATTGCTTTTGCTTCTTCTTCATTTGACCAGCTCACCACTATGCCAGAGACCCTTCCTCTCAGTGCAGCTAAGCTAGGATTTGTCTAGACCAGACCATCCTATATTTTCCTGGGGGTATTCATCTTTTATTAGAATACACTTGTTGGTTTTTAATCATTGTTCAGTCCTGTCAGATTCTTTGTAACCTTTTTGTTGTTTCCTTGGCAAAGATACTGGAATGGTTGGCCATTTCCTTCTCCAGTTCAATCAAGGCAAACAGGGTTAAGTGACTTGTCTATAGTAATACTGCTAGTGTCTGAGATGGGATTTGAACTCAGGAAGAGGAGTATTCCTGACTCCACGCCTAGCACTCTATCCACTGTGCCACCTAGCTGCCCCCATCAGGATACAAGTTGAAGACTAAAGTGGATCTTAGAGGTCATCTAGTCCAACCAAATTATAAGTTATGTAGGTTTTACTTGTTCAGAAGCATTTGATCTGTAACTAGCAATTTCTTGTCAATACCCTAATGAAAACAAAATCTCTAAGCCATTATTTTCCAGTAGGTCTTATAATAAATTTATTATAATAAATTATATATGTATATAAATGTATTATAATAAATTCTAATAATTACTTTTTCTATACTCTTCTCTCCTGGGACCACTGTTCAGTCTTCAGATACCATTTACTCAGTCTTCTTCCTTGTCTCATTGTCTTCTGTCTTTTATGATACCAAACAACTCATTTGACTGAAGTTTTCATTTTCAATTTTGGGGTGGTTTTTGAAAGATAACTGTCCTTTATTTTCTCTGCTGCCAAGAAAAAGCATGACCTCTGTTTCAGAAAATGTGCATTCTTCTCCTAGTTCTATTAATTAATCCTATGACTTGGGACAAATTATTTCAATTCTTTGAGCTGAAGTTTCTCCACTTATTAAACAAGGGAGTTTGGCTAGGTTATATCTAATATGTTCTCCATGCCTAAGATTCTAACATTTAAAAGATTTGTTACTATTCATACAATTAACAGTGGCAATGATTTATAAATTCTTCAACTGTGTTTAAGGGATCCTCAAATCTAAATATAGTAGCCTTCCTAGTATAAGAGATCCTCAAAAAAACTTAAAGACAATCTGATTATAGGTACCTCCTAGGGAAATTGAGATAATGGTCTTTGCAGCACCTTTTGCTAACCAAACTTCAGGGAAGATATCTTCTGACTGCTTTCTGTTGCCTTGATAACTCTTTTAAATGACAGCTGAGCCATAATTCTATTGATATAATAAAGGAGGAGAGAGGGAAAAACCACATTTATTAGCATTAAGCACTTACTCTGCTCTAGGCCTTATGCAAATATGATTTCATTTGATCTTCACAACAACCCTAGGAGAGAGGTGTTATTGTTATTCCCATTTTACAACTGAGAAAACTGAAACAGACAAAGATTAAATGATGGGCTCAGGGTCACACAGCTAGTAAGTATAGGAGACTAGATTTGATCTTAGGTCTTCCTGACTGCAGGCCTAGCTCTATCTCCATTTTGTCACCTAGGTACTTCTCAGAAGTCTTCTTCCTATTGAAGGGTAAGAATGATTTTCTAAGGCTGACTCTCTGAGCTCTGGAATGCTTGTCCTTCACACCAGAACACAAATCATGAGCTCATGGCCTCCTAGACAATCCTATCACTTTTAGGGGGGTCAATGCCAACTAGCTTTTTATACCTTACAAAGCCATGCACGAAAAGAAAGATGGGGCAGGAGGCTACCCCAGCTCAGACAGAGATTTGCCTCTATCATCATTAGCTTCTGATTCAAGGGGTAGAAAAGAATTACCATCATCCATCAGCCCCCTTGAGTTTACAGAATCATCTTTTAAAAAAAAAAAGCAACTGGGGTTAAGTAACTTGCTCAAGGTTACACGGACAGTTATTATTTCTGGGTGTGGTGCTGAGTATCTGAGCCAGGATTTGATCCAGGTCATCCCGACACCGGAGCCAGTGCTCTTACTCACTGTGCTACCTGGCCGCCCCCAGAATCATCTTTAAGGTGCAATTTCAACAGAAAGAAGAGACTTGAGGGATAGAGATATTCTTTTAGTATATTCACAGAGTTCTGATTCAGCTCCCAAATAAAAGTATCACCATGACTGACAAAAAGTTGGCAAAGGATATCCTGTTCTGAATTTCAGGGAAGGGTAGAATAGAAGGGTAAAATCCATCAAAAATCTCCAAGATAAAGCCATCTGTATGAACTTCCATCTTCCCTGTACTATATCTTCCAAAACACTTACAACCTTCACCTTAAAAAATGCAACAAAGCTTTCTGTCTTGAAGAATTTAATGTATTGTGCACCCCCATGCTCCACAGAAGTGTTGCTAAGACCTTCCCAGATGTATGGAAAAGAATAACACTGGTGGTTTCTCAATCTATTTTCTATTTCATGTTTCTTTTTTCTTTCCTCCATGATTTCTTAATACCGTCTCTTTTTTTTTTATTAGACCCTACTTCTATACCTTCTCATAGCTGAATCCCCTTTCTCTTAGAATGTTTCTATAAAATGCCAAAGCATCCAGTTAATTTCATTAGTCTAAGCAGTTAAAAAATTCCTTAAGGGGCAACTAGGTGGCACAGTGAACAGGGCACTGGCCCTGAAGTCAGGAGGCCATGAGTTCAAATCTAGGATCAGACACTTAATACTAGCCATGTGACTTTGGGCAAGTCACTTAACCCCAACTGCCCTCCAAAAAAGCAAAAAAAAAATTCCTTAGAATAACTGTTTGGATTAATGTTATGGAACAACCAGTTAATAGGCAGAATCATTCACTTCTAATGGGATGCAGGCCATCACAGTCATAGTTAGCATCAACTTACGTAAAGTAAATTGTTGAAAAATAATTTAGTAACTAACTTTGAGCTTTTAAAAGATTATTACAAAGAGCATACTTATATATTTCCAAAGTAGACAGGGTAAAGGACTTCACTATTAGAAATAACATCCTACACACTTGAATAACCCTGCTCCAAGTATATTCACACCAGTAAATTTCAACCTATTCCTTTAAGTTGGTAATATAATTTGATTACTTGTATAGTACAAAAAATACTGTGCTCATTCATAAAGACTCAGAAGACAGATAAAGTTCATAGACATTAAGATCTGTCAGTATTTTAGTGCAGTAAAGCAACCTTTGCACATAGAACCATTATACTCATTTTGGGTCCCACATTCAACAGAAAAGTTACCATTATTTGACCTTCATATGCCTCATTTTCTTCATCCCATTCAATTGGGAGAATGATATTTACCTACCTCATGGAATTGTTATTAGGAAAGAATCTGGTAAATTGGTAAGTTTGTGTAAATATAAATATGTTTTCAAAAACAAAGCAAAAACCCCTTGAGATATTTTTCAGAAACTTCTTAATTCTTTTATTAGGAAAATAACTGGGTTAAATACTTTGGCATCAATTTTGTTCTGAGAAAATAAGCAATGAAGAATTAAATCTTCTATTAGGCACCTTGAAATCTGAAATTTTAAAATAATCAGCTTGTTCTCAGTATCAAATAAATGCCTAGATCTTTACTGGGTGGCTGATGTAGACTCTGGGGGAACAGAGGAATTAGATATACATCAAGCTTCCCATTGATCTAGAAGCTGAGCATCTGCCCAAGCCAGGAGTGCCTTTTCTAACTACATTTAGACTGGAATTATTTGCATGTGAACAGCTCCTTCCAATCCAGTAGGTGTTAGCTCAGTCTCTATAAATTACTCTAGAGGATATGAAGCGATGAGAACTCACTAGTGCAATGTGTAATCAGCTCTTGGAGTCCATTTAAAAATAAGCTATGGATTTTAAAAGGTTACTAGTCTCATTTGTCTAAGATAGTCTTTTTTTTTTCCCATGTGATAAAAGTGTGGATTTTTCTACTTCAGTTTCAACTGCAGGCCTGATCTGTTTTGTCTAAAGCTCTCAATATCAGTTTGACCTCTCTGGTTAATGTGAAAATTATGATTATTTTTTAAAGTTTTATTGACAAATTTTATTTTCATATCACAGTCATTTTCATACGTTAGTCTTCCCTTCTCCCCATTCCTTTCTCTCTGCCCCATGGTCACCCAAAATCCCTTTGCTTATAAGAAAAAGAAACAGTTAAGAAAAAGCAACCAACACTAGAACTGCATCAGGCAGAATATACAATATTCCAAACTCATAGTCTCCTAATAACCCAAGGGGAAAAAAAAAGAGAGTACATTTCTTCATTTTATACCAAAGACAAGTGCTAAGCCTAGGGAAGCATTACTACCATTGTCACAGTTTCCAGGGAAGTCAGTAAGAGGATCTGGGTTTGGTTTTTTTTAGTTTTTTGTATGTTGTCGGGGGGGCAGAATATGAAAGAAATGAGAATGAAGTCTAAGGGACAAACACATGTTTAGAAGTGCTGAGTTTGGGGGCAAGGAGGGCTGCAAAACATCCCATTGGAAATGCAATTGTAATTGCACAGTGATTGTGCCATTGATTTGTGCAATTGTGCAATTGATTTGAGGTCACTGATTACTCTCAAATCCTATAGTCAAATTCTGGTAGGTGCTAAGGATTATATTATGTGTGGGGAGTTCTCATTCTCTAGGTTTCATCAGTTGTTTTAGTGAGAAGGAATCTAAGATCGTGTCTATTTTAACCCTTCCCCTTTAGAAATCTATATATGCTGGTCTAGATTAGTGAGATGATTTACTCAAAGTCATACAGATAGTATCAATCAAGATAGAAACATCCAGTAGGCATGGATACCAAATTGAGAAAGTCATTAGCTGGAAATATCTGACCATTGATGCCGTGAAAATTGATTAATTCATTAAGAGTGTAGAGATAATAGAAAAGAGAGCTAAAGACAGAATTTTAGAAGATGATCAAACTTAGAAAGAGAGAAGAGAAACAGAAAATAATGGAGGAAACAGAAAGAAGATAGTTAGAATTGTAGAAAAAACAAAGACAACATTGTATAATGGAAATACCACTGAGTCTCTATTATGAAGATTCAAAGACCAGATCCATTACTCACTACTGTGTGGCCTTGTCCAGGTCACTTGACTGCTCTGAGCCTTGGGTTTCTCATTTGTAAAAATGAAGGCATTGTACCAGAGGATCCCTATGGTCCCTTTCAACACTAGAACCTATGAAAGTCACATGGAAACTAAAGTAGAAAAGAGTTTCAAGGAGTGGTGGGTAGTCCCATTTCAGAGAACAGAAAATATATACTAAACATCTCATGACACAGTGTCAATAGACTCAAGACTCAAGGAGCAGAAAGATAGATACATTTTCAAAAGGGCTCAACATGTGAATAACTATGCATATTTGTTCCAGAAATTTTTGTTTTATTTTGTTTCCAATGCTGAAGAAGTGGGAGGATGAGTGGGAATAGCTAAGGTGTTTTGAAAGAAAAGACAGAGAGAGAGATAGAGGAGGGATGGAAGGAAGGAGAGGAAAGAGGGAGGAAGGAAGGATGGAAGGAAGAAAGAAGGGAGAGAGGAAGTGAAGAAGGAAGGAAAGAATAAAAACAGGGTCATTGAATCATTTTAAATGCACACACACACACACACACACACACACACACACACACTCCATGAGGGAGACCAAGAAAACCTGGACCCCAATGAAAGTTACATGCTGAATTTTTTCTATATCTAAAAAATGGCAATCTGTATATAATAAAGACTTGCAGTTTTGTGTATGAGTCTTCTTTATCTACTTTCCTTTGTATATGGAAATGCTCATTTTATTTGGTGATTCTTATATTTAGAATTTTCTTATAATAAAAATGATGGATGAAGTCAAGAATGATGTAGATTAACAAAAGGTTTCAGAATTGGAGGATCAGGATGGCCTGATTGATGATTAAAGAATAGACTCTTTTATTATTTTAGTATTTGTGGACACTATTGCAAACTCCTTCACTGTTGATCTGTTATCTTTAACTTTCGCTGCAAGACAAGGCTAGTTCCCTTTTCAGTCATACATACCCTTGCTGACTTTTTTTATGTCATTTCTCATGTACAAATTGGTCATTTATACTTGGTCCTTGGGTCATTTGCAATAGTGATTTTCCAGGTGTTAAAAAGATGGGATTTCTCATCAGGAAATTATTTAGAATAATTAATTCCACAACTGTTTTCCAGCTCTTTCTCCTCATCTCATTCAATTAGGGGCTGGACTTATCTTTCTCTAGCACCTAGTCATTGATTGGCCCAAACAACTATCTAACAGTGTTTACTATTTTTAAATCGCTTATTTCCTCTATGTTAATGAAGAAGCTAATTAATCTTCCCTGAGTTACCATAGGATATCATTGAGAAGACCCTGTAGTGTTCCCTATTAATTACAATTAGTACAATGGCATTTACAAGTAGTTACATCAATATAATTTCTCCATCAGTAAGGAATCCCTCCTGTTTGAACTTTGTATAGGAATTCTCCATGATAGTGTTGAACATATTTGATGAGCATATTTCTGTATTTTTATGTATCACTTCATGTTGATATTAGATCACTAAACAGTTTTTTTCATGGTTGCATTTGTTATAGAAAGTTTGTGAACATATCTTATTGAAATACTACCCTATGATTGAAATTTTCTTACAAGTAACAAGAACTTGGGCTTGCTAGAGAATGAGTCCTCTTCCCCTAGACCTATACAGTCACTATAGTTCATAGATGCAAGGTTGTTCTTCTACAATGTGATTTTGTCTTATTGTGTTCCTTGACTTTGACTCCCACTTATTTCAGGACTTCATATTTGTCTATGGATGCTTATGTTACTTCACCATTTCTGCAACACTGTTGATGGCTCCAGTCTTGGCTCAGGAATCCCTTGTCACTTGGCCATTGCCTACATCTACTGCCATCTCTGAAGTGATATAATTCCCCGATGTTCATGATTCCCTTGAAAGATTACATGACTACATAGGTTATCCCTTCACTCTTAAAACCTCTCTCAATGAGAACCAATCTCATGTATGGTCCAACAGGATCTCTCTGTCTCACTTCTCAATTATTATCTTCTTCATCTTTTTTGTGTCTCTCTTTCTAGCCAAATTCAAACATATATCCAAGATATAAGAACTGGTTATGAATCAAATCAGTCATTCTCATTGTGGAATTACTGAAAGTCAAGGAATTCACATCTTATTAAGGAGTTTATTTTGTCACAGGAATGTCATACTTTGTTAAGGAAAGATAATTCAGGAACAAAGTGTTTATCAGTGGGAAAAGGCAATGGGGACCATATCTGGACATAGCCACTATATTCTAACCAGTTAAGAAATTTGTGATCCTGCAAATTATACCAGGGTGCCTTTTGACACACTAGTCTACAGTCCAAATGGCAGAATCTCTCAGTGTCAGGTTGCTCAATCAATGAAGTAGCTGTACCATCTTCCTTTTTGACCATTAATGAATTAATGAAAAGCAATTTAGTGATTATTATGTAATTAAGTTATTACTATTAGTATAATTATGTGAAAATTGAGAAAGTCTCTCCTTTGGGAGTTCACATTCTAATAAAGGAGACAACATACATGGAAGTTAAATAGAAAGGTCCTACAGTTTTGTGAGTACAGCTTGTGAAGCAGATGGTAATGTCTATTCTTTAATGTCATTTCCACTGACAAAATTTTATTTCAGGTTCTGATGTTGAACCATTTTTCATGTTAAGGACATGGCAAGAACTTTCTTTTCTGGGTCTTCAGTAGCTATGACCTGTAGCATCTACTTGAAAGGTTGCCAGTCTGAGTCTCCTTAGTTGTTGCTTCCCAGAACAGTCTCTATGGGCACTAGACTGAAACCACTGTCATTCCAAAGGTTTTTGGTTTCAGGGTCCTGGACTGTTTCAGTCACAGTCTGAAGGAAGACTGTGGTCAAGATGGTGGTAGTTTGAGGTGCGAGACATATGCTGCTTTGTCTCTTCCTCAGGGTGCCTTGCAGCTTCAGCCAGGCTGACTTTCCTATTCTATGGGTGGTATTTAGTTGGCCCTTTATGGAAATGGCTGGCCCATTCTCCATAGGAGTTGCTTCATCAACTGATGACTGTGGGATTTAGTCTAAAAGTAAAATGTTGCTATGCCCAAGGCTCTTGTACTTATGTTATTAAAGTCTTTATAAGTACATTTCTCCAAATATTGATGGTGTATCAATTTGAGTAATGCTTTTAGTTGGAATGTAATTTTTTAAAGGCAATCAGTTTGACAAAGACTGGGAAAAAGTTGGCAGTAAAAGGGCAGCTAGGTGGCACAATGGATAGAATGCTGACCCTGGAGTCAGGAAGACTCATCTTCACAAGTTCAAATCCAGCCTCAGACATTTACTAATTGTGTTACCTTGGGCAAGTCTCTTAATCCTGTTTGCCTTAATTCCCTCATCTGTAAAATGACATGGAGAAGGAAATGGCAAACCGTCCTAGTATCTTTGCCAAGAAAACCCCAGATTGGTTCATGAAGACTCAGAAAAGACTGAAAAAATGATTGAACAACAAAAAAGGAGGAGCAGAGCTGAGAGAGAAGATAAAGAGTTTTATTTTGACATGCACATAAGAAGTAGCATGCCATAATGGATAAAGAACTGGTCTTACAGTTAGGAAGAGTTAAATTCAAGTCCTGACACATACTAGCTGTCTGACAATAAGTCATTTAACCCCTCAGTGCCCAGGCAACTCTCTAAAACTATAAGTAATGTAGAAGCTACAAATTTGCATTGACAGAGGGAGTTTCTTCCCAGAGAGTTTTCTCCACTGATAAAATTACTGGTCTGGTCTTTCCTCCACCTCTAAACTGCCCCTTCCCCAAATAAGACATCCAAGATATGTGACTATACTTGAGGAAGGATATTAAGTCTCAATAAATAAATCTGGGAGTCTTTTGTATAGAAAGGATGCTTGAATGCAATGGAAATCATGACATCTCCAAAAGAGTACAGAGATAAAATAAAATAAAAGGTCTCCTAGAACAGAGACATACTGAATCCTTACCCTAAAGGGACAGGGGATAGATGGTCATCTAGCTAAGAAACTGAAAATAGTCAAATATGGAGGAATAGACCCAAGAGAGAAAGTGGCATCTCTAAAGAGGACAAAAGAATGTTCCAAGAGGAAGTGATCAACTCTCCAGACCATATCAAGAGCTTTAGGGAAAGTCAAAGATAAGGATTGGGAAATGATCATTAGAAGTAGTAAACAAACAAACAAGCAAAAATGACAATTTTGAATATAGCAACTTCACTAGAGTTATGGGCTGGAAAACTAGATTGCAATGGGGATGGAGAAAAGAGTGGATGATGACAGAGTAGAGGCAGTTAATGTTAAGTATAGACAACTACAAATAGGAGTTTGGTAGTTAAAGGGGATGTCCTCATCTCTCCTATCTCCATCTTTACCAAAAGTACGTCAGAATCCCATTTCATTCTTACCCTTGGACCCACTTTCCTCTTAGCCAAAATCTTCTGCTTTAACAGAACCATGAGGTCCACAGGGCCTTGCTACCCATTCTGCTACTTTGCCAGATTACATATACCTCCCAGTATTTCCATTCCTCTACAATCTGAACCCTTCTTTATGTGTTGTTTTATATAAATAGAGTCTGGACTTTTTAAAAGCAGAAACTGCCTCAATTTTCTGTTTTATTGTCTGTACTCAGCATATGTGTGCTTAATAAAATCTTTTACATTCTTCTACACGTAGAATAATGGTAGCAGGAAAGAATGGAAGAATCAAGTGAAGGGTTTGTAGGATAGAGTATGCTGGAGCAAGTTTTTAGGCAGCATGTAATAAATGTACATACATATATGTATATATGTACATATAGACATGCATATATGCATTTTACATGTATAATGAAAGAAGGAAGAAAAAAGAAAGTGTAAATAAGATTAATAGGCAAAGGTTCTGGAGAAGATGAGAGAGGGTAATAAAATCACAGATTAAAAAACTGCCCTTTTAAAAGGAAAAAAGTCACCTTTTCTCCAAAAGAAGAGTAATGGAAGAGAGAATAAGTGAAGATTTAGAAAAAATTTTAGGAATGGACTAAAGGAGTATAGGAAACTCATGATGGACAGTATAATTATCTTGGTAAAATAGGAAACATACATCTGGTGGGGGAGAAGGCTATGAGTGAAGTGTTAGGGCTTAAGAAGAGAATACTTATCCTCTGAGAAATGCGAATTACCTAATGAAAAAAACATTTTCCCTTACAAAAGTGAAGACCCAGTTGAGATGAAATGGAATTAATTTGTAGTGGATCCAGCTGGCATAGTTCCATGAGTTATTCAAATAAGACCCAATAGTTTAGGATTGAGAGCAGAAAAGATAATCCTGGCAATGATCCAAAGGTGAGAATCTCCAGAGCACATAGGGCAGCAGGACATAGGACAAGTCAGTCAAGGACAAACTATGGGGTATAGCTGATGAGTTATGCTGTCCTCTCTATAGGGTTAAGACAATGAAGAAAGTGAAACTCGTGTGATCAGCAGGGAGATTACAGAATGAGAAAGGTACTGAAAGGTTGCAATGATAACAAACATTGTATTTTTAAAAATTGAGGCATATAGAGTCATGGAAGGCCAGGAGATTATCATCAAAGATGGAAACTTCATGGTTCAAAATCATGAAGTTAGATGTTGTGGGTAATGATGGTAAGATTAAGGTATTATCTCTTTGGGTATTTGGAAGTGGTAGGCTATTAATCTTGAGAGATAAGGAAATTAACTAACTGAAAGGACAGTTTTCTAGTTTTCCTAGACCTTTCTACTAGGGCTCTTAAAGGAATGGATTATTTTATTATTTTTGGAGTAATAGTTGTTAGGCAAAGCCTCTCTAATTCTAGAGGATGTGGTAGACTTTCAAAACTGGTCTGCCAAAGTACCTATATATCCTTATTATTCTAGAATTCTAGTTTGGAATAATAAAAATATAATTATTATGATAAGTGTTTTATTATGATGATGATATTTACTATTGTTTCTATAACACTTAAAGGTTTACAAAGCATCTTTTATGTTATCTAATTTAATCCTTACAACAACCTTTTAAAGAGAGTCTTATCATTATCCCTATTTTTTAGATGACAAAATTGTGGCTCAGAAAGATCAAGATTTGTGTAGATTCACACAGTTAATAAATATCTGAGACAGGATTTTAACTTAGGTCTTCCTAAGTCCAATGCTAGCCACTATGTCACCTAGCTGCCTTCTCACCTCTAGTTAGAGTACCCGTGACTTGGTTCTAACCATCATTGATACTGCCAAGCTTCCAATTGCCTTTGAAATTTCTTTCCTAATCAAGGTGAGGAAGAAGAATTCAAAAGGGTCCTTAGGGATACTCCAGCTTCTAGTGGGTGTATTGTATCTAAGAGGCCTATAGCCTCCTCACCTACTAGATGACATGAGAAGTGTCCCTGTTGATGAAAAGGGATCCTTTCTGGATGGCCATGATGGTGTAATGAATATATTCTTTCTTTTGAAAATGATTCACATTTTTTAGTGACTGTTATCATCTGGAGTAGGGGGGTATGTCAACTTCTATTCGGTTTCCCTATGAAAGCAGGTTGTGCCTTTCATGAGTAAAACCACAAAAAAGCATAAAAGTGGTAACCTTCCTTGACATCTTCCATAGATCACTAACCATGAATCCAGTTCCACAAGATAAATAAGATACACAGTATTGTTATATATGCTAAAGTTCTTTTCCTATAACTGTTCAGTGGGCTTTATGTCTTAACTACAGAAATCCCTGTGATGGAAGTTTGCTTTTTCTACTTGAAGTTGTTTATTGTAATTCATATCACTGAGGGTGAGGGTAGTTTTTGGCTACATGAACTCTTTGCCTTTTGAATGAGTTTGCATTCCCCAAAGCTTAGTTCAAATTGACAATTTCATTTCCTCTATAAAGACTTAGCAAATCTTCCCTCCTCCATGGCAGTAGTGACCTTTCATCTCCCAACTTCTTGTAACACTTGGTTTGCATCTCTCATTCATTTATCATGTCTTATTTTATATTCAATATATGTGTATGTATTATAGCCCCCTACTTAATTATAGGTCAGATATCTTTTCTTATCTAAAATCTGAGTCTCCCAGTAAAGGACTCTGCATATAGAAGGTGACTAGCATGTTTGTTTAATTTGATAAATTAAAAAGTTGCTGTTAATGGATCTTTACTTAGGAAAAAATACTTTTTTCAACCATTCATTGCTACTCTTCTCTTGATTTTACTTTTCTGGATCTGTGCCTACAAATTCTTTTAATCTATTTATTCTTCTATTTAGTGAGCTGCCAACACTTGTGGCACTTCCATGAGTCTCAGGTGTTTATGTAGATAATTGTTTAGTCAATCTGGCTCTGGTCCCAACCTTCCTATCTTTCTTCCATGTGCAAATAGTTTCTCCTTGGACTTAAAGTATTATGATTGAGTAACATTTCTATTTCATGGAAATGCTTCATCTTTCATATTCAAATTTTCTAAGCCTATTGAAGTTGATTGACCTAGTTCTTAAGGAAAGTAAGCTAGTAAGTAGTTTCCTAGTTTGTATGGAAAAAAGCAAAGTATACTAATATTTTAAAATTGAAGAAAGGTCTGCCTGATGAAGCAAATACGGGTAATCTTACAGATTTTTTTCCCTACTCTTGTCACTTTTCTTTTAATATAATTACAAATGGCTTAAATAAAGTTTCCCTAGTTTTTCAAATAATTGTCCAATTGGTTTGGAAGTCTCAAAAAAAGTATGTGTCTGAGTCAGGTTAGAGGAATCTTATTAAGTGCTTCATGGCTTCATGGTGTGAGGGCTAATAGAACTTATACAATGATATGACCTCTTCATGTTGAAGATGTATGTTGCAGCAAAGCAAAGGCATCTCAAAAATCTGTGAAATACTATGGGAATTATCAGTATTATATCAGCATGTAAATGGTAATTTACATTTCTATGTAAATTTCAGGGTTTTGCTGCCATGAGTTAAGTTGTACCGCATTATTTTATAACCCTACTAACTAAGATTTTAGGGTCCAAGATTTTTGTTATTAAAAGAAATTAAAGTCACATGGCAAAATTTTAAAAAATATTTTGGTAAGAATATTTAACTACTTCTATATCTTCATCCATTTTATACCTATCTATCTATGTATCTATGTATGTATCTATGCATCTATCTATGTATCTATCTATGCATCTATGCATCTATCTATGTATCTATGCATCCATCTATCTATCTATCTATCTATCTATCTATCTATCTATCTATCTATCTATTTATCTATCTATCTCACAGAGACCTATTGCACAGAAGAGGATAACCGCCCTCTAGGTTGTCCTTGATATTTTGCTTTCTCTGTCTTTGGCTCTGTATCCCCCTTACCATACTAGTCAGTTTCTCTTCTTGTTGTCCACAAAGATATCATCACCTTGTGACATTCCTTTCTGACATTCAGTTATACTATGACTACAGAGTTTTCTTTATCTGTTGGTCTCAAGCCTTAAAAGAGGAAATGAGATTAGTCTGACATGATTTTCTATAAGTAACCATGCTGTCTCTTAATAATCATTGTTTTCTTTTTTAAATACTCACAAATCAAACCGTTAGTGATATATTTTAAAATTTCACTAGAAATCCAAGTCAAACTCATTGGCTGAATGCTGTCTTCATTTTTGTGGAAAGTAAGACATTTACCAAATAACACCTCAGTTCTCTACATTTCTTCAGGAGTCACCAGTACCATTTAAAGTTTAGCTCTATGATTCTATGATTCTATGCACTTCAAGTCTTTTCCATACTTTAGGATATAGTTTATCTGAGATTAGTGACTTGAAACTCGCGGCTAGCACAATGACTATATATTGGATTTGGATGTTTGAAGATGACTTTGAATTGTGTCTTTACTACTTACTAACTGTTATGACGGGACAATTTTGTAAAACTCTCCTGTTTGTTCAGTTTGGTTCCTAAAATGGAGATATTAAAATGATCTATACATACTTTGTTGAGAAAATCAAATAATGGTGTAGATAAAGTGCTTTGCAAATTTTAAAGCAACATGAAAATGGCAGCCATTATAACTGTCTTTACTTATCTTGGGTTTTAATTCATTGTTTCTCTTTTTCATCTTTCCCAGTCTGAAGATTGTTCCTTTCATAGGGGAAACAAAAAAAAAAAGAATATTTGAATAGTTTTTCCTTCTCCTCCCTGTCATTCATAATCATCATCCCAGTTTTGAACAATAGCCTTTTCTCTACTTTAATCCTCCTCTTCTCTCAATGAGTTTTTACTGTCTTTAGAATTTATTGCTAGGCTTAGTTAATAGGGAGGTTGTATTTAAATGACTTTCATTCCTCATACTTTTGCCTTCTCATACTGCTAACTATACACACATGTATGTGTATACATATACACACATACATATCCACATGCATACACACTTATACATATATGTACATATAAAATGCAATTAAAATAAGCTAATGGATGACTTCTACATTTGTTGCTTTAGACTTCTCCATCTTCCTTTTCTCACCTGAATCATTTGCCTTTGTGTCATTGAAATTTCATCCTTGAGAATCTCTTGAATCAACTTCTGTAATTTTGGGGGTCACGAATAATCTACTTTTAACTCTGCTTTTCCAAAATCTTAGACATCCCTCAGCATATATCACATTTCCCCTTCTTTACTTTTCACAAATTCCAAGATGGAATTGTAGTGACTAGTTCTCTATGGTCCTCTAATTTTGAAATTAGCAACTAGTCACTCTTTTTTTTTTTTTTGGAGAAGGAAAGGCAAAGCAATTGGGTTTAAATGATTTAAGTGTCAAGTGTTTGAGGCAGAATTTGAACTCGGGTCCTCCTGACTCCAGGACTGGTGATCTATAATCACTTTTTATTGTACTACATAAGATCAAGTATAACAGTTCCCTTCATCCTTTACCTTTCCCCTTGGGGGAAAATAGATCACTGTCAGGTCAAACGTGTCAGTTGATCTGCTATTAGTAAGATAATGCTCCAGCAGATGTCCAGTTATCTGTCCCAAATCACTACTATAGCACACTTTGATAACAAGTTAATGCTCTGTTTCCTGAATACATAGTTAAATTCCTTCTTCAGGTTGAGTGGTCTCTATTAAACTCCAACCACACAATCTTTTGTTTCTTCTTCCATTGATCTTCATCTAAATACTCTCTTCTGAGATTTCTTCTTTTGGTTAGTAGATTTCCATGTGTGTGTGCACATGCATGTGTGTGTGTGTTTCAGAGAGAGAGAGGTGTGTGTGTGTATGTGTGTGTGTTGTTTTATTTTAATATTGGCTTTTTTTCTTTTGCAAGACAATTGGTGTTAAGTAACTTGCCCAAG
>NW_027187314.1:8897316-8940233 GCF_028583685.1 Petaurus breviceps papuanus
AAATGCCACAAAAAGGCAGTTTAAAATGTGTGAGTTTAAGATTAGTCTTCTTTGCAATAATTACTGCATAAAATGGATTAGAGAAGAGAAGGGGAAATAGATCTGTTGGTTAATTTCTAGATGCAGAATGGAATGAATGCAACATTACTTACAGCAGAGAGTAGACTGCCCAAATAAGCATCTCTTAGAAGCAAATGAGATTCTCTATAGCTCAATAGCATGCTATTAAGAGGATTAGAAGGAAGTTAACATTCTGTTACTCTTTCCATTGATTTTTTTCCCTACTTTCTTCACAAAAAAAGAAAAACATGACCTCTTATGCCTCTAAAATTTTCCAGTACACTTGGCATTGATGAAAATAAATAAAGATATGTTTCCTGGGTTGGCATATGAAATACATGCCTATAATGAATTATTTTTTCTTCTTTGAAATGAAATATACATATATATCCATATATCTCATTCTATGCAAATAAGTTGTCTTTGGATGATAATCACTCCAACATAACTTTCATATTTTGACAGACAACAAAGATTATGATGCATATTTATCATATACCAAAGTGGACCCTGACCAGTGGAATCAAGAAACTGGGGAAGAAGAAAGATTTGCCCTTGAAATTCTGCCTGATATGCTGGAAAAACATTATGGGTACAAATTGTTCATTCCAGACAGAGATTTGATCCCTACTGGAAGTAAGTTAATTGTTTTAAATTCTTTATATTTTGGAAACAGGGGTATGTTTGTATATGTGCATGGACATAGACATTTATTGTTTGATATGATGATCTATTCACTCAAAAATATTTATCTGTAATATGTCTAATAAATAGAATTAATAAATAAATGCTTCAAACAAAATTATAAAAATAACAATAAGAATGTTGAAGAACTACTTCCATAATTCCACAAAAGGCATTAGAAAAAAAATCAAATAAGAGATTTATGCTTTCTAGCAATAGTTCTACCTACCCCCTTTCAAAAGTTAGATCAGTTTAAATATATTTTAAGTATATTTCCTGGTCTAATCTCTGTTCTCTGATAGTTACAGTTTATAGCCTTCTTCCTAAAGTAAAGAGTTCCACCCCTGATAGAAAGGGAGAGGACAGACTTGAATTAGATCTTTCTTGCAGCAAGAATTTGTGTAGACCCAGCTCTCTGGGCCAAATGTTAGTCTTATTAATTCTGAGAGACCATTGCTCTATTTTGTAGCATACATTGAAGATGTGGCAAGATGTGTGGATCAAAGTAAGCGACTGATTATAGTTATGACTCCTAACTATGTGGTAAGAAGAGGCTGGAGTATCTTCGAACTGGAGACCCGACTTCGAAACATGCTGGTCACAGGAGAAATTAAAGTGATATTAATTGAATGTAGTGAACTTCGAGGAATCATGAACTACCAGGAGGTGGAGGCTCTAAAGCACACCATTAAGCTCCTGACGGTTATTAAATGGCATGGACCAAAATGCAACAAGTTGAATTCTAAATTCTGGAAACGTTTACAATACGAAATGCCTTTTAAGAGGATAGAGCCCATTACCCACGAGCAGGTATTAGATGTCAGTGAGCAAGGGCCCTTCGGGGAGCTACAGACTGTCTCAGCGATTTCCATGGCCGCCGCCACGTCCACTGCACTGGCCACTGCCCATCCAGATCTGCGATCCACGTTTCACAACACGTACCATTCACAAATGCGTCAGAAACACTATTATCGAAGCTACGAATACGATGTACCTCCTACCGGCACCCTGCCTCTTACCTCAATAGGTAACCAGCATACCTACTGTAACATCCCCATGACACTTATCAACGGACAGCGACCGCAGACAAAATCCAGCAGGGAGCAGAACCCAGACGAGGCCCACACAAACAGTGCAATACTGCCGCTCTTACCACGGGAGACCAGCATATCCAGTGTGATTTGGTGACAGGAAAGGAAGGGGCAGCCTTGTCCCTTGGAGTAGGAGCTGAGTCTGCAGTCCAGTGCCTGGAACTCCATCCTCGACTGCTGCTGTTAAAACATGCATTACAATCTATAAAACACGAGGAAAAACAGGGTCTTGTACATATGTTTTTTGCAATTTATTTGTAGCATCAGTGTCTTCCTGTTTTACCATGTCTCTTGCCATTACATTTTTGACTTTGTTTTATATGTCATTGGAATTTGTATATTTACATTTTTTAATGAAGAGACTGATGTATAGATAGGAAACCCTTTTTGCTTCATTAGTATAATTTTTAGAATGGGTTTGATTTCTTTCTGTTTGGGCTTTTTTTTTTTTAACATTTCTTTGGAGTGCTTGGACAAAGCTATTTGATGGGACAAGGACCACCATATCCACTTTGCTGTTCTGCCTAGCAACAGCAAGGCCATGTTGGCCTTCTGATCACAATACAACAAGAGGCCAAAATTCCAATTCAGGAAAGCAGATGTGGAGAACACTTGTTCATAGGAGGGCCCCACCAATCAGAGCCCTGAATCTCTTCCTTGTCCTGCCTCATCCCCACCTCTACCCTTCTAATGTCAGCATGGTGTGTGACCCTGCAGAATGGGAGGGGGTGGGTCTAACTGTCTTAACATTTAACTCACTGCTTGTCAAATGACACTCCAGACCCAAATGTCTACCAGTCACTTTACTGTGACCTCTGCTGAGTGCTAAGAAGATAAGATCAAGGGCGGGAGTGTTGTTTTGTTTAAAAATGAGTTGATGTACCCTTATATATATAAAAAAAAATCAACCTATATTTGATCACTTCCTGGAAAGGCATGAATGTGTTTGTGGCTGTTTTTGTTTCAATATTCAACTCCCTTTTTTCCCTTTTAATTTTTTCTGCAAATGAGATTATGTGCAATTGCCAGGCAAGTCAGTCAAAAGGGGTGAATTGACATAAGTCATAATGAGATTTCTATTGATGGCTTCCAAACCAAAGGGAAGGACTAGGATGTTATCAAATATGTTTTGTCACATTGTATTATACAAAATGTTATTTTCTAAACAGTAAGAGCAAATCTTTGCAACCTATTATGGAGTCCCCTTGTATTTAAATGTTAATTCACTGTATTTACTTTTCAATGCTACATTCAGAATTGAGCATTCTTACTTCCTTTGTTTCAGTTTGTAATAATAAGTAAAATCTTTATCAATATCAAGGTGATTTAAATGAGAACTCAGGAGGTTAAAACATGAATATTAATGAAAATCAATGTTTTCAAAATAAACAGTATTTATACAAAAGTAAAAGTTAAATCAGACCTAAAAGTGTTTAAAACAATTAATTCTACTGAATAAAGAATTAGTTTTATTTTAAATGTATCATTCTATCTTTCAGAAACACAGAAAGCTTGTTCTAATGCTCCCAGAAAATCCATTTTATATAGTTCAGCTGTGTCTGAAATAAAGGATATAAGCTGCTAATTCATATTCATGTTTTGTATGACAATAAATAAATAAAGTCTATTGTAAAGGAACCTGCAGGGGGCAGAATTATAAGAAAACATTCCCTATGGGATTTTTTAGTTTTTTAAAAAAGTACTACACTGATAATAGGGTTTTAACATTAATTTCGAGATTCATCATAAGACATTTTCACTACTGTCAGTAAATGCTGACCAGTGCAATGGATGTTGTATTTTTTTATTTATTCTTACCATCGGTATAAGAAAATAACCACTCTAATGTTTTAGTCTCATTAGTAAAATGTTATTTGATCAGAAAGAAAAGTAAACTACAGTGTAGTTCATGGGGAAGGGGGCAAGGGCCCATTGAAAATGTATGAAAAATGAGAATGAACATGATGTGAAAGTCCAAAGGATCCTGGTACCCGCATAACAACAAGATAAAGGTGCTATGGGATGTTCAGTTTTTATTTGCCTAAAAATGTTTATTTCTCTAACAATTCGCTTGGGTGCTCCTCCAGTCTGTTCTTTATTTCCATGCATCCCCCTGGACATGTGCCAAATTTCAACAGAATAGACCTGAAGCTGCCAGGACAGATAAAATTTAAAGTCAGCTTTGCACATTTGGTTATTTTCAGACTCTAAGAAGGCCATTATATTCTTGATATTATGGACACCTGTCAGGAACTGATGGCATTTAACTTCATTGGACTGGATCCCAAACTCTCCCAGTACCCAGAAAACTGAAAGCACTGCATTGGTCTTTTTTTTTTTAACTGAAGATGGAAGTATGAGAAAAATGTAGAGAAAACGATCAGACCACAATCACATTTTAGGCATCCACAAGTGTTTATTTAGCTGCTTTGGGAGTACATTTTTTGTTCTATTTTTAGCACTTTGAATAGCATGATTCAGGGATTGATGGGTAATATTTGATATTCTCACAATTTAAGAAAAGTTTCTTTTTTTCTCTAATGCGTTGTCATATTATGAAACAAAGGAATGAAATAAACAGAGAAGCTATTAATGGCTTAAGAAAGATTCCTCCCAAAATATTCCTCTTCTATCAACAGCTTGTGTGAGAACAAGTGAAGGAAACTGTCATGTGTTCACGTGCTCAATGTTTGACAAAAGTTCTGTTAGAACTCACAATAAAAAGAGAAAAAAAAATGTATTTTCCCTAGTGCTTAGGCTCTATCCTTTTTCTTGATGGGGGTGAAGGAGGGAAGATAGAGCTTTTCCTAGTCATAAAAACAACCTGAAATTGTGGATATAACAGCCAAGTTAGGGGGAAAAGGAGAGAGGGGAGGAGGGGACAGGAGAGTATGGGAGGGGAGAGGAGAAGAGAAAGAGTAGAGAGAGGAGAGAGAAACTCCCTAACACACAGTATGCTGAGAATGTGAGATGATATTTCATCAGTTTCATGAGCCTTTCATCAGTTGCTGCTCCAGGGCTTGTTGGCACTATGCAGATGCACACCTCCTCTTTCTTAAACATAGCTTCTATCTTCCTTGCTCCCAGTAGCTTTTTTGACTCCTTCCTAGTTATCTGACCTATTGGAGAATAGTCAGCACACACCTGATTCCTTTGTGGCTCTTGTGGCTCTGAAGAGTAGAGAGGCAGCCAGAACATGGCATTTCCTTTGACTGAATTATTGATGGGCAAGTATATGGTATTTATGTTGACTCTCTCTAAAGAAAACCCAAGTAATGGCTTTGTCTTTCCAACTATCCCCGAATCTTGTATTTCTGCATCATCAGCATTTTATGATTTTCACTTTAAGCTTCTATTACTATATTTCACTGGAAAGTCTTTTGCTTTGGCATGACTTTAGTTTTAACTCTCCAGATGCTGCTTTCTTGACTGCTTCCATGTTCTTCAGTAGCTTTAAAAAGGCAAAAACATGAGAGTCAACACCCATGCTTTGCTTTTAATAATGTTGTTCTCGGATATCATATACACTAATTTAGCTAAAATTGTTCCCATAACAAAAATAAAATTCATCTTTTTTTCCTAGAAAAGTACCTATTTTCTTTCCATAATCAGTAGGGCTGTGGAAGGCCTTTCAAGTCACAATGTAATCTATTTCTGGGAGTGTGTGCTTTATATGATTTCCTTTTAAATTCAGGTTATATCCTTAAAGATTAATTTAAAAAAAAAACAGAGGAAAAAATAAGCTTTCTGTGAGTGGAAATAGGAGGAAATTGCCTTTGACATTTTTTTGTTCTATTAGAAACCTGCTTTGTCATGGGTCTCAAGGTTTGATAGGATTTGTCAATTTAATTGACCTATTTAGTCATTATTCCTTTTGATTTCCCTTTCCAAAATACTCCTCCTTGACAATCACTCACTTATGTGTTTTCTTCTCTATTGTAATATAAGCTTTTTGAGGACAGGGAAAGTCTTGCTTTGTTATATTTATATTAGTACTTAGCATAGTGCCTAGCATATTGTAAGTGCTTAATTTTTCATTCATTCGTTCACTTGATTTACCTGGTTCCTAACCTAAAGAGTAAATAGAAGTTTAAATAGATAGGAAACCCTATATAAAACCATATATACCATGTATACCTGAAGAAATTTTCAAATAAAAGTTTATAATTATATGGAGAAAGTTACAAAACCGTGTCCCCTCCAGTAAAGTTTTAATGTTATGATTTATTGATCTACACTATGGAGGTAATAAGAGGTGTGAATGACTCAAAACTAGAGTAGGATCTGAAAGTCACTTATGTTTACCTTGGATATGTAGTCAGAGTCCTACACTCAAAAAACATCACAGCAGTATACACACACACACACTCACACACTATGCCTAGCTAATTCCTTTCTAGATTTGACCTCCATGTATTGGAGGCCTATAATCTGACTGACTAGTACAAATATTCCACTCCCAACTGAGGACTCATTTTTATGATTATCACATTTTCTTGTTTTCTTCACACATCAACAGGAGATGGCTCCAGTTGGAAGAAATACAACCTGTGTGATTTGGCAAAGATGCCTTATTTCGCACAACCTTTTCAAAGATTGTGAATTCTTATTTCTCCCAAGTAATTTTAGGAATCTTTCTAGCAAAAGAAGAGGATAAACAAACACTAAATTGCTGGTAGGTTTTTCCAGTGATGTCTGCATTTTCAGAGGGTGGGAACTGTACTGTTGACCTCTTCACATCCTCCTGTGCAGCCCTATCAGTGGAGGTGGGCCAGTGGCAATTTCCTGACTTTTAAAGGAAATTTGTGTGAGTATGTAGATTTTAGAGAATGAAGTCAAGTGACATGGGGGTTACTATGAATACTCTTGGTTGTTTTGATTGATTTTATCTGTGACTGACAGCAAGGTAAAAATGTATATTAGATTAACAAATTGAGTAGGGAAGATTTCAATCAGCAATATAAATTCACATAATGATAATGATGTTTGGAGGAATGAAAGATGATTTTAGTAAATCATGACCCAGTAAAAATGAATCCCAATCTGTTTTGTAGTCACATGCAAAAGATGCCAGCACTCAACAGTAAAACAAGGATTTTTTTTTGGTTTTTTTGGTGTTTTTTTGGTGAACACAGTTCTCCCCTCCAAGCTGAAAAGAGTGCAAAGCAACACTATCTCATGTAGATGTAGAAAAACACACAGATTAAAAACAAACAAACAAAAGTTTCTTTTCAAAATTCTTCCAGTAATTTCTCTGGTGACTGCTGAAGTCATTTTCTAATGTTTCTGCAAAAGTAATAACAATTGAAAACTTAAAATAGAGAACCAAGAGAAAACATAGTTACCCCATTAGATTGTGAGCTCCTTGAGAGCAGGAACTGTTTTTGCCTTTTTTTGTATCCCCAGAACTTAGCACAGTGCCTGGTACATAGTTGGTGCTTAATAAATGCTTGTTGACTTGAACATCTCTCTGGCCCTGCCTCTGATCATACTTTTCCATGAATTTATATAACTAGAAATTTGGGGTTAGAATGTGCTTCTCTTAAATAATCTAAAAGACGGCATGCTCTGAAGAACAGCAAACTCCATTCCATGTTCCAATATGGAGACAAAATTATATGAAATTCATATTTAATCTATAGATATCAGATGTTTGTATTATAGGTCAACTATGCATATTAAGTATTTGATGAATATGATAGAACTTTCAGTCCATATAACACATGACCTAGTATATTTGTGGTAATTCCAATTAATTAATAAGAATGATATTCAGTATCAGAACATTTAGCTAATGATTTGATCCCATTCTTCCAATAGGATTTTAAATATAAAAAAAAAATTGAGCCAATATAGTGAAGTGAAGGAGCATGGAAGCAAAGCATTTGGGTTCTTGTCCCAGTTTTATGATTATGTGGTCAATTCATTTTACCTCCTTAGTCCTCTGTGTACTTATACATAAAATGAGGGGATCAAATGATTTCTATGGTCTTTTATAGCTATAAATTTTATGAACTATGTTTAAAGTGTTTCTTTGGTTGAACATCTGTGTGTGAAGAAATATCCTTCCAATAGTATAGATGGGGTGCTGTCTCTTTCTCACAAGAATAGCTTTTAAAGCTGTTGTATTGCTTAAGATTATTTGGATACATTTTTGTATAGGTGAGGTTTATTTGCAATAGAAGAGAGAATGATGTTAATATTCAATAATCCCTACATAGGTATAACCCATGAAAAATTACCAAAACAGGGAGGCCAAAAGTGCCTTGAAACTGCCTCAAGACTGAAAGCATTTTATATCCTTGCCAAATAGACAGATAAAGTAGTTAAGGAAAATACCAGTTTAGATTAAATTGAAGGGAAAGATTATGAATAGTATTGCTTCATAAAACAGTGTGAAGTCATAGAAGGAAAAGTAAGTTTACACAAAGCCTGGTGTAAGACCAGATTTTCAAGAATGAAACTAGAAGGAAGAAAACAAATGGACAAAAATTAAAATGATATGTCAGGCTTTCTTTTTCAAACTATTTTCTCCATCAAATGTAGTAGAATCATTACATAGAAACTTTAATATGGAAGTCTTTTACGTTCAGCACGAGGAGGTAAAAAGTGTCACTAATATACAAAGGAGATGAATACTGCAGAGGACTTAACCTTGAGGATATTCAGAGATGTATTTTGAAGATATCTTAAAAAGAGTGAGATACAAAAATAAGGGGGGAAAGCTACAGATGTCAGTGTTACTTACATAAAAGAGGAACAAGAGGAAATAAGCAAGTCATGATCCATGTCATAATTTTATCATCTCTTCAAAAATTTTCATAAGAATAATCTCTAGAGATATTTAGAATACACTTGGTAAAAACTTAAAAAGGAAAAGGTTAGGTTTTCAAAAATTATATTCTATACTATACCACATATTTACCTGTAATTGATTGAAAAGAATAGGAAATGCTTGATTTCACTGTTTAGTGTTTATTGATTATTGAAAGTAAAAAAGGTTTGATTTTGTAGAAGAATATGGAAATATAAAGGATATTTTCTCCAAAGGTTTATCCCACACTAATGTTAAGATTATATAAGATGCTATATCCAGGGGCAGCTAGGTGGTGCAATGAATAAAGCACTGGCCCTGGAGTCAGGAGGACCTGAGTTCAAATCTGACCTCAGACACTTAACACACATACACACACACACACACAAAACTAGCCGTGTGACCTCGGGCAAGTCACTGAACCCCAATTGCCCTCCAAAAAGCAAAAAAAAAATCTTGAAACTATTAAAAAAATGAAGAAAATAAAAGATGCCATAGTTGATATGACAACATAGCTAACATATGCTAAACTTCATATTATTAATAAAAATTTAAAGCATAAAACAGATATATTCTAAACAAAAGTATAATCACTGTCCAGGATGACCAGTACAGAATCCAAAGTAGAAATATTCCCTATAGACTAAAGGTTCCTCCAGATGTTACTGTTTGCAGATCATTTGTAATGATTGTATAAAATAATAAAATATTGCAGAGTCTTCTAGGTGAAATCTAAATTTATTCAACTAAATTTGACCTAGATATTCACAAAATTAAAAAAAAAATAATTATTAAAGAAAACTAATTATTCAGACTATGCAATCCATTTGGATGGTCAACTCCTTAGTGTATATTTCTTAGGCAGATACTGACCAACATCCATAAACTCTGCCCAGAATTGAATAAGAGACCAGGCTAAATTCCATTTGTAAAATTACTCAGGCTTTCAGTGATCCTAGGCATCTCCTCAAAAGAAAATTCCTTGCTTTGATGAATGAGTTATTGGTTATGTTAATGTTGCTTTGAATCACAGATAACCAGAGTCTCCAAAGAATGAACATTTCAGCTCCCCCAATAGGCAATATAAAGATATATGGTGGACATAGGTTAGCACTTAAGTGATGAGCTTTGCACACAAAGCAACATAAAAGATTAAAAATGTATCAAGGTCATTGCAATAAAGCAAAAGGGATAACAGATGGAAAGTTCCATGGGCTATATTGGAACTCACAACATGTTGTGGATCCAGAGCTATGACATTTTGAGAGTCCCTTCATTTTGTTCACACATATATGTCTGTACTCTTCTCATTAGTGCTTAAATTCAAGTAACCTAAATGAGGACACGCCATGGTATCCTGTTGTGCAAACTGTCTGAGGAACAGCCTAGGCCTCTGCTTCCTACTACAGAAATATGGAAACCCTATCCCTGAAAATGAGTAAAGGGTTATTATACCACATCAGCTTTGAACCCCAGTGACAGAGACCTTGACCAATCAACTTTTGTCCCATCCCCTACCCTCTTCCTCCTCTCTAAAAAAAAAAAAAATATATATATATATATATATATATATATATATATATATATATATAGTATATATATATATATATATATATATATATATATATATATATATATATATCCTGTGTACTGGTCATTCAGGGAGTCTTTGAATCTTTAGGTGAGACTCCTCTGCTGACAAACTCAATAAATTCTAGTTGGTCTTAATTATCTTTCTTTTTTTTTTTTTTGCTTTTTGGGGAGCAATTGGGGTTAAGTGACTTGCCCAAGGTCATATGGCTAGTTTTTTTGTGTGTTAAGTGTCTGGGGCTGGATCCTCCTAACTCCAGGGCTGGTACTCTATTCACTGCACCACCTAGCCACCCCCCTTAATTATATTTCTTAGCCAATTTGTTGTTATTCCCATTCCCAGTATCAACAATGTCAGAAGATCAAAAGTGACTTTCCCAGTATTTCCTGTATTCACTGGTGGACACTGTGAAAGATACAGGAGGACATCCCACACAGTAGGCATGAATTAGTTTTGATTTGTACCATTGAAGAAAGTGCCTTCTTGACTGAGATCACAGACCCTCTGAATTACCTAGGTTTTTGAATAGAATGCTGCATTCAGATGTCAGAAATAGCTGCAAATATAATGGGAAGAGAGGGAGGAATGAACAGGAGAGAATTCTACATTCTGTAAGGAATCACAAACCCTGTAACAAATTTCATGAGAATTCTGCAAATGGAGGGAATGTTGTGGAAGGAGGGGGAGGAGAATTTCCAGGTACAAGAGTTAAGAGGAAGTGCTTGGTTACATGTGTCTCACTAACATTGTACTTTAAGTCTGTGTCCACACTCTCCCCAAGGACAATGGGTACACAAAGGAAAAGTTTGCACCAATTTGTGGGGTGTTTTATTTTTTTAATATATTTATAAATAGTAAACAGTATTTTATAAATACTGTTCTTGCTATGCTTTCTCAGTAAATACCCTTACTAAAAGCTTGTTGATGTCTACTGTTTGAATGTAAATGATGAACACATAAGCAGTAAGAGCATTAGATACTCCAGTCCCTCCAGGTTACCTTTTGGACACTAAATGTGCCAGTGCTGGTATGCATTGGGCAGTGAATCAATAGGGAGTGCTACATAAGATTATGGCCTGAAATAGAAAATGAAAGTAGGCAAAGGTATCACCTTTTTTCCCCCTTCCTCTTCAGACTGTCATTTTCTTTTCTCCCTCCCCTCTCCCTTTCTTCCTCCTTCTTTCTTCCTTTCTTTCCTCCCTCCCTTTCTCTCCCTTCCTTCTTTTCTTTCTTTATCTCTTTTTCTTTTCTTATTTTCTTCTTTCCCTTATTTCTTTCTTTCCTTTCCTTTCTTCCTTTCTCCCTTCTTTCCTCTCTCCCTCCCTTCCTTCCTTCGTTTCTTCTTTTTTTCTAAAGTTATAATTAGTTTTTATTTTTCCACAATTATAAATAGTGATATAAACAAGAAAAAAATATTTAAATGAAAAATCCTAAAGATCCAACTACCATTTGTGTTTTCTACCAGTTTAATAGAACATCTTAAACTCTTCTTGAGTATGCTGTATATGTCATGTAAAAATTCATTTCAATGTCACATACATATTCAAGAAATACTATCATTCTTTAGATATTTTGTTATATTATATAATTATAATACTTTATATAGTTATATTACATTTGTTTCCTCCCTACTAAAAGATTAAGAAAGATTAATTCACTATTGGGAAAAATATAACTGAAAATTGGTTACCTTTTCCCCCTTTCTCTAAGTCCCTTCCTCCTCCTTCACCCCATATTTAAGCAGGTACAATGTGTGTGTTGACTATAGAGAAAGGAATAGGAGGAATGTCCCTTTGATTGGCAGAGAGAAGGGAAAAATTTTATTAGATAGCTGAGCTTTTGCTCTCTTTCTTTGATATTGGATCTCTGTCACACTTTAGTAAGAAGCACAATCAATGAAAAAGTCACTCTCACATTTAATGTTCTCCAGGACTTAACCCTGCCACTTTTTTCTCCCTTGATATCACTTAAAATTCTTTGAGATTTTGCTTAAAAGCAATGGTTTCTCCTTGCTACTTCCAAACCTTTAGCCTTGACCTAGTGGATATGGACCCAAGAGGGGTTTTTGAAAAGTTCAGATGAGATGAATAAATGTAAAGTGATGCATAGACATATGTGTGTATATGTCTGTGTGTGTGTTATTACTCTACTTTTTAAATTCCTATTCATATGCCAACTTTTTTTTAGAAGCTAGTAGCATTTTTAAATGAAATTACAGACTTCTTTATGTGAAACTAATTTGGGGCAACTGGTCCATTTATTGGATGCTGAAATTTAGAGGGTATCAACAGTGTACTCAGGCCTTCAGCAAAGAAGACTGGCAGTTCACGCAATTTTTCAGTTGAAACAATTGATCTTTATTCCTCATTGGCAAGGATAAGTATGTCACATAGGAACTTACAGATGGCATGCTCCCACCCCTCAGTAGCCACAATCCTGGTGAGCTCCATGGGCTAGTTTCACCCTTCTTTGGAATTCCAAATTTTTGTCACTCCTTACACAGAACCATACATTAGCATTCCTGAATCTTAAACTCCTACAACCAATTTTGCCTCAAAAAACTTGGTTTGGTGACCCATCTTTTGATGCTGGACCTGAGAATATTTTGTGAAGTTTGTCACAGATACAGAAATTACTAATTGTATCACTTCTTTGATTCCTTGTGTTGCTATGTCCACTCAAAGCTGAAGATTTCCTTCCCTTATACTTGAAGGGAAAATGTTTCAAATTTGACTTTTTCATTTCAAAACCAGTAAGCAAACTGACTTAGCCAGATTTTATTGTGGCTATTTTATTTATCACAAATTGTACAGATTAGCAACAATGAACCTTTTAGATTGAAGGTTTGGTTTAACACCATTCAAATACCCAAAATTTCCACTGAAACTTGACATCCTTGAAAACTCTTACATAGACAATTAAATATTTTCATAGGTAATGAGAATGTTCATTCACAAAAGTTGTAGTAAGACAGAGAAAATATTGGATATTTATCATCAGGAACATGGAAAGCAAAAATGAAAATCTCAAAAGTTTTGTCAGCATTGAAGTTCACATTTATAGCTAATCTAAAACTATGAGAAGGTGTGGAGGACAAAGCATGGGTGGCTAGCTCTCTATACACTGATAGGTGGAAATGTCCACATATGGGAAATCACAAATCCATTGAAATGGATACAATTAAAATTAATTGACCAACTTTAAGTTACATAAAACCATTTCTCCCCACTACATACATTTTAAAGATATAAAACCCTATTTTCACCAAAATTACCTGAGCATGAATATCATGTTACTAGACATATTTGAAGCACACTTTGATCTGTCATTTTAAATATTATTTGAAATCTCAGTCCCAGCATGGTCTCACATGCCTGTAGTGCCTGCTACTGGTAGATTGTGTGACTTTGAGAGTTCTGAGCTGCAGCAGGTTCAAAATCCTTCATAAGCTAGCTGCCCCCACTTTTCCAGTCTTCTTGTACTTTACAGCCGAGCCACACACTCAGATATACTCTTTAATCCAATGAAGTTGGCGTCCTTGCTGTTCCTCAAATAATATACTCCATCTCCACAATCCAGGTGTTTTCTCTAGCCCTCCCTCATGACTGGAATGTTCTTCCTACTCATCTCTACCCCCTGGCTTCCTTAAAACCCCACCTTCTATAGGAAGCCTTTCTTAAACCCTCTTAATTCTAGTGCCTCCCCTCTGTTGATTATTTCCTATTTATTTCACACATAGCTTGCTTGCTAATATTAAATTGCTTGTTATCTCCCCCATTAGATTGTGAGTTTCTAAAGGGCAGGTACTTTCTTTTCTTTTGTCTTATATCCCCAGTTCTTAGCACAGTCCTTGGCATATAGCAGGTTTTTAATAAGTGACTTTTATTGACTTACCAAAACCTATTGAGTATCTACATTAAGTCCAGAAGCAATATGATGAGCTCTGAGAGTGGAGGGCCCCCAGGATGCCTAACAACATACACATAGGCCCAAATCAGAAAAATGAAGCATGTTAAAGATTTTGTGTATAAGCTTAGGGATCAGCCTATCAGTGATTGTTGCATTTCCAGCCGGGGTGATATAGAGATATCTTTCCTAAAAATGAAATTATAAAAATCAGAAGAACATAAAATTTTAGAAATATCATAGCCATTTCTTGTAGATTGGAGATACCAATAAGTTATTTAGGTGCCCTTGATAATCCTATAATCTTAAAAGGCTGAAAAAGTAATTTATAAAGGACAATTTAGTTTATTTCTAGAAGAGTCCCAGACAAAGTAAGGCCTATTGTTCATCATAACATAAATGGAGTCAAAGTCTAATACTGTTATTCATATAATTCAAATAGTGACCATTCAACCTTATCTGTCAATGGGATTTTGAGCATAAATCTAGAAAGTCATGATAAATTAGATAAAATCCCCTGCTTTTCCCTGAATTATCTAGATTTTATCAATGCCTCATTCTCTGTGGTATAGGCATAACAGAGATAGCTGGGATCTGTTTATTTTAGCTAACAGGTAGGCAACAAATAGCAATGTTGAACTGGCCAATTTTTTCATATTTGTTTACTACTTTTACAAAGTATATAATGGTAATAATGAAAAATAAAATACTCAAGTGCAGATGGCCAGGAGGAAGAGAAGGAGAAAGCCTAAATAACCCACTTATTAGTTAATCAGTCCCTATATACTCAAAGGCATCATTTGGGCAACTGAATTGCATCTGCATTTGCCTCCAAATTGAATCAGAGCCTTTTACAAATTGGTCCAACATAGCTTTCCTGCTTCAGTGAACATTGCTTCACCTCTCACATGCAGAAATCCAGTCAAATTTGCCTTCTCTCTGTTTCTCATACATGATGTTCTATTTCCAGTTTCTGTACATTTTTACTGGCCATTCCTGGGATTTATGCCATCCTCATGACTGCTATCAAATATCATCCCCTTCCTTGAAGTAACTAGGTGGCACGTTAGACAGAATGCTGGACATCTATTTGTTTCCATTAATTTACTACCAAAAAAATAGCTATAAATATTTTGGCTTATGTGGAACCTTTTTGTCAATGATTCCTTGGTATATATATATATATATATATATATATATATATATATGTGTGTGTGTGTGTGTGTGTGTGTGTGTGTGTGTGTATATATACACACATATACATATACATATATATACATATACATATATACATAGACATAGACATATATACATATATATACATAGGAAGAGAATATATGGGTCACAGGATATTTTATTTCCATAATTCCGAATCATTTTCCAGAATGGTTGTACTAACTCACAGTTCTGCCATCTAGGGTTATTTTCAGAACATTATAGTTACCTCAATGTGACCAACAAAATGGAGGACTAGACATTTTCTCCTGACTCCCCAAACTCCCCCCAAATATGAATTACTCACACAAGGTAAGATAGATTATTTTTTAATGAAACACCAAGAAATTTAACAAGCTAACAATCTGATAAATTAACAACAAAGAAGGCTAATCTCTCAAATGTTCACCCTCTCCCATATTTAGCCCCATGTTAGAGGCACAACCATATGCTCTGGGATGTATTTATCAGTGCAGTCTCTGCCAGTATAGACTGTTCTTACCTTCATCCCATTGTTCTGAAGCAACAAGGAACAGAATTCAACTCTGTCCAGGCTCTTGAAGAGCAGGCAGAGATATAGGAAAGCAAAAGTATGTTGTGCCAGGGATGGCAGCAGCACTCAGCTAAAGAGCGAAAGAATAGAGAGTGAACTGCAACAAACATCAGCATGTGTGAGAAGAGGAGGGTGCAGCACAAGGACAGAAGCAAAGGGACCTGGCATCCAGGGAGGGTCATGTTTTTTCTTCAAAAGTCAATTAAGACAGGGATTTAGGTGAGTGAAAAGTAGATTTCCCATTGTGGAAGGAAGCTGAGACACCTTCTAGAACAAGCCCTGAAGAAATCAGAGGGAAGGAGTCAGAAAATGAAGGATAGGAGAGTATAAGGGGAAAAAAAACTAAAACTAAAATTACAAAAAATCTGAGGAAAAAGAAAATTTGGTAAAGGACCTTAAACACAAGTAGAGAAATCAACAAGGAACACATAAAAGATGAAGAGAAGATAGGTATCAAGATATACAAAGAGCAAACATTTCTAAGTAAATATCATAAGACAAAGTAAATTTAACCATAACCAGGGAAGCAGAAAACCATGGAACAATATTTCTGAATGGTTCAAGAGAGAAATAAAAATTGTGAAACAAGAAATTAAGGTTCCCATAGCAGAAATTGTTGCCAGAATAGGAAAAATTCAATCCATAGTGGTAAGCCTCTCCAAAGAAGCAAAAGAGAACTCAGTTGACAGGGAATACAAATACGATGAACTAAAAGACAATCTGGAAGAAAAAAAGTCAAATGAAATTATATTACAAAAAAACAATGTCTATATAAGCCATATATTTAGTGATCTTGAAGACAGGATACATAAACAGCACAAACCTGAACACCCTAAAGTAAGAAATAATCAATAACTCTGCTCAGAACTTACACACACACACACACACACACACACACACACACACACACACAAATAGTGCCAATTGAAAGATTCCATAAGACACCTTCCCTCCCCCAACAAAAATAAAACCATTCCTGAAAACTCTAAGACATAATGATTAAATTTAATAATTCTAAGAACACAGCAAAAGAATGACCTCACAAAATAATGACACTAGACTATTCTAAACCTATAAGGAACTTCAGAAGGTAAAGGAATAACATCTTACCAAAAAAAAGCAAAAGAGCTCAAGATGCAATCCAGAAAGACATACCCTAAAAAAAATTGAAGCCAACCATCAATGAAAAATATAGATGTTCTATAAAAGAGAGACATTTCAAGCATTCCTATATTATAATTTCCTCTGAGTTTCACCAGTCATAATCTGTTTTGAAAATGAAGTCAATTTGGGGCAGCTAGGTGGCACAGTGAATAGAGCACTTACCCTGGAGTCAGGAGGACCTGAGTTCAAATTTGGCCTCAGACACTTAACACAAAAACTAGGACCTTGGGCAAGTCACTTAACCGCAATTGCCCTACTCTCCCCCCTACAAAAAGAAAAAAAATCAATTTAAATGTTGGGATAAATGAGCCTCAATAGATATTTCTTTATTATGCATTCTGATATTATATTCCAGTGGCCAGTTCTCAGTTTGTTTGTTTTTTTTCCAACTTAAAGAAAAATATTGCAGTCAACAGGTGAGTTTGTTAAACATTCTCATGTATTTGAAAGAGTTCACAACTGAGGTAAATTTAAATTTAGCCTGAACTTAGCTTTAAATTTTATTTCCATAAGAAATTTGGAGCTGGAAAAGACCTTCAAGGTCATTTTATCCAATACCCTCATTTTACAGATGAGGAACCTGTAGCCCAAAGAATGCCAGGGTCACACAGCTCAATCTCGCATTCTTTTTGTTGTAATGTTATCAAACTTACTCTGAGGAAACAATGAGTATTCCTTATTCTGACATACCAGCAAAGCCACATAGAATTTTATACATTATATCTTAAGAATGATAGGAAAAAAATGAAAATTTTATTTCAGCTTTTGATTCAAGCTTCCAGTTTGATGTCTTCTCCACAATATCAATCACCAGTTACATTCAATATCTCACTTCTGTCATTGATTGATCCAATGACTTGTTCTTGTTCAGCCATTTTTTAATAATGTCCAAACTCTTTATGACCTCATTTGGGGTTTTCTTAACAAAAATACTGGAGTGGTTTACTATTTCCTTCTCTAACTCATTTCACAGATGAGAAAACTGAGCAAACAGGATTAAGTGACTTGCCCAAGTTCACACAGTTAGTAAGTGTCTGAGGCCATATTTGAATTTAGCTCCTCCTGACTCCAGCCTCAGGATTCTACCCACTGCACAACCTATCTACTTAACTCTACAACTAGTGTACCATTATTATTTAGTCACTTAACATCAGTTAACTTCAACCACTATGTGGTTTCTGAGAAAATATATAAAATAAAAACCAAAGCAGAAAAACATCCCCCAACCTACTTTATATATGTCAGGGGCATATTCCTCCCTCGACCACCATGGTCCCTGGGAATTCATAGCAATTGCTACAAAGCTTTAACCCTACCAAGTTCACTTCCAAAGGTGGCATAACTATTGGGCAAATTGTTCCTTTGTTACAGAGCATGGTACCTCAGCTACGGGATCAATCTACTGCACAGTTTATTTAGCCAACTTGCTTCTCAAAGTCAAATTGGCATTGAAGCTTAGCTCCTGGTGAACTCTGGTATTAATACTTAACACTCTACCTCTAAAGGCTTGACTGTTCAACCTTTTGAATTCTCTCAGGGTTGTTCTGTTTCTAATTCTCTTTCCTAAGGAGAGAGAGAAAATGACACAATAAGGAACAGCAGCAGAGCCTTATGTTCACAGGTCACATGTCATCCTGATGGGGAGGACCAGTGTCCTCCTGCCCACCTAGAGGCTTACAGCATGACTTCCCTCAATCACCACCAGCAGAGAGAGATTCATTTAGCCAGTTACTCATTTGAAGTTCTCTTTCAGTAGTCAATCAAAAAAATCATTTCTGTACCAGAGGAAACAGTAAGAAGATATGTACCCATACTCAGAAGTGGAGAGTCAGGGCCCTCCATTTCATGTCATCATAAACTTCCAAAAGCAAGTTCATCAAACATGCTTTCAGGAGTCAGCCCTCATTGACCAGTCTCTCTACCCTCATTACATTAGCAATAGCAGTTAATAAGAATAATTGGTACCTAATACACATGAAATGAACTGACTAGCATCCTAGGAAGCCCAAAAAAATGTATTGCCAAGAAACTGGTCAGCTAATCTTCTTTGCATGGATCTCAATATTCGATTCTGCAAACACTATTTTAATAACATACTTTTGGATGGAGTCTTCTCTCATTCCTTTTGATACAGTTCAATTTGAATTGTGTAGTAGCATTCAAAGACTTACCCATCGATAATGAGCCAAGAGAGAAAGTTGTTGCTTATAGTAGCTAACAGGAAAGTTGGTTAAGGTTTAATAGTTGCTACCAGAGATTTCCTATATTTGGTCTGGTTTCCTTTTGTCACGGGGATGTAAAATTTATTTTGTGTAAATCCCACTAGAACGATGTCCTTTATACATGATACATCCTTAGCAAAATTTGATTTTAGGAATGCAGCATTGAATGTCAGCTGCTTTCCTTATATACATTCTCAGAAGTTACTGAAATAAAATAGAAACACGAGGGAGTTGAGTGAAAAAAATCACTGAGGAATTAATTGCACATAAAGAAATGGAGATCAATGGTCTAATAGTGATTTTTTTTTCTGTTACTCTACAGCACAGGACACTTCTTTAGGGGCAATTGGGGTAAAATGACTTGCCCAAGGTCACAGGGCTAGTAAGTGTTAAGTGTCTGAGCCCAGATTTGAACTCAAGCCCTCCTGACTCCAGGGCTGATGCTCTATTCACTGCACCACCTAGCCACCCCATTACAGGACACTTCTAAAGATGATATTTGCAAGGTAAGACTATAGAATAGGTTGTGACAAGTATAACCTATTTGACATTTTGTAATTTTATAGATGTTCACTCTTTAATATGATTACTGCATGTTTGTTACAGAAAAGTTTACTTTTGGAACTTTACACTTGCCTTAAAGTTTTAAAATGTATATGTAGAGAGATATAGATATATAGAGATATTTAGATATACACACATGTATATATATATATATATATATATATATGCAAGTATATATATGTGTGTGTGTGTGTAACTCATGGCTTAAATCCAATTTACATAGGATTCTCCTCATTGGTGGAGACTGTTTATTCAATGCTCACACCTGTATGTGAGTTAGAATAGGAATAGAGTTCTTACACACACACACACACATATATACACAAGCACACACACTTACTGATATAAAATGAGCAAAGAAAAACATACCTGTTGGTTCTGTACCAATTATATCTTTTGCATAATCTAATGAAATAACCATAAAGCATATATATACATACACAGAGAGAGAGCATACAGGAAAGTAAACAATGTCATCAGTTTGTTAAAAAAAAAAAAAAGGGCATTTGTCTAGTGGAGAAACAAAGGCAGGGTGGGGGAGACAACAAATCATTTTGGATGTAACTTTGCTTATTCCTCTTATTTTAGATGAGATGAATGTTTAAAGAATTTTTTATTGCTTATTTGGATATAGATGTTTTGTTTATGGGGGGAATTTGAAATAGAATTCAACCTTTCTGATTAGAAAATAAGCAGAATATGTGTTCATTAATGAAATGGCTTTATTTTGAGATTACATTTTCACTGGTTGAATGAAAGGTTAATGACCACTTGAAATCATTGTCTGTGTGAGAATTGAAAAATAATAAAGCAATGCAAATAAGTTGCATATGCAAACTTCTTTTCAATGTTAATGTCACTATCCATCAACCTAGACCTCGGCAACAACAACAACAAAGAATACATTTGTATCAGTTTAATATTTGAATGAACTGTCTGACCCATGATAATGAATACTTATTATACCTTGGTGTAGAAACAAAAACAAAATATGCTTTTTTCCAGAGCTTCTTAGTCTTCATGCTCATTTATTTTAAATTGTTTTAATTAAAAGAGATGAGACAGAAACAAAATAGAACATTATTCTTTCTAAACCTTTCTGGTATTGTGTATATAAATACTAGTTGATAACACATTGAAAAGGTGCTCTTTATGTGTTTGTATAGGAAATTAAGGGATAAGTATGCAGGGAAAATTATCCTATTGTTTATACATACATGTATATCTGTTCTTATATACATTATACATATGTGTGTATACAAATAAACACACATATAGACATATACACACATACATACACGTGTATGTGCAAAACATTTTAACCTAAAATATGATCATTGTCAAAGAACCATGAAATGTTTATAGTTAGATATAGAAATGGAATCACATTAAAAATTAGAAGTGTTTATGTACTACATTGGACATTTATTTTCTAGGTCTAAAGGTGGTTTGGGTTGGATGTTGGGGCCAAAGGTGACCTGGGGTATTAGAAGAAGAAACTAGAAAGAAAGTATTCTGGAATTGATTGATAATGAAGAAACCTTGTTTCAAGTCCTGCTTCTGACAGATGCTGCCTACATTAACCTGAATGTGACTCTCGGGGCATTGGGGATCACTATAAGACTATAAGTGGAAATGCATGTTCCATTAACAGGTGGCCATCTACTTTTTGGTAGAAGAAGTTATCTATACCAGTGGAAGATCTTTATACCAAGGTCCAAGTCTGGAACAACCACCACTCTGCCTGCTCCAGACCCACATCAAGAAAAAATTTTGACAGTTGAGAAGGAGAGTTGAATAAGTTAATGATTATGACATCAAAGCATAGAACAATATCAACTTGGGTGCGAACATCACTTATATTGATGGTAGGGAAGGGGGACTTTCAAATGAGGATCCTCAATGAAAATTTAGTAAATGTAACTGAAAAAAATTTTTTTCAAATGAGATAAAGTATGTAAACCACTTTGTAAACCAAAAATCACTATATAGATATTAGTCACTATAATATGCAAACATCATTAGGGTCTTAATGCCTGAACATAAGTAAGGTTACTACTTTTTAGCACATCGTGTGCTCTGATAAAAAAAAATCACATGAAATTTGGGGCATGAGAGGGTCTTCACTACTATAATTGAGCACTTACAGTAATAAACAATTTATTCCAAAGGTTTCCTATATACATTTATATATAACACAGATATATGTACATATATCACATTTATGGTATATGTTGTGCTTTGTTATCTATGGATCACCCTAATCAATTTATATATATATATATATATATATATATATATATGTCAATCATATCTTAGTGGGTCAGGGTCCCTCTCCTGCCAATAGTAAGCAGAGAAATTCCTTAAGCCAGTTATCAATTCTATTTTCTAGAAACTCCAAGCTATCAGGCCATGTCAATGGTAGTTTGTGTTAAGTAAAAGGAGTTTACAAAGATAACTTCTACATTTAATCACCATCATTGCAAAGAAAATTCCTTCTAGTGCTTAGCACAGCACCTGACACATAGAACTCCCCTTTTTATCATGATTCCCTATAAGTGCTTTGGAGGTACTAATGGAATAAACCTTGAAGGAAACTGTTGACTTCATCATTCATGAAAAGACCCATTCACAATATTAGCAAAAATTGCATTGGAGCTTCATAACAAATCCTTAGTCTTACTGAATCCTGGTTCCTGAAAAAGCATTATTCTTCACGCTAATTCAGAAGTGGCTTCATTTCATTTCATTTGGAAATCTCTCCTTCCAGGAACACTAAGCCTAGGATATTAAGATGGAGACTAGCCAGTATGTGGTATTTCAGACTCTTTCCTCGACCTGCAGTAAGTATTTAAGCTCTTTAATTTAAGTTGCATTAAAACAAGGCACAGATTTTCATGCTGGGTATCTTTTAAGGAGTTTGCAGCTAGTGCTATATAGAGTAAGGCTTAGAAGAAAAGATGAAATGAAAAGCTTAGAAATGAATGTAATGACTAGAAAAGCAAACTTTTTTTCCAAAATAAAAATAACATTTAGATCCACCAAAATAATTTATATCACAGACATTTCTGTTCTAACCCACTCATCTCTTTTTATACCTAAGTTGTGTCAATGTGGACCCACTGAATCAAAGACATTGATTAAAAACAAAAACAAAAATATGCATATTTTCTACATGGTATCTCTCACTGCCAAATTTAGGGGGAGTGAAGAAAAAAGAAGCTCATTCCTTTTTTAAATAATTTTGTTAGTATACTTACATAGATGCTAAGAACAGCTGAGTCGGTTATGCTATGGAGCTCAAGTGAGCCGTCTACTGGGATAGTGAATAGAACAGATGTTTTGGTTGTCTTAAATGTACACTCATTAATTGACTACTTAAAAAACAACAACCTGTAAACATTTCAGAATATTACAGCATCTAGGGTCTAACTGATTATCTTGTCCAAATCCCTCCTTTTCCAGATGTGGAACATCTGTGTTTCAGAGAGAAGTAACTTGCCCAAAGTTACCCATATGGTAACCTGCAAAGACTGGGTTGTGAACCCAGATCCTCTGACTTGAAATTGAGTACTCTTTCCTCTATAACATTAATGTGTACAGCCTTAGCCTTCTCCTTCAAACAATTTTGATAATTTTTCATCAGTTTGGATAGAAATAACCTAAGCTGCTATTAGCATCCTGTAGACAAAATCAACATGGAAAGGTCTTCTAGATTCTAAATCAGTGGTATACAGTACTTTTGCTATTTTCCAAGAGATATAGATAGACAAATATAGATATAGGTATTTCTACATAGTTCTTGTTGTTGCTGTGTAACCCTGGGCAAGTCACTTAACCCCATTTGCCTCAGTTTCCTCATCTGTAAAATGAGCTGAAGAAGGAAATGGCAAACTACTCCAGTATCTTTGCCAAGAAAACCCCAAATGGGGTCAACAAGAGACAGACATAACTGGAAAATGGCTGAATACAAACATACACATTTGTGTGTATATGTATATATGCATACAATACATAGATATGCACACATATGCCTATCTATATATACATGTGTGTATGCATATATGTAAATAAACACAATACATTCAAATTTCCTTCACCAAATTCTATAGCAATGGTTGAAGCAGGTAAAATCTGGGAGTCTCTTACAACCCTGAAATTTTGTGATTTCATGAAGAAATGTTGGGCCTTCAAATAATTGAAGATAAGAGCAATAATAATAGAGATGAAAAAGACTTTAGAGAGTATGTAGTCTAAGTCTTTCATTCTATAGATGAGGAAACAGGCCTAGAGAAGTTGTGACTTGCCCAAAGCCATATAGCTAATAAATAGCAGGTTTTCTGTTATTAGGTCTGCTGAGCCTTCCACTATACCATGTTGGTAGGAGCTTATTAAGTCAACTAAACTCACTTTTGTAAGGTGTTCTAACCACTTATAGAGAACTCTCCTTACAGTAATCCTGCAAGGTAGATAATGAAAATAGTATTATCCACATTTTACAAATAAGGAAATTGTGCTTCAGAGAACTTGTTTGACTTACCCAACAGTAGGTTTCAAAGGCAGGAATGGAACCCTGGTCCCCTAACTCCAAGTCTAGCACTCTTTCTACTATGACATTTTGCTTTGTTAATGAAGAATTGGCAAAGCACAAGGGGTTGGGGAAGGGAAAGTTGCAGGCTGATTACTAGTAAAATCAAGAAAACAGAATATATTTCCCTTATGAGAAGGGATCTTCTAGGAGATGCTGATGTCACTTAAAGCAACAAGAATTAGTTGAATAATTATTGAATAGGAGGCAGGAGACCTTGCTACTAGTCCAGGTTCTGCCACCATTTCACTCAGTGATCTTGGGCAATAGTATCTCTGTGCCTCAATTTCCCACTCTATAAAATGAGCAGTTGAACTAGAAGATTTATTAATGTTATGATTAGATCCCAGTTCAAGTTATTCTCCAAATTTTTCCATCTCAACAGTTACCCTCCCACCATGAAGAAAGTCTCTACCTTGAGTCTTATTTTCCTGAACATTGACTCCCTTACCTATACTACCATTTCAGCAGAGGCCCTAAACTTACTCCCAGCTCAAATCTCATGAGCTTCTCCATTTCTTCAGCATACTTGCTTTACAGTGGGTATCCTTCCTTTTCCTCTACTTTCCAGTTATGTATATATTGTCTTCCCCCATTAGAATGTAAGAATAGAGACTGTCTTATTTTCTAACATTTGTAGCCTTAGCACTTATCAGAGTTCTTGACACATTGAAAGCATTTAATAAATGTTAGTCAATAAATGTCAGTCAATAAACATTTATTTAAGCACCTGCTATGTGACAGATGCTATGCTAAGTTCCTAGTTTATAGATTAAAAAAAGAAGCAAAAACCAGCCCCTGGCCTTAAGGAGCTTACATTCTAATGGGGGAGACAACATGTAAACAAATACATGCCAAAAAGTTTGTAATTATGTGTTACAATGTGGTAATGAGGAAGTTAGGAAGAGAGAAAAAGGTTGGGGAGAAAGAGAAGGAAGACAATAAATTCATTTTTGGACAAACTTTAGTTTAAGATGTCTATGGAAATGTCATTCCATATGTCCAATAAGCAGTTGGAGATGCAAGATTAGAGGTCAGCAGAGAAGTTAGCACTAGTTTATATATACAAAAAAAGAAGCAAAAAACAGCCCCTGCCCTCGAGGAGCTTACATTCTAACGGGGGAGACAACATGTAAACAAATGCATGCCAAAAAGAAAAGAAAAAGCTACATACAAGATAAATAAGAAATAATTAACAAAAAGAAAGGATTAGTATTCAAAGGTGATGGGGAAGTTTCCAATAGAAGACAGGAATTTAATTGAGGAATTTAGGACTAGAAAGGCAAAAGGATCATAGATTTAGATCTTGAATGTATCATTAAGGTCATCAAATACAACTCCCTCATTTTAGTTTTACAGATGGAGAAACTGAACCACAAATGGGCTTATGTGACCTGCCTAGGGTCACAAGGATAGTAAATGGCAGAGATGGGTTTTGAATCCATATTATTCTGATTACAAGCCAGATACCTTAAAAGAAAACAAAACAAAAAATAAAGAATTCTTCAGTGGAGGAAATTTCTATACCAGTAATTTCCTACACCATTGGAATAATAAGTACAGAGCAAAACATATTTTTTAAAAATCATCTATTTTAGTGAAAATTATTTAGGAGTCTTAACAACTAACAAATCTTTGGTTCTTTATATATATATATGTATATATATATATATTTTTTTTTTTTCCTTTCGAAAAGTTTTGGATTTATTGAGTTGTGACAATTTTGCCACAAAGATCTTCAGTCATCTTCACTTTGATGTTTTCTTCCCCAAATTTCTAAATGCTTCCTAAACTGCTGTTATATAATGGTCTTGGTATGAAAGCCAGCAGGGATCCAGCCCATTGATTGAATGAAGATTGTGGCACTTCTAGTTCTCTCCAGATCTAAAAGGAGTTGGGAATGAATTGTAGATGTATTGAGAGCTCTACTCACTAGCTAATTTTATTCCCCCTTTAAATAAAAATATAAAGCATGAGGCAATGGTAAATTCAAATTAGCATTTCTTTGATCAGATGTATATTTTCCTTCTTTTATACTGTTTTTCAAATGCAAATTTGTTCTTAAACATTAGCCACTGAGAGACAACCCAAGGAGTCTACTTAGAATGCTTAAATATGCAAAGCAGAATCTCAGAAAGAAAGAGATGAAAATGATCAGTATTGTATCTTGAACATAGAAGTGGTCACTAAAAAAGTGAAATTAAACAGAGACTCCCCAAACCTCTACATCAAGATATGTATATTACCAGCCTCTGTCTTAAAGGGGTGCACTGCTTATAGTATTAACAAAATGTCATGGGTGTCACTGAGAGGTTCAAAATGGAATAGGATTAAGCCTAACTTGAGGCACTAGTAAGGAAAGTGGCCCAGTTTCATATTCTTACAGATAAAATGCAAGGCTGTGGGGAAAATTGGGCTCCAATATTGCATTATATATATGACATTTTAAGGTAAATACAGATTGTTAAGCAAAGGGTAAAATTCTAGACCCACTGTCCAGAAATGATAACAGTAATAATAGCTGACATTTAATATGGCAGTGAGAGGTTTGCAGAACACTTTACAGATATTATCTCTATTGGATAAAAAGACATCTGTAAAAGGTATTTTATTCTGAAGAGGAAGGCTGATATGAATAGTGACCAAAATGTTGGAGGTTTTTTTTTTTTAATTGTATGCTAAGGTCTGAAAATTTGTGACTATTAGGTGATAACAAAAAGATAATTGTGGCTACTGCAGTTATCTATACTGCCACAGAAGTTATAGTTGGATCTGCTCAGCTCTGACATTTTCTGCAGGTAATTTACAGGTGACCTGAATAAAAACTTCAGATCTGGATCAAAAATTCTGTAGTGTTACATCACTGAGAGTTCCATTTAGAGACTAAACAACCCTGTGTGAGTAGGATTAATTTAAATCTTAATCTTTAGTCTTTATTTCATCCTGTGGAAGCAAAAATCCTAATCTTTCTACCATGGTGCATCCACCTAAATCACCCTTAATAGTAGACAATGGGCTTTTATAATGTAATATGTGCCTTATAGGTAATATATATTCGCAAGCATTGAAGCCTTACTATTTAGTTCCAGAAAAGACGGTGTAATATTGTAAGATTTCCTATCACCAATACTTCTTTGTAAGGAAAATACACATCCAAGTAGGAGAGAAAACTAATCAGGCTTTTCTTGGGGGAAGCCTTATATAAATATTTGGGTTTCCTCTATCAAGTCCAATGCTGATTTTTTCATATTGGCAGTTACATCCCATCCACCCCCCCCCCCCCTCTCTCTTTCTCTCTGTCTTCTCTGTCTCTGTCTTTCTAGACATAATCACATCTTATCAAAGTCACCTGACACATCACTACTTATGCCTACTTACACATATTCTATTATACAATGTATTAGCCTGCAAAGGAAATGTGGTTGTGTTTAGAATGGCAATTCAGTAACAGTCATGTTGTTGTTGTTATTGTTCAGTCATTTCAGTCAAGCCCGACTCTCCCATTTTGGGTTTTCCTCTCCAGATCATTTTAGATAGGAGGAAACTGAGTCAAACTGGATAACTTGCCTAGGGTCACATTGCTAGTGTCTAAGGCTAGATTTGAACTCAAGGAGATGGGTCTTCCCCAACTCTAAGCCTAGTATTCTGTGCACCATGGCGCCACCTAGCTGCCCAATAAAAGTCTTCATCTAGGACGGAAGAGAGTGGCACAGCCCAAGTTAGATTCTGAACATGAACACAGCAATTTTTCTTTATTTTTTAAAAAATAAATCAAATGTGCTTTTCCAAGGTCCATCACCGCCTGTAAACAGAGTGTGTATTTGCATAATTGGCTACATAGTAAGCCTTGTAAAGAGACTGATGGAAATGTATTGAAGTGATGAATAATCACATTGACATCATTTTCTTTCAGCTTTGAGTTGATCATTTCAAATACTGCTTTAAATATATATTTATCTCCCCAGTTGAAGCAGTTTATGAATGGCTATTTAAATTTATTAGTCTGTTCAAAAATATCCAAATGTGCATCAACTCAGGAAAACAGCTCAGAAATGTCTCTGGAAAATGAGTAACAGACTTCCAACTTTAAAATGTCTAAATATATATTTATATTTTATACCAGAAGGGTTACTATCACAGACTACTTATTATATGCAAATAAGGAATTTTATTTAATGCTTAGAAGTTTCCAGAACATTTTACATATGCTGTCTTACTCGAATCCCACAACAACATTTAATTGTAGGTTCTCCAGATAGGATTCCCATTATATAGAAGAGGAAGCTATGTTTCAGAGGTCAAATGACTAATCCTTGGCCACTCAGTTTAGAAGTTACAGAGACAGAATGTGAATTCAGGTCTTACTGGCACAAAATTCAGAACTGTATCCACTATTACCAAATGTAAAATTTTAAACAAAGGTAATTTAATTCCTTAGATAAACCAGAGCATTCTCTAATTTTTTTTTTTGCTAAATTAAAGAACAAAAATACAGAAATATTTTCAAAACATTTAATGACAGATGTTTTTGTTCAAAATAGGGAAGATACTACCTTTGACTCAAACCACTATGAAAGGTATGAAACATGCTGCACAGATGAAGTTGGTTAACACTAAAGAATGCTGAAATTTGCCAACAGAATCTGAGAAATGTTTTTAATTATTTAGAAATTATGTTTCAAGAGATGTAGTTTGTAGATGTGTAGATTAGATATGAGAAGAACAAATAAAGTTCCCTGAACTGGAATATTGCTTAAATTCAGGAAGGCCATGGAGCCTTTCACTGCATGATTTTTCCATCCCTGAAATGAGAATCAAGTGTTAAATACTTTCATATTTTCATTATTCATTGAAAAATAGTCTATGAGACTCTATGAGTGTAAGGCAAATGTAGTTATTGATAGAGATTTCAATCTTTCTAATTTCAGTCTTTCTAATCTCAAGGAGTTTAAATCTTACATGGAAGTTTATGAAAATCAAAGCAATTATGATGTTTTCTTGTACATTAATTATAATAAATGCAATTTTATTCTAACATGTTCCAGATTCCATATATACAGACAATGTTGCTGATATACTATAGGTAGTTCTGATGAGGGATGGCTATTAGGTTCAGCAGGGACTCTGATCTTTTTCTAAGACCAGAAAACCTGCAATTCCATCTGGAAAGAATCCAGTAGGCCCAAGCAGACTTGGAGTCAGAGTTATAAAAGTTTATTGCACGCTTTACAGCAGGCAAGGGTCCTTAGGGGACTTGCAAGTTTATTGTTAGGCTGTACAGCAGGCAAGAGTCCTTTAGGGGACCTGCAAGTTTAAAGAAGACACAGGCATCACTTTTATAGAGTTAAGGCTATTCATAAGATGTCAATTATGCTGACCAGGTGAGAGGAGGGTGGGATTAGGGAGGAGTTAAGGTGGGGCCAGTATTTAAAAGAACATGAATTTTTAACGTAACTGCACAGGCATATTGCCCATGAATCACTGGGAAAAAGCCCAAGGGGTGAGGCTACCTAGGTGTGGTTTTAGGCATGAAACATCACTAAGTCAGCTAGTGATCAAGGACTGACTGAGAAGTGTCCAGTCTGCCACCCATCAGTGTCATGTTTGACAAGATTGATGTCTGGAAACCAAGGCTAATGGAGACTCAGTATGTGAATAATAGGCTAAGGGGTTAACCGGGAGATAGGGTCCTTAAGGATTCATGGAGACAGCCAAGGAGTCAACCTAGAGATAGGGTACTGAAGGATTCATGGGGGCAGCGGGACACTATACAAGGGGGAGATAATAGTTGCCCAAGCTGGAATATTTATAGATACTTTTATGAAGGATTGATAGGAATAGCTTGTTATTGTTCCAAGTTGAGATAAACAATTCATGAGTTGTTGCTGGGCAGAGTTAATGCTCTGAAGCTGGCGGGGGGGGAGAGGGAAGGGGCAGAGTTAATGCTCTGAGACTGGGGGGGGTAGTGTGATTTTACAGACTGATGTTACAAATTCACGTTACAAACATAGATCCCAAGCACCCCATCATTACTGATATTACAAATTGGTATTACAAATTGATGTTACAAATATAGATCCCAAGCACCCCATCAGTTCTACCAACAGAGATTTGGAATGACGTAGTCAGAGTGACAAGAGTTATTCATCCACCCACATTCATTCTATTCCCCTTAAAAGCAACTTTTCAGGATGGTTGGATACTTTTAGAGGGGAAAACTGGGTTAAAGAATAGCAATTCTAACTGACCCAAAGAGGAATGAAGCAAAGACCTTGGTCATAGTAGCCACATATCTGATCTATCTGACCTAAGTTACCTTTGAATTTTTGATTCTATAGGCTACATTTTGAATACTTAGAGAGATAGTAACTTATATTCAGATACCTGCCAACTAATATACTGTTTAACATATACAATGACCTCAAGGTTCCTGTTTAGGGTTTGGAGATGTAGTATGATATGTAGCAGCATTTATGGCTGTGATAGTCAACCTCTCTAGCCATATTCATATGTAGTAGAAGGAGAACCGGGAGCGGAGTCAGTAGATGCTGCATCCAAATTTTGCTTCCAAGACTAGCTGTGTAACCATTGGGAATGGTTTTAGTCATTACTTAACCTCTTAATCTTACTTAACCTCTTTGAGTTACAGATTTCTAATCTATAAAGTGGAGCTAATGCCTATATCACCTCAAAATGTTGTTATGAGAATCAAATGAAATAAAGTATGCAATGTTTCCTTGAAAATCTTAAAGCATTATAAAAATATCAGCTTTGGTTAAAAATTAAAATATCTGTTCTCAGCTTCAGAATCAAAGTTACAAATTTCATTTCTTTGTCTTAAAAAAAAATTATGCCTCCTTTCTCTTAGACCTAAGGTAACTATGTCTATATGACACCAAATATCCAGATATTTGGAAACGTCTAGAAGTTTCATTGAATTTTGTAGTTTCCATCCTGGGTAATGCTGTCCAATTTGTATGAAAAGGATACATTCCATTATTAGAAACTTCACTACCAGAATTAGAAGGAATTCACGAGTCAGGTATAATACATATGAAACATGGAATCTCTTTAATCTGCATCTCCATGAAGGATTTCCTTTTTATTACCTCTAGTTGAGGAATCCTGGCTTTCTCATCCCTTTAAGTAGACATTCCTGACTTAATCAGAATAGCATGAAATGGAACCTTCATAGCAGTAGCAGTTTAATATTTAGGCAGCAAGCACATCCTCCACTCCTTGGAGACATGGTTTAGAGTAGAGCTCACCTATAGGCCCAGCCCTGTTCACAAGAAAAAAACCCGAGATGAAGTCACTGCTGCCTCCCCCTCAAATGTCACTTCTACCAACCCAGATTCAGACTATCTATGCTAAAAGGAATGTTGTTTTTTTGTGTTCCCCTGCTGATTGATTAATGAAGATATAATCACTGATAAGGAATTTGTTGGATCTTAAATCATAGAATGGGTTTAGAGCTGTAAGGGACCTTAGAGGTCACTGAGTCCAACACCATCATTTTACAGATGAGGAAACTGAGACCCAGAGAAGTTAAACAAATGGCCCAAGGTCACAGAACTAGTAAATGGTGGAGCTGGGATTTAAACCCTGGACACTTGGTCCAATCCAGGACATTTGGCCCCTATCCTCTTGCAAGCTGTAGCATCAACACAATATTCACAGCACCAACGGTGGCTGCAAATATGGTGGGTGGTATAGTGCTCAATCGCAAAATATACCACATTCTTCATATAGAAGACAGAAGCAAAATATTTATTTAGATACCAGAAAACCAAATCCCAACACCAGGAAACCAAATCGATTATACCAACATAGAGGTTGATACACCACAATGTAGCAGAGAGTCACACCATCCTTTAGCCTTCCCACAAACTCTGCTTGCCTGCTGTCCTCTCCTCCCTCTGTCTCTAATTGCTCTAACTCCCAGCTTCCTGTGGGCTCTGCTCCACTCCTCAGCAAACTCCTCCCACCACAGGCTCCATGTGATTACATTCAACCTATTAGGGGGCAGAGAAGATCTTCAACTCCCCTTAGGATTATTAAGGGTCAGGGAAGATCTTCAAAGTCCCATCACCATTACATAAGCACAACTGTTCTCCATCTTCTCCCTTCAACCATCCCATAGTTGAAGTCTTTTGCTTAGTAAATGCTTCTTCTCCATCTCTAATATTTTCTTCAATCTTTACAGAGAGAGGAAAATATAAATAAATGTTGAGAACAAGTGCTTCAGGAGGCTTATCTCCAGCTTCTGTTTCCTGAACTACCACTTAAAGCTGCTTATTCATGGTTCAGGATGTGCCTAGGGTCATTGGTATGGATTTTTTTCTTTCTTGATATTTTCTCTGCTTTAGGGAATTATAATAATACTTAATAAAATCTCCCTGGTTTATAGCAGGAGAGGGGGGAGAACCTCAGCTGTTTAGGAATGATAACTTCCTTCATGCTCTTGGTGCAGCTGACCATTCCCCCCTATCTTCCTTTAGCAAATGAAATGCATACAAGTCAAGAACATCTCCAATTAGCTATAGTACTTATCTTAAAACCAAACTCCCAAAGACTAGGTGAACAGTAATATAAAATAGAAGCAATTACAAAAAGCAGAAATATGTTTTGTAATGGAAATACTTTTCCCAGGAAAGAAAAAATGTGAGAGAAGAGTTTCACCTGCTATTCTTTGCAAATGAGGTCATCTACATCTTGTTCTGACACAATTCTTGGTGATCCTGCTTAGTTCAACATGACCGTCCTCCAACCAAATTGAACTTAAAACAAAGATAATAGTGCTGATACCCTTGGAACACCCCTTTATTTCTATGGTTTTGTCTTTCCATTGTGGTAGCCATGTGAAGGAATCTAGCTTTTCTCCCTCATCGCTCAACCCTGATTCATTCCTAGGATATGTCTTGTAGCTTCCTGTAAGAAGAATGGGAATTTGAAGATCTTCCCTGCCCCTTAATAGACCTAGGGGAGTTTGAAGACCTCCCCTACTTTGAAAGTAAACTCTGCCCCCTAATAGGCTGAATGTGGTCACATGGAGCCTGTAGTGGGAGGAGTTTTGCTGAAGGGTGGAGTAGAGCCCACAGGAAGCTGGTTCAGAGCTGGCCAGACAGTGGGGAAGAGAGAACTCTCAAGCAAGGAGTCAGATAAACTGGTGAGTAGATATTGATCTTGTATTGGTTTATGGGAAGGCTGAAGGATGCTGTGGCTCTCAGTATTATTATATCATTGGTACTATGATGGAATTGGCTTACTGACTTTGGAATTCGGTTTTCTGGTGTTTAAATAAATCCTTCAGTTCTGTCCTCTATCTGGAGAATCTGACATGTTTTGCAATGAAACACCATGTGATATTTATAGTCACGGTCTTTATCATAATTATGGGTGCTGTAATATTGCATTGACGCTATACTTCCCTATTCAGTTTGTGTGAGAATTAACCCTTTGAAAGTCTAGAAAAACTCCAAGATAAGTCATACACCAGCAGTTTTCCATTTCCAGCTTTTTTTTTCTTTTTTGGTGCCCCAAAGGGTACCAAAAAAAAAAGATATAAAACTGGCCTGTGTGAGACTATAGGACTAATATAGATTAAAACATTATATAAGTGTGAGCTCTTGTTGCGAGTTTGGAATCTTCCTTGAACAAAATAGTGGAAGCCGTGATAATGGAAATTTCTTCTATCCTGGTAAAGTGAGTAAGCATGGAAGAAAGGATATTTTAGGAAATAGCCATAGTTTAAAGACATAAGAGAAGCAAGAGAAGAGGTAAAGAGCTGTGAGGAGAGAACTATGAGCACTCTCTCATAGGAGTAAAAAACGTGATCCATCAGTACACACCTTGAGTTCACATGGGATATGTTTTTCACAGCTCCATAATTTTGGGCTATATTTTATTTTTACAGATAATACTGCATTGAGAACAATAAATACCCTAAAAGCAAGAGGATGGTTCTTCGTCTCGCTGAGGAGGTAGCCTACAAAATATTATGATTTTGGGGAAGCAAGAAGACTACCTTGCCAAAATGTCACCTCTCTACCCAACTCACTAACTTTTCAAATTCTGTTACTATGAGATTTAGACTTATAACACTTTGATTAAGTCTCAATTAAAAAGAAACACCCTTAGGGGAATAAAGAGTAAGGTGAGGAAAGATAAAATTTTAAAACTTTATTAGCTCTCTACACTTTAGCGTGAATAGATTAATCTGACTTTTTTAGAAGGAAGTGTTGATAACATTGAATACCTTGAAAGTGGAAGCAAGGAGTACCAGCAGAAGAAAGAAAGAATTCAGAGAGTAAAACCTGAAGCCTTGAAAACAAACTACCTAGTCCACAGTTGTAAGCAGCTTTGACCCTGGATAAATGGCTGTGATTGCAAGCTACAGGATTCCAGGTCTCTATCCTTCAAGAAGTTAGAATATTCAAGAATTAGGGCATGTTAAACAACCCTTTTTCAAATTCAGATTGAAAATGCATTTGAATTACTAAACAGAAAGAGTACTGGAGCTATGATTTCAAGGGCTACTTAGCCTACTTATGCTGTGATTGGCCACTGAGTGCACAGGAGTGGGGTTTGTGAAGGGGCCTCCTAATTACAGCATGCAGAGCATGGACCTGCCAGATCAATGCTTAGTACATGTGAAGTCATCAATTAAGTTACCTGGGACCTGCCTTATCATGTACAAGAGCTCTTGCCAGCTTTTAAGAGGGGAAATCCTTTTTCTCTAAATGCAGTCAATTTTTCATTGTCCTGGCTCACTTCAACCTGCACACTTTTCCTTTATCTAATTTCCTATGAAGCTAATGCCAAATTGACACTAAAATCTTGTTTGTGTTTTCAGGAAATTGTTTCTTCTTTCATATTTTCTCCAATGTGAACAATGGAAATTTTTTCAATGCAGCATATCACATGCTATATCATCCTTCCCTCTATTTCTCCCTCCTACATTCTCTCCCTACTTCTTATCTTTTCCTCTCTCTTTTCCTTCTTCCTTCTCATCTTCCTTCTTTCTTTCTTTTCTTCCTTCCTACATGCCTACATTCCTCTCTTCTTTCTCTCCTTCCAAAAAAAGCTTATTAAAAACTTATTCTGTAAAAGGCATTGTGCCAGGCTAAACCCAAAGGCAAGAATGAAATAGGCCTTACCTTCAAGGAAGTTGTTTACATCATGGGGTTGAGGAGTAAAACATGCTTGCAAGAAAGTAATATAAGTAAATGAAAATAATTTCATAAAAGATTGAATGCTAAATGATGGGATCAGAAAAGGTCTCAGGTAGGAAGTTATACTTGAATTGTATTTTGAAGAAAACTAGATAGTTTTAGGGGTGGAAAGGAAGAAGTTCCAGACATGGTGGAATACTTATTTAAGCAATAATACTAGGTGTTTTGGAAGATATAAAATTTTATGAGACAGAGTCCCTGCCTGTTGGGATGTTATAGCCCCCTGGAGAAGATGACACATATAATAGGGAGAGTCTTATATAATACAGAGAAAACTGAAATTGGAATCAGAGGATATAGGTTTGAATCATATCTCTACTATTTACTACCTGTATTATCTTGAGCAAGACATATGATGTTTCTGGGCCTTAAGTTTCTCAACTGTAAAAATTAATTAGTTACTTAATCAATTAATTAAACTAAATGATCTCTGAAGCACACTAGCATACCCAGGCTGGCTGCTAGCACAGGTTCTTTGATCTGCTTTTCTAAAGGAAAGCAACTCAAAAAAAGGTTAACAATCTTACTTTAATCAAACATATATCATTTACCTAATTTAGGGGAGAAAGTCAGCACCCTGAACTTCAGAGAATACCAACAAAAGTTACAAGCAAACAAAAAATACAGAGAAACATACCAGCAGACAGGGCTTCTAGCTCTCTGACCATTACATCCATACCTAGTTACCAGAGAGAGAAGCACCATCATCTGGGTTTTCAAAGCCCAGGAACTCAAAGGCTGCCCAGAGTCTCACTTGGCCAAATCACACAACTCTTCCCATGAGTGAGCCCCAAAGCAAAACCTCACATCAGGGTATATATATAGCCTTCTCCAGGGTCAGAGAACTTCACCAGCATGACCCACTGCCCAATCACAAAGTAACAAGGTGTGGGTGTTCCTGAGAAATAAACCTCCCACCACAGACTCCATGTGACCACATTCAGTCTATTAGGGGGCAGAGTAGAGGGAAGATACTCAGATTCACTTAAGCCTATCAAGGGGCAGGGAAGATCTTCAAATTTCCATTACCATTACACCCTATGAAATATGATTTTTGAAAAAAACATGCAGTAAGAGCTCTGTGAATGGTACATACTATAAAAGGGAGGAGGGGAGCAATCATTTCTAGCAAGAGTTATCTTGGTGGGAAGTGTGGAGAAAATAGAATTGGAGCTTAGATCTTGAAGAAAAGATAAGATTTGTGTGTTTTTAAGGAAGTTTTGGGTGGGGTGTTGTAAAATTCCAGGCAGAAGGAACAACAGCATGAGCAAAATGGATTTAGGAAAAGTAATGCATATTTGGGGGACTTCACATAATCCAGAGTGATTGTCACAGAGAGTTGGAGTTCAGGAATGGTAGGACATAAGACTGGAAAAATAGGTTGGCACCAGACAATGATTAAGAGCTTGGGCTTTATAGGGTAAACAAAAAGGAACTATTAGAAGTTTTTGAATAGGCAGGTGTCATAACAGTAGTTTACAAAGAACAAACTGGTGGAGATTAGAAAGGAGAGTGACTAAAGTCAGAGAAATTAGTTAGAAGACTGTTGCAAACATGGATCACTTCTCAGAACCCTTATTCTTTAATAATGACAATATTGCTACTGCTACTACTACTACTACTACTACTACTAAAAAGCCTCTATTACACATTAAGGTTTGCAAAATGCTTTACAAAGTTGATCCCACTTGATCCTTACAACCCTCGGAGTTAGGTACCACTATTGCTGTTGCTCTGTTGTTTCAGTTCTGTCTGATTCTTCATGAGCCCATTTGGGGTTTTCTTGGCAAAGATACTAGAGTGATTTGCCATTTCCTTCTCCAGTTCATTTTATAGATAAGGAGCCCAAGGTCCTTAAACAGTTAGTAAGTGTCTCAAGGCTAGATTTGAACTCAGGAAGTTGAACCTTTCTACCTCTAGGCCAGGTTCTCTATCCACTGGGCCATCTAGCTAGGTACTGTAACTATATTCATTCTATGGATGAAGAACCTGAAGCAGTGATTAAGTGACTTGCACTATATGATGATAGTGTCTGAGGTCAGATTTAAGTTCAGGCCTTTCTGACTTGAGGTTCTGTTCTCTATCAGTGACAAACACATCAAAGACCCATCCCCACCTCCAAAGGAAAAAAAAAAGGGAAGTTTACTATACCTTACTGGACAGGAAATAATTTGTTGTTGATTTAGCAATCACTTTTAAATTAGTTGTCTATGTCTTGTCTATGTCTATTGTTTAAAAGCAAAAGTCAAAATTAGCATTGTTAAAGAAAGAGTAAATAAGAGAAACATGCATATAGTTACAATAGTTCCAAAGAAAATTATTTTAACAACTATAGACATCGAAAAATAGGAAATGGATAAGTATAAAGATGGTGACTCTTATTTCCACAATTTATTAAACAACCTGACATTGAAACATCAATATATTTGTAATTTTATCTGTCTCTTCCATTTGGGCAGTCTGTTTATATCTTCTCTTCCTGTGCTCTTTTTGTTCATACTCTCCCACAAATCCTCTCCTGAGAATCTACCCTATACACTGGAAGCCTTCCTTGGCATATTTTTGAATTTTGTAAGTTCCATTACATCATTTGGACTATCCAGCTGTTATCCATTACTATCCCTATAACTGGTCCATCTCCTTTGCAGATGCAAATTTGTCTTAAAACATCCCTTAAGTCACTTCTTGCATGAAGATCTTCATTTGAAATAGATGGTGATCTACTAATGTATATCTCTGGACCCACCTATCTATCTCCTTTATCCTTTAGTTCATCTGCAGCTTTGATTCTGCAGAATTGCTGAGTGTTCAGAAATTATTGTTCAAATATTCAAAATCACATAGACTCATATAAAGAATTTGTCATAAAAAGATAGGATTTTACACCAAGAAGTAACTTGAGATTAGAACTATTGAAATCATGCCAATTTCCCAGATAAAACCCTGTCTGATCTCTTCCCTGTTTAAGTCTGATCTCACCTAACTTCTCACTTGCAATGCCTATCCTAGACTAATGTGAGGATACAGTAACTCAGTAGACTGGATCCCCATCTCAATACTATAGTCTAGCCATTGTGCATTGTTAATCCATTAAATTTTTCCTGTTAAGCCCAAGTCTTGAGCAAATGTTGTTCACACTGAAGGGGTCCTAAGATATTCCGGAGCTTGATGCAGTCAGGACAGTATTATCTACAACAGGATCATCTGGAGGACGTTACCATCTGTAGGTACTCCCTCTCCCATTTGGACCCTGAACAGTGCATCCTGCAAGATAAGGACAAACAGCTTTGGTAGCCATATGGCTCCTTGCTTTGCTCCTCATTTGACATTAATAGGCAGTGAGCACTTCATCCATCAAATGAATCTCTGTGGCTGAATTTAAAAGTGATTTTTATGCTTTTAACATATCCTTATTGAAAAAGAGTCTTTCAAACTATGCTTTGTCTGGCTGATTAAAATATGTTTTTGCAAACAATTTTAATACTTAAAGTGAAATTTCCAGTGAAACATAACTTTCCTTAATACTACCTGAAAACAACAGAAAACTGTCAAATGAAGTAAAAAATTAACAAGAAAAAAAAAAGAAATGAAAAATAAATAGGGAAATCTGGTAAGGAAATCCTCATGAGGGAAACAAAAGAGAGCAAAAAAAAAAAAAAGAAGAAGAACAAAGGGTAATCCTACTAATCTCAGGTCACCAAGGCCCTTGCTTTGAGTCAGTGCTTAGTAGAGTCTATCTCTTGGCTCCGTGTCCACCACATCTGATACAGGGCGGCTAGGTGGCGCAATGAGTAAACCACCAGCCCCAAAGTCAAGAGGACCCGAGTTTGGTTTTGGCCTCAGACACTTAACACCCACACAAAAATACTAGCCGAGTAACCTTGGGCAAGTTACTTAACCCCAATTGCCCTCCAAAAGGCAAAAAATAAATAAATAAGGGGAAAGACCTGGAAACTAGAGATGAGGATATATATGCTTATACTAATTATTCTGATGTGCTAGGCTTTACTTGTTACCCAGGAAGAGAAGAGACCATGGGATGCAGAATGACCACTGAGGAGCCAGAATGTCTCTTACCCTTTCTTGACATATCAGTGATCTTTTGTGAGCCAACCTAGAGTAAACCTTGACCAATCAGCCTGTAATGGTCCTTAACCGTTGAGGTGCACCCTGGACTTTCCAAACACCTTGGTTCCATGTTCTGGCAGTCTACTTCTTAATCTACCCTCTTTCCTTTCCTGTTAACTTACTGTACAGCTCCACTGTTGCTGAAATCTATATTTAACTGAACCATAAAGCTCCCTCTTTGAGCAGTTGTAGCGTAGGTATCTCTGTTCCACATACATAGTGGCCTCATTTAATAAACATCTTTTAATAAACATCTTCAGGCAGTGAGTCTCTCTGGAAATGAAGGTGATCGAAAAAAGAAAGATATAAATAAAATTGATAATAAAAATTAATTATTTTAGTAAAGTCTTTTTCTCTGCCTTCTGTTGATGAGATTTAATGTATCTTTCATTTTGTTATTTGAGGTTGGTTGGGGAGGTTCCCCAAATATACCTCTGACTACCATCTTCACAGAACTAAAATTCTAACAATGAGTTATATATTGCATTGTATACTATTTTTAATTCTGTATTTTATTTAGTAGAAGTCACATAAAAGAAAATTGTAAGACAATGACGAACATTTGTGGTGCTTTGTAAAATTATTGTATTTATTCTTTTGTTGTTTAATTCTTTTTGCTGATTTAAAAAGTATATGCTTTTCCATTTGTGTATGCATCATTCATGTTTCATATATTGATTTGTAGAATATACAGATAAGTAATTATTATTTTATTAAACAGTCATATAAAATGAGAGTTTTAGTTGTCAGTTCTAAACTGTATTTTTTTAAAGAAAATAAAATGAGTAGTCAGACACAATTTTTTTTTGTTACATCCTTTTTAAAGTGGCTGCTGCTATATGCTGTTTTCAAAGTGTAATCCAAAAAAGGAAATATCCAGTCAAGATAATAGTCGAGTAGAGTCTGGACCTGACCAAAATTAAAGGAAATCCATGTAGAAATTGAAATAGTTATAAAAGCATTTAGAAACTGATTTTGAAGACAAATCAAAGTGAAAATTCCAAAAGAATGGAAAGCAATAGAAACAATAACAGTGAGGGTAATCTTTTCTAAAAAGATTACGGAGGATACATCATCAACTATGTGCTCATTGTTTCTCATTTCTATGATATCTTTTTAATTAGAATGGTATGATAAGCAGAAGATATGCTAGAGTTTCTACTTTATAAACTGGACTAGTTTTCACCTTAAATGCACCTGGATTGTTCCAGAAGATAGAGGCTCTAGCATTTGATTCATTTCACAGTCACCTAAGGCACAGAAAAGTGAGTCACCATACCCTTCCAATCAACCCAGAGTATTTATCTAAATAACTATTTTATTCTTGCTGATTATCCTTTCTATTCTAATGTTAAGTAAACTTCTACAAAGGGTCTCTTTTCTTTTCAGTCCCAAACTTGAAACCTCTTTCTTGCCTGAGTCAGGCCTAGGCCTTAACATTTCCATCAGCTATCAGAACTTAGTCTGAATTATGTCATGCTTGACTTGGTAGTTGAATTCTGGACAAGGGAGAGGTGGAGGAAGTATAAATTTCAGAGATTAGTTGGTTAGATATGGTACCCAGAACTGTCATCTTTGTGCTTCTAACTGCTTATGGCTGTGTGTTCTCTCATTGGGACCCGGAGAAGATCCCTCCTGATTTGATGGAATTAGTTTGAAATGGTGGATATGGTGGATAAAGATAAATAGAAAGCAAGTGTTCCCTAATTAATGATCTAAAAAAAAAGTTGCATATCAAAGGAGTATGAAAAGTAAAATTTCCTTGTGCATTCCACAAGGATCATGCTCCAAAGGCAGACTTACTCACGGTCTTAGTAAGCATGCTAGGGCAATGCTGATTGGGCATGGACCAATATGTAGGTAGTAGTAGGAAAGTATGTTTTCTGACCCACTCACTTCACTGGAAAATGAATTGAAACCTGCTGAATTTGTAGTTGTAAGGGAAGAGAATGGGAGAGGGAGTGAGGACAAAAACTGAGAAACCATTCTAGTAGTAAGAAAGCCTCAGGCTGTTCTATTGGCACTCCCACTCTTCCCCATTCTCAGGCTGATTTCTTTCTTAAGGTAAAAGCAATGTGCTTGTGTTTTTACCAATGAAATAAAAAAAATTTTTAAAAACTTGAAAGGTGAGGACAAGGTAAGTTAGTGGATAGAGCACTGAACCTGGAGTCAGGAATATCTGAGTTCAATTTCTGCTTTCATCTACTGCATCTCAAACTATAGTTTCCTTATCTGCAAAATGGGGAAAATACTAGCACTGGCCTCCCAGGGTTTTTGTGAATATCAAAATGACATAATATTTGTAAGATGCTTTGCAAACCTTAAAAAACTATATAAATGCTAGATATCATCATCATCATTATCATCACCACCAGGAACACTCTCATAATCTTCTGAGTCCCAGGGGAAAAACAAAATAGTTGGTGAGACAATAAGTAGTTTTAGGTCTGGCTTCTGAACTGATTAGAAGTTTAATGGTTAGCCTATGAGGATTCTAGTAAAACCAGACCATGACAACCAGTATTGAAGCCCAAACCAAGGAATCTTACAAACCCACTGACCCACTTGGATATAAGAGGCTCAGCCAAGTTACTTTTATTTTCAATGGGTACATCGTGATGTTTCAGTATCCATCAGAAGTCTTGGGAGAAAGATCTTGGAACAAATAGGTATTAAGAGTCCTAGAGAGTCACTTTCTCTACAGGAATTTATGGAAACCTCTGTATTGGTTATTTTGAGTAGGGTCAAATGGAAATTCCTGGAATTGCTCAAGCCATCTCACATTATTAACACTAACATTTGTACAGAGGTCTTAGTGATAAATAAGTTAAGACAACAAGGTAGGATACAAGGAATTTATCAGGGCAGGGAAATTTCCTTTTGACTAAAGGAACAGTCCAAGTCATCAGTTAAGCCATCTTCTAATAATTAATCTTACCCTAGTGGCCTGAGTTCTCAAAGGCTATGCCCACAGTACACATACCTAAGTGTCTGGCATCTAATGCCAGACCTAGCTAACACTAATTTCCAGAGGACTGGAGTTTTCTCAGCTACTCTCACTCATGAAAATCACCTGCTGAATCACTGAAAGGGTTTTCATTAC
>NW_027187314.1:8940333-8952656 GCF_028583685.1 Petaurus breviceps papuanus
ATAAGCCCTGATGTGTAGCTTTGTTTTGGGGGGCTCACTTTGAGAAGTGTTGTGTGATTTGATCTGTATTCTGGGAAGCCATTGTCCAGAGGCCCCCCCCCCCTTTGAAAAACCCAGATGTGGAAACCCAGATGTTGACTGGGTATGGATGTAATGGTTGGACAGTTTAGAAATCTGTCTACTTGATCTGTTTCTGTCTTGATAATTCTGCCTGTATACTTTGAAGTTCGGGGTGCTGACCTTTTTCCCCTGAACAAGGTAAACGATATATGTCTGACTGATTAAAGTAAGCTTGTTAACCCATTTTAAGTTGCTTTCCTTTATCAAAGCAGATCCAAGAACCTGTATGGGCAGCCACCCTGAGGACGCTTGGGGTGTTTGCTGCTACAGGGGGGACTTTCCATACCATACTTGGTAATGGAATTTGAACAAAACAGGATGGAGATATCCATGTCAGCATTCTTGTGGTTATATAAGTAAGCTCCATAGCTGGTAATCAAGTAGTGAACACTACATTAAAGTTGGAAGTGAATTATAGGGCCTTTCTATTAGAGCCTATATTTCTATGTAATTTATGCAAAATATGGATTAATATATTGTTTATTTTTATACCTACTATTAGATGACTGACCAAATATGTATTAGTTGGTAAATATAGTAAAATAATTGCTAACAGTCATTACCCCTTATAGAATCATAATGGATTGACTAATACTGATTCGAATTTGAGTAGGACCCTCAATGAATCATCTCTCTCAAAATCACTGATCCTTCAATTATGGAAATAATAAAGCAATGAATTAACAATTGTTCTGAAGTGTCTCCTATGTAAAAAAAAAAAACTGCTAAATGTCATGGGCCAATGTAAAGAATCATAAGCTCATGGAAGTTTCAAACCTTCTTGGGAAAACAAAAGATATTCCCATGAAAATATCATTTCTAATACAAAATTGGTGCTTTATGAGCTACATAGTCATTAAGGATCAAGAATGTTTAAAAAAAGGAGATGTCACTATTAGATAGAGTAGGAAAGAGGCTTCATGCTGTGTTAGATATAAATTTAGCTATCAGAAAAAGAAGGTAAAAAAAATTCTGGATGAAGGCAATGACATGATAAGCACAGAAATAAGAAAGTGCAAAGCATGTGTGTTGGGGAGCAGGGCAGGAAGGGATGTGTGTTAGGATGGGAGTTGCCAGGACATTGAATAGACATCTGCCCTCAGATCAGGGATTAGAGAGAAATAAGATAAGCAAGCCCTGTTGGTTTAAAGTCTTTAAAACTGATCAATACTATGACCGATAGCTACTTCACCCAATTAATTTTGAGGATGCCACCAGGGATATTGTGGGCTATAGGTAGAGAGTAAGGCATATATCATCATATATGGCCAATATATTGATTTATTTTGCTCAATCTTAGTTATTTCAATTGCAAGGCAGATTCTATTGAGTAGGGATTGGGGAAATGATGATAGTCTTTGGGATATAATTGTAATTTTAAAGGAAATAAAGGTGTGAATTAATCATTTACTTATTTAAAAAAATTAAAGGTATAGTTCCAGGTTAAGGTATTTGGAATTTATCCATAAACAAAAAGGGAAGGCTGAAAAGGTTCTACACTGAGTTCTGAAATTATTTTATTTGTTCAACAAATGTTTATTGATGCCTTATTACACACAGTAACACTATATTCAAGGCACAAATGAAGCACTCCAAGGACTACAGAGATAGATAAGACCTGGTCCTTGATCTGAAGGAGCTTACAGTAGGGGAAATAAGATAGACCATCAATAGCATATGATGAAGGTGGTGTTTGGGGGGCATATAACATTGAATGTAGAGAGAGCTGAATAGCAAGCTTAGCCTTGAAGAATATGAATATTTAGAAGTATAGAACCATACAAGGTTAGAGCTGGAATGGATCCATAGAAATGATAGACCAACCCCTTCATTTTACAGATGCAATAATTAAATTATAGAAAAGTAAGGTAATTTGTCTAAGTGCACATAGCTGTCATTGTCAGAACTAAGACCTATATATCCTGAGTCCTGGGGTGAGAAGAGAGAGAAGAACTAGTCAAGGAGACATAAAATCTATAAATACTAACTGGCTCAAAAAACAACTCAGGTTGAAAAGTAGAATAAGTAGATTAGACTCCTGATCATATATTAATCTTCCAACCAGACTCATAGGCATTAATAACATTTTCAGAAATAACTTTAATTCATTCAGTTATTTTAAAAAATTGAACATATGCTATAATAGTACATTTATATGTACTATATCCTTACTATATAGTACATATATTTATATACATACTATATGATAGTAAAATATATAGTACATATAAATGTATGCATACTATATATATTTATATATATACACTATATAATAGCACAATAAACACTGCATGCATTAGGTATTATAAAAGATACAGAGGTCAGAAACTTATAACCAGGTATGGGAAATGACATGTATATAAATAACCATATATAACCTGAAATAACCCTTGAACTCTGGTTTACCTTGCTCCCTTGAAGAAATAAGGTCTCTCTGGGGATGACAGAATAATAATAGTGGAAAAAACAGATGCCTAGGGGGGGTTTAACCAGCTCCTTTCCCTCTGCAAATCTGAATATCCTCCTATAGAAAAGAAGAGGGTAGGCCTGCACAGTATCTAATTTATGCTTCTAGTGATAAAATCTTAGGATTCCATGTTCCTGGGACCTTATGCATAGGTGTCCTATGTCCTATAAAAGATAAGTAGAAAGCATATGGAAAACACATATGACAATATCGGCAAATCCTCTAGCAAACTAAATTAGGAAATCAATTCAATTCAACAATCATTTGTTAAGTCTTGACTAGTTTCGGGGTACTGGTAATGCAAAGACAAAATGACCTCAGGGACTTTGCATTATCAGGAGAGTAAGCATTCACATAAGCAAATAAAATTAATATGGAAAATAGTACTAGGGGCCTCTAGGTGGGGTAGTGAATACAGCACCAGCCCTGGAGTCAGGAGGATCTGAGTTGAAATTCAGCCTCAGACACTTGACACTTACTGGCCTTGTGACCCTAGGCAAGTCCCTTAACCCCATTGCCTTGCAAAAAAATAAATAAATAAATAATAGAAAGTAATTTTAAGAGCAAGAATACATTAATAGATTGGCACGGGAGAGGTCAATTGGGAAAGGCCTTAGGTAGATGACACCAGAATTTTGCTTTGAAGGAAGCTAAGAAAGATAGCACCAGAAGAGAACAGAAGTGTACAATTTATTGAGAAATCATCATTAAGACATAAAAAATATCACCTTAAGCAAGATAAAATTATATCCCTGTGACTATCTGGGCTGCCTTATGGATCTCTTCTACCATGCCCCAGCTTTTCATCGAGAATTCTCACTTCAACGATGGAATTCACACATTGCAATGACCCTTTGAGACCTCTCCCTCTGTTTAAATGACTTTTCCCACAGCCTCCAGACTTCCTCAGCTGGATATCACTCCCCTTCCCCTTTCCCCCATTTTCAGCCTACCTTTAGCTATCGACTTCCCTCACTGGAATGTAAGCTACTTGAGGGAAGAGCCTGTCCTTCTTTCTACTGGAAACACAGTAAATGTCTAATATATGTTTGTTGACTGTTTAACTAGATGTTATAGACTACCATACAGACTCATTCAATGCATACTCTATGAAACTGATTCTGATCAAGGCCTAAGGGAAAAGAAAACAGAAGCTAATGCTGAAATCCACAATCTTTCTGGATGAGAAAAACAGCACAATTAAGAGAGGAATGGAACTCCTCAAATCCATAAACAGAATCATTATTAAAACAGAGTAAATTAAAAAAAACAGTTATTTGGTCTTTGTATAGCTCATAGAATCATTCATCAGTATGTATATCTTGTACAGATGATGAAACTGAAAGTGACCTGAGTCCAGAATTAAAGAAGAGAATAGAGGGCAATAACACCTACATTTTTAATAATAATAAAATTGTTTTCTGAAATAAAGGTCTATTTTTTAACATCTATTGTTGTGTTTCTCCTTCATTTTCAAAGAGGACCATGACATCAGGGAGATGATGACATGACTTGAAGTTGACTTTGATTTGAGTGAGGGAGGGCTGCACAAGATCACAAGCCTCACTTTCTCCTCCAGAGCCATCTGGGTCCAGTGGCCAGATATTCATAAGAATGTAAGAGGGGATATAGTGGTATCTTGTTTTGATCCAACAAAAGTTATAGGGAGATAATCTATAGCTGTGGGGAATCTCACTTTTCTCATTTTACTGAGACAATGGTTATCCTGGCTCCAAGTGGACTAGAAAGGTTAAACTGGAAAAACCAAAAAACAGGTTAAAGCCTGAGGGGTCATGCCCAATCACAAGTATTCTCATCACCATGCCTATGTAATCTGCATACATAGAGGAATGTAGAATATATAGAGGGAGATAAAGTGAGGAGTTTGAGGAATTTGACTACATCTAAATAGAGGGAATGTAGTATATATATATACACATATATATGGAGAGAGAGAGAGAGAGAGAGAGAGAGAGAGAGAGAGAGAGAGGAGAGAGAGTAAGGAATTTTACTAACCCTGAGTCTACTAGGAAGGACAGAATTGTAGACCCTCATCCCTACTTCTGTATTGGTGTATTTCTAGTAAACACCACACCTGCTTCCTTGCTGGAAGTGTAATAAACATCTTCCTCTGCACACTATGTTTCTGAGTTCTTTTAGTGAGAAGGCATTTGCCATTTTAAAGGGTACTTCAGGTGGATCTTTCTAAGAGCCCCAAAGGGAAGCAGTGGCCAGCAGAAGCTCATCCCAGGTTAACTTCTTGACCCCACCAGGAAGTCCTGTGACCCACACAGCGCATTGAGGGGCATCCCATGTGGATCTTCCTAAGGGTATCCAAGGGATCAATGGACTGGGAAGCTTGTCCAGGCTACCTCCCTGACCCTGCCTAAGAAGTCCTGCGATCCCCAAAAGTGTGTTTTTCACAAGGACTACTGGAGATAGCCCAGGATGCAATGGGACACCTGGCCCTCTTAGACTAAGGATTCTTTCCTTCCTTCCTCCCTCTCTTTTTCCTTCTATTATTTCCTTCCTTCCTTCCGAAGAGGTTACCCATAAAGAGGCTTAGGGTTGCTCTGGAGACCCCAAAATACCAACAAGCTGGTCCTGCCGAATGAATTCGACTCAAGTTTTCTCAGCCAAAGAAAAGTAAAGTTTATTAAAAGTTCACTTGTATTAGACACAGAGTAAGTCTGCGCTAGGTCATTCTATGGAACTCTCACAAACATGAAGACAGGATGGGGTCTTATATATAGAAGGTTGTGGGAGGAAACTAGGGGTGGTCTAGAGGAGGAGATTGGGGAGGGTCTTCAGGAGAAGTTAATGAGGTCAATGAGTGATTAAGGGTGGGAAGTCACTGGAGGCTACCTAGAGACCACAATGGTGGGCTAGGCCAGTTCATGGGAGGATTGATACTTTGATTGGAAAGTCTAGTAACAGAGGCTTAGACTTAGTGCAATGTAAGACCTATTGCCTCATGCAAATCCCTCATCAAATGGGAACATTGAATCAAGAGTCCAAGGGAGGTTCCCAGAGCCTGTACCTCAAGGAGAGCTAGAAGGGGCTTCCAGAGCCCATATGTCATCAATACCTCATCCCTTCCTCCCTCCCTTTCTTTTCACCAAAGCTTAAACCCATTTCACTCTGGAGCTCAGAGATTGGACCACAATAGGTCCCTGCCCAAGCACCACTTAATAGCTATATTTTGGGCCCTCCTGGCTATGAGAGAATGTCAATAGTAATTTTCTCTTTTCACTAGCAACCCTGGGGGGGCATATCCCTTTTTTATCCTCTTTTTTTTTTAATGAATATGAAGAGGTTACCCATAAAGAGGGTTAGGGTTGCTCTCGAGACCCCAAAATACCAACATGCCAGGTCCTGCTAAATGAATTTGACTCAAGTCTTCTTTCAGTCATGGAAAAGTAAAGTTTATTAAAAGTTCCTTGTATTAGACACAGAGTAAGTCTGTGCTAGGTCATTCTATGGCTCTCTCATTGTTCTATGGTGCTCTCACAAACCTGAAGACAGGATGGGGGTTTATATACAGAAGGTTGTGGGAGGAATCTTGGGGTGGTCTAGGGGAGGAGTTTAGGGAGGGTCTTCAGGAGAAGTTAATGAGGTCAATGAGTGATTAAGGGTGGGAAGTCCCTGAAGGCCACAGACAATGGTGGGCTAGGCCAGTTCAGGGGTGTATAGATATTTTGATAGGCTCAAGGGTGGGAAGTAGATGAACCATGGAGGGCTAGGCTAGTAACTAGGCTAGAGTTAATAGTTAGCAATTACCGTGTTTCCCCGATAATAAGACCTATCCCTAAAGTAAGCCCTCCCCTAACTGTGTAAGATTCCTCTAAAATAAGCCCTCCCCCGAAAATAAACCCTATTGAGATTGCTACTGTAGTGAAGGTGATCCCCTGCGCTACACGCTACATTACGGTACCCTCTGCACCGCCCCCCCCCCAGTGAAACGCACGCCACACTCCGAGCTGCATCCAATCAGAGCTGCAGCAGTGAGCACGTCATCCTCTTCTTCCCCAGTGATTTGCTTGCTGGCGCCATTGAGAGCAGTGCCTCGAAGGAGAGCTGAGGCAGGACAACATAAAAACCCGGTATGTAAGCGGGAGTGAGGTGGCATGATGGAGGATAAAAAGGGCATGATGGAGGAAAAAAGAAGAACTCAGGGGGCATGATGGAGTGAAAAGAAGGACTGATGGTCATAATTTTATTATTCTGTCTGTTTTGACTCCCAGACATGAGTACAAAAAGGAAGAGCTACCATATACTGTTGAGTATAAGAAAGCAATTGTAGAGGAGTCACATGGCAAGAATCTTGCAGTTTTCTGTAAAGAAAAACTTTTGGATCTTCGAATGGTCAGAAAATGGAGAGCAGATTTTAATAACCTCAATCAACAGGTAGATGAGGGAAAAGGGAAAAAGCGCAGGTCTGGATCAGGTCGGCAGCCCTTATATCCTGACTTGGAGATCCTCATTGGTGAATGGATTGCTGACAGGAGAGCAAAGGCCTTGGTTGTGCGCAGGGCTGATACCGTATTCAAGCATTTGCCCTTTCAATGGCACCACAGTTTGAAATGGTCTCAGAAGGATTCAAAGCATCACAACACTGGTTGGACGGTTTCCTTCAATGGTATGAACTGTCCCTAAGAAGATCAACAACACTGTTTAAGCTGGAAGATGCTGAAGTTATTAAACGTGCACTTGCATTCAAGTCCTTTATTGATAGGATCAACATTTCCAAGTACCAAACCTGCAATATGATTGCTATGGAGGAAACTGCAGTGTTTATGGGACAAGGATCTCAAACAACAATTCATCACAGGGGTGCAACGTCAATCTACATTCCCACCACTGGCTATGAAAGTGCACCCGTGGGTCACCTGTGTTTTGGCAATTTGTTTGGATGGAAAGAAAGCCACACCTCTAATCAGTAAGGGCAAGAAAGATAAGATTGAATGTGTATCTGGCATTTACGTTCTTGAAACCGAAAAAGCCTGGTATACACAAGCCGTTATAAGAAAGTGGGTTGATTTAATGCTGCCACTTGTTATGCGAGGTAACCAAAGAGGTCTGATAGTCTGGGATTCAGCCAGCACTCACCGCACTAAAGAAATGAAGAACTTCCTTGCAGAGAGAATAGATCAAGTAATGATTCCTGCAGGAATGACGGCCTATCTCCAGACCCTTGATATTGCAATAAACAAGCCATTCAAGGACCATTTGCGCATGGAAGTCAATGACTACATTGAAAATAGAATGGAAAGAAATCAGCGTGGAAACTTTGTGAAGCCCTGTCTGCAAGAAGTCATGACTTGGGTGAAGAAGTCATGGGATAAAATTACTGACAGCTGTGTCTCCAAGGCACTACGAGCAGATTACCTGGACAAGACATATTCATTTAAAGAGAGCTATATTGCTGGACATGACATATTGGGTCCACTTCTTCTGAAGGAAATGGAGGCGCAAGACATCCAGGACGGAATTCAGGGTATGGACACTTATGACGATGTTGTTGAAGAAGATGACATGATCATTATTAAATAAAGGTACATTTTTTTGTTCACATTTACCTGTTTATTAAAATTGCTGTCAATGTTCATTAAAATAAGCCCTCCCCTGAAAATAAGCCCTCTGGTGTTTTTCTGTCCAAAAAATTTAATAAGACAGTGTCTTATTATTGGGGAAACACGGTAGTAACTAAGCTAGAGGTCTGGGCCCAGCCACAATGTAAGGCTTATTGCCTCATGAAAATGCTTCATCAAATGAGACAATTTAATCAAGAGTCCAAGGGAGGTTCCCAGATCCTGTATCTCAAGGACTCAAGGAGAGCTAGAGGGGGCTCCCAGAGCCCATATCTCATCAGAAATGACAAAATAAAAATATATAACAGAGAGTTGATATCAACATAGTAAGAGTATTTAGCTGCCCTTAATGAATTCAAGTTACCTAATCCTGATAAATTATATCTTCAGATTCTGAATGAATTGGCAGGTTATAATTACTGAACCACTGTCAGTAATAGTTTTATGATGATGAATGGTAAAGTATAATGAGATTGGAGAAATGCAAATGTTGTTCTGATTTAAAAAAACAAAAAGGAAGCAAACAGAATCTGGAAACTATATGCTCCTGAGCTCTAGTCATGTCAAATCTGGACAGAAGGGGTAAGGGGCCTAGCACCTCAAGTGACTCTGGACTCTTGGAAGACCTTATTCATTAAGTGGCACAAAAAAAGTATTGAGATTAAAATGAAATATACAGAATAAAGCAAAATAATTATGAATGACCTACACAACCAAGCAAGTTACTTTATTGTTTGGGATATGTTATGTAGGGACAGTTGAATAAACCTAATTAAACCAGGCAATTTTCTGCATTATATGAAATGTAGGTAGTGCCCACCCCAGATATATATGCGAAATTGTCAATTTGTCCTTTACCTTCAGGCAGGGCTGAACTGGATTTAGCACTCAGGTGTTACCTGTTGCAATGCTAGTGATGCAGCTCCCAATATGGAATCAAGGGAGGTAGAGTGTTATGGGATCATGCATTTGTGGGCCCACTGGCTAGGCATGATTTTTTGGCTTCTTCCAAATCCTCCATGCCATCATGAGTCTGTCTTCACTTTGGAACTTCTCCTTAGAACATTATGGGGGTTGCCTTCTGTGGAATTCACAAAGTCTTCTACATTGCAAGAAATGCAACTGAAGAAATCAGTCAAAGGTGTCTATAGTTTTCTCTAAAAGAGCGGGATGAGACAGGTTAAGTAGGAAAGTGGTTGAGGAGCATGCTTCTCCCAAGGAGTCTTTCTTTCTCATTCCCTACCACCTGGGATGTGAGGGATAATAGGTGGAGACATAACCATAATGACAAAAGTTTTAATTTACATAGCCTTTAAGGCTTGTAAAACACTTACATTTGTTATCTCCTTTAATCCTCCCTACAACTTGGTGGGGCAGGAGGGTCACATAGCAAATAAAAGTCTGAAGCAGGATTTTAATTTAGATTTTCCTGACCCCTAGTCTAGGGCCTTCTTCCCTGCACCACCTAGAGGAGAAATGTCAAAGACAATGGGTGAAATCTCTGTAGCTTTTGGGGTAGAGGCAGGGATAGGGGTAGAGACTAGAAATAGTGGTTATAATTTGCAGGAGGTAGACTTCATAAGTCAGCTTGATGGCACAGTGTTTAGAGTCCTGGGTCTGCTTAAGACCTAAGTTCAAATCCGACCTCAAGTGTCTGCCCTCTTTTTCCTCAATTTTCTTCAATTTTCCTCATCAATAAAAAATGAACTGGAGAAGAAAATGGCAAATCACTCTAGGATCTTTGCCAAGAAAACCCGAAATGTAGTCATAAAGAGTTGGACACTCCTCTACACCAACAACAAAGTTTCATGAAATTCTATATAATGAATTATTGAGAGGTAGGCAGGCTGGAAGCAGGTGAACCCCTGTGGACCACTGTTCTCCAAAGTGTCCTAGCCAGTGTTCTCCAAAAACTTTTGACAGAACCTCTTTCAGTAAACAACTTTATTTCCAGCTTAAACGCACCTACTATTGTACTAATATTACATTATGAAACAAAGTATAGACATTAAAAGAGAAATGAGAGGAAAATGAATAATTTAAAAATATTTATTTTATTTCTTCATGGTATGAAAATATCAATTGTTTTGGTGAGAACAATGTGGTTAAATATGCTCTATTATAAAAAAAAAAATAATAGGGGCAGCTAGGTGGTACAGTGAGTAAAGCTCCAGCCCCGGATTCAGGAGGACCCGAGTTCAGTTCGGGCCTCAGACACTTAACACACACACAAAAAAAACCTAGCCGTGTAACCTTGTGCAAGTTACTTAACCCCAATTGCCCTCCAAAAGGCAAAAATAATAATAATAATAATAGTATATATCCTGGTAGACAGAGCAGACATAAATAACTCTTTTAGTAATTAGTCATTCAATTAATTTGATCTATGTAGCTAGCTAAGCATTTGAAATTTTAGTTACTTTATTGAAAGATACAGAAGACAAAATAATAATAAAAATAGGTAATATTTATATGGTTCCAGATGTCAGGATCCAAGACTCTCTTTTTACTATTAGGAGATACCCTATTTTCCAGAGCTAAGACCCAAAAGAAAATAAGCTGTGCCCCCAAGCTTGGCATAAAAACAATCCTTTGCTCTTATCCTCTGGATGAACTTTGCTGCAACTAAATCCCAGAACTGATAGTCCCAGAGCTTGGTCAAGCACCAATAGGACCAGATGTGAAGCCCTGCTGTGAATGGACATTTTGTCACTAGACAACCTTGCCTCACTGTTGCTGTTGTACTCACCACTGTTGCTACACTATACTGTTTGAGTCTCTGTTGAACCACAAATACATAAATCAAGGTTTAGCCCCACTGCCTCTGGTCTTCTACTCAAGGAGGCCCCAGCACATGTGCCTAATTTCTCTCCCCCAATGGAATAAAGAAAACTTTTTTGTTTTTAAGCTGTGTGAGCTCTTTCATATTTTTTGAGTTAACAGCGCTTAAAAAATCTCTGTGATTCTCTGATGATTAGTTACCGGAGTTGACAGAGACATTGTGGTAAGCACTTTACAATTATTAACTCATTTGATCTTTACAACAACTCTGCAAGGTAGTTACTATTATTATACCCATTTTACAGATGAAAAAACCGAGGCAGAGATTAAGTGACTTGCCCAAGGTCACACAGCTAGTAAGTATCTGAGATCAGATTTGGACTCTGGTCTTCCTGACTCCAGGCCTAGCGCTCTATCCATTTCACTACCCAGTTGCCTCTCAACAATCAAAGACAGGTCAGTAAATTTTATATTAATCAGAGTAATCACTTTTGGAATGGGGACTGAATCTGTGGCTTTATTGGAATATGGAACTCCAAGGTGAGGAAATTCCCCTTACCAAAAAAGGCCTGATTCTTCTCTGCATTTATAGATTTAAAAGAGTTACTTAAAGCACCAATAAGACAGACCTCATTAGAGATAAATGTAAAATCTTACATGAGGGTAACAAAAATCAACTTCACCAGGTTAAGATCTGGGAGACATAGTTAGTTTGAAAAGAGCTAGGGAATTTAGTTGCCTGGTAGCTCAATGTGAGTCAGCACCATGATGTAAGAACCAAAACTCTTCATTTGATCTTGGGCTTAATTGAGAAGCATAGATTCAGGAAGGGATTGCCCAACTAATTAGACAGAGTCCTGGTTAGGTATTGGGAGTCCATTATTTAATTCTATACTCAACAGTTTTAAAAGGACATTCATGACTTTGAGAGTGTCCAGAGAAGAGTAGCTGAGATCCTGAGGGACCTTGACTCCACCTTGCATGAGGAGTGTTTAAAGGAACTGAGAATACTGCATGGACAAGATAGGAAGCAGGCCTGATTCTGTTCAAGTATTTTAAAACTGTTGTAGAAGAGGGTTTAGATTTGCTTGCTTTGTTCCCAGAGGGTAGAACCGGGAGCTTGGAATTTGCAAAGAGACTATATATCAAGGAAAATTTCCTAATAATTTGAATTTTCAGGTGTATTGTAGTAGAGATTTCTTATAGTCATCATTGTCGAGAGGGCAGCTAAGGTCTCTTTGAAATCTCACATTCTGTGATTCTTTGCTCTTCCCTCCCCTCCCCCCCTCTGTCTTTCTCTTTTCTCTGCTATTTTACACACACACACACACACACACACACACACACACACACACACACACACA
>NW_027187314.1:8952666-8958156 GCF_028583685.1 Petaurus breviceps papuanus
ACACACACACACACACACACACACACACACACACACACACACACACATACACCCCTCCTCCTCCCTCCCTGCTCTTCCCTCCATTATCATGTTCTATTTTTATACTCACACTACCCAAAAACCAGGAAGAGATATTTTAAAATTTTTGCTTTCAATTGCTGACAAGATTTTTTTCTGAGATTTTTTTCCCCCAACTTATTCCCTCCCCACCCAAGAGGAGTTCTTCTATTTTATCTTATAATCTATAATATTGATTTTCTAATTAAGGAATGAAATTTTCCTTCTGAATATTAATTTACTTACAACTATATTTCCCTTTTATTACATATCCAATTACTTTATTTGTAATTAGGCTCAGTTATTTAGGATGTTATTTTTGGGTTTTGGCAGATCTGTATTGGTTTTTACAATATCATCTTCACTCTTTCCTTTGCTTTTTTGTAAACAATATTACTGTATTAATAATAATTCTGTGTTATTCTGCTAGATTCTCCTTGATACAGTAGTTTTCTCTGCTCCCCAAAATGTGCCATTTGATGTTATTCTGAAATTTAACTTCAATTTTTTCATTTTGTGTTAAGCTTGTTTCTGTTGGTATTCTTTGTACTCTCTTGATATATACTGCCTATATTTTTGCTGGAAGGAACCAAGATGACTGAGTGTTAGGAAACACTATAGTGATTTCTACTCTATAAACTCTTCCAAACAGATCTAAAAAATATACCATACCAAATACTGATGGGGAAATACAGACAAAGATTTATGTAAACACTGGGAACAGTTGTGCCAAGAGTGGGCATTGCAAATCAGTACAACTCTAGGGAGAAGCTGCCCACTAGGACACAGGAAGTTCAAGACCTATGCAGGAGAATCACGAGAACACTGCAATAGGGCCAGAAGCAAAGTGGGAGCTTTGTCACTCTCCACCCAGTTGCAGGTCAGATTCAAGTTGTTCTGAGATGGGCACCAACACCATAGGGGAGTGGTATTTCCATGCTAGTGAGGCCCTCGGAGTTGTACAAAGATAGGCTGAAGAACAAAAGCCAGGAGCAAGTGGTGTGGCTCAGATCCCAAGGACAGAGCAGGGGTCATTTTGAGCTTCTAGTCCTGCCTTAAGAGGAATAACCACAGCAGGAATCCCAGATGAAAGGGAAGCCTACAATTCTGACACTCTAAACCAACAGTTTTTGCCAGCTGGCTGACAGGGATGGAGTCCAGTATCGTTCTATTCTTGCACGACCCAAACCCCAAAAAGGAACTTGCAGAGTTCAGATCAGGGAGGCAACAATCAGACTTTGTCTTGGATCAGACTACTTAGGAAATACTGAAAGCTTGCATATTCCCAGCCTGGCCCTGAAATCAATGACTAGCACAACAGTCAATACTCCCAAGAAAGTAGCAACAGGACAAAGGCCAGACCTTACTTTCAGAAGTAAAGCAGAGCTCAGCTCTAAAATCAATTCCAAAGTCAAAAAGAAGGCTGGAAGAATGGAGAAAAAAACAAAGAACTTCATTATAATAAGCTAGTATGATAGAAGGGACATTCATTTCATAAAAGCTGAAGAAAGGGACTCCAAAACATCTACAATCAATGCCTCAGAGAAAACAGGTTGGTCAAAAACTCAACTAAAATTCCTGTTATAGATGAAGCAAGAGTTTTAAAAAGAGTTTAAATTGTTGTTTTGTTACTTTTTTTTAAAATAAATTGAATGAGAATGCTAGAGGGGAAAATGGAAAAGAAATGAGAACTTAGGAAGTAAAAAATTGGAAAAGTGATTAAGAGCTTGGCACAAGAGATACAAAACCTTGCCCTAGCAACAAAGTCCCTTAAAATTAAATGGGCTAAATAGAAACCAATAACCTCCAAGACAAAAGACTATAAATAAATAAGCAAACAAACAAATGAATGAATAAATGAGGTATATCATAGCTAGAAAAAAAACTGGCTTAAAAAATTAATCAAGGAGAAAAAAATTTAAAAACCATTGGCATATCTGAATGCCATAATCAAAAACAAAACAAATGAAAAAAATATCCTAAACATATTTCAAGAAATCTCAAAAGAAAACTGCCATATCTCAAGCATTTGGGCAAAGTGAAAATAGAAAGAATTCACTGGTCAGGTCCTGAAAGAGACCCCAAAATTAAAACTCTCAAGAACATGATAGGCAAAATCCAGAATTTCTAGGTCAAAGAAAAATATTCTCTAAGCAGTAAGAAAGAATTCAAATACCAATGAGTGTCTGAACCAGGATCACATATGATTTAGCAACCACCACTATAAAGGGGTAGAGAACTTTCAAAATGCTATTCCAGAAGGCAAAGGATACAGGCTTGGGGTGGCTAGGTGGCACAGTGAATAGAGCATTGGCTCTGGAGTTAGGAGGACCTGAGTTCAAATCCTACCCCAAACACTTAACACAAAACTAGCCATGTGATCTTGGGCAAGTCACTTAACCCCAATCACCCTACCTTCCCCCTCCAACAAATGGGAAAAACAAAAAAGGATACAGGCTTTTTGCCAAGAATAACTTGCCCAGAAAACTTAGAATAATGCCACAGGGGAAAAAAATGAATTTTAAAAGAAATAGAGGACTTCCAGGCATTCATGATGAAAAGATCAGAACTGTGGAGAAGCTTTGAAATTCACAAACAGGAGTAAAAAAAAAAAGCATAAAAAAAGGAAACATGAATGAACATTGATAAAAGACTAAAAAAGGATATGCTCCTCACAGTCATGTATGTGGAGATGTTACATTTGTCTCCTTGTATCCCTATCTTCATCAAACTACAGAGTGAGTTCAATTAGACAGATCCTGGGAGTAGTTCTCTTATGTCTTGATGATATTAAATAAACAAACAAAAACAGAGAGGAAGAGGAATATACTGGGGTTAGAAAGAAGGGAAAGGATGGATATGGAAAATTATCTCACTTAAGCACAGTCTACAAGTCTGTACAAATAAGGAGGAGAGAGAGGGGGAAGAGAATGAACTTGAACTTTATGCTCTTTTGACCCAGTCAAAAGAAATAAGGAAAGAGAGAGAAAGTAAGGAAAAGGGATAAGGGAGAGGAGGATCAGAGGGAGGGCAAATTAAGGGGTGGACTACTTCTATGCAAAAGAAACTTTTAAAAATATAGAAAAATATTTATAGCTCTTTTTGATATGACAAAGAATGAATATCTGTGGGGATGTCTCTAAATTGGCAAATGGATGAACAAGTTATAATATTTAAATGTGAGGAGATACTATTCTGCTACATTCTTGTTAATGTAGTTCCCAACTAGGATTCCAGAGGACTAGTGATAAAATATGCTACTTACCTCATGATAGAGAGGTAAGGATTTAGAATATAAAATGAGGCAATTTCTCCCCTGATATGGATAATGAGAAAATTTGTTTTAATGGATTATACATATTTGTAATGAGTTTGACTTTGTGTTCTCATTTGGCTGAGGTTGGGGATGGGAGTCAGAAGGCTGATGTTGGCTACTTAAATCAAATAAAATATGTTAATTCTTTTAAAAAAATAATGTATACTGTAATTTACTTCCTATGTTTCTGGAAAATTATGCTATATGGTTTATTGAAAGAGGATATTTTAAATTTCTTTTTCTTGATTTTTGGTCCATAAGAGCTATATTTCTTATATTTCCTCTTTGTAATCTTCCTTCTAATTTAATGCCCATTAAAACTCCATCAGTTCCTCCAATTTTCTTTTGTTTTTCTCAGTTAGTTTTCTTTCTGTCTCTACATTTCTGTGTTCCAATTCCTTCATTCTCTTTTTCAAAGAATCTGTTTTCAAGAATGTCTGTCTTTTCTTCAAATCTTCTACTATCTTGTCAAACCTTAAGAGCTCTGTTTTCTTTGCATAATTTTTTTGGGGGGATAATTTCACATATGCCTTTGATTGTTCTTCTAAGATATTTAACAGGTCCCAGCAAATTACTCTGCTGTTGTTTCAGAAGACCTTGCAGAATTTGCTGTAATTCCATCATTTTCTTCAGGGTATTTTAATTCTGTTTCTTTTGTTATGAAGTATTAGTTCACTGAGATGACCACTTTTAAAAAGGACTTGTTCACTTCTCCTTCTCAGTCAGTTTTTATGTCTTCTTTCACCGGGGAAGGGAATAAGTACTAAATGCCTATCATGTGCCAAGCATGATGCTAAGGGCTTTGCAAATATCACATGTGACCCTCACAACAATTTAGTAAAGTTGTCGTGAAACCAACCCTCTACATTTCAGACACACAGTCATTGACCTTCCATAGTTTATTATATTCATTTTCCATTATTTATGTTGTCACACACTTTTAATATGAGAATTTGATAAATTCTCCTAAACAAATTCTACATATTCTTTAGTATTCGATGACTTTATTGACAAAGTGGACATGAGGGGAAATGGCAAAAAAAAATGTGTTGGAAAATATGGTTCAGGCTTAAGAAAGAAATTAGACAGGAGGCTTGTAGATTATTCAGAAAATTGATGCCTGTCTATCAAAAACATGTTCTTCAAAAAATTGTAAAAAAGAACTGTGGGCATGACAAGCAAGAAACAGCATACCCCTCAAAAAACAAACAAACACTAAAGGAGCTATTGTTTAGTGGACAAGAAATAAAATTACTATTCTAAGGATCATTTCTGAATTGTAGGCAGATCATTAACTAGTTAAAAACAAAAGTCAAAATAAAATCCAAATTAGAAGAAAGGGCAAAGATGAGAGAGCATTACATGTAATTGGAATATCTTCACTTCGGTTGAGCTAAACAAACCAGTTGCCAAAAATGGGAAAAGGAAAAAGACAAAAATATTGACCCTGGTTATCAATATTGGCTACAAAGTTTCAAATAAAGTGTAACCCTATGGGATTGAGTCCTCATTGAGCAATGCCCTGTGTATTCAAGAAGTGCAGAGCACAACTGGCAACATGAGAAGAGAGGAGAGCTTTGAGTCTCTTTAGTTTCTCTGGGTTCTGTAGTCACTTCAGGCATTTCTGGCTTTTAGCTTCTCAATGGATGATGCTAACCAGACTTCAGTCAGCTGAAGGAAAAGACTGCAGACAAGCTAATATGAAGGGAGCTACCAGTCTCCATCATGTCTCCATCTCCAGGTTGCTTCACTAGAGACTTTAAGAAACTTTCTTTTGGGTGAGATGTGGGACTCTCTCTCCTGGTTTAACTGAGTAACATCACTCTCTTTGGGAGAGCTCCTTTACTCCATAGTGTCTGGCATATATTTTCCTATGTATATTTTCTCTGATTTCTATTTTACTATAATGGATAAATAGATTTCTTGATAGTTGCTACATGTTCATTATGGGACTGATATTTGGTGAGAAGGAAGTCAAGCATTACATATAAAGCTTGGAGTTCTCTTTTCTCTATTAATGCATAATAGCAATTAGAAATTTAGATTGAACCTGAAAACTATAGACTATAGTCTCTCTCTCTCTCTCTCTCTCTCTCTCTCTCTCTCTCTCTCTCTCT
>NW_027187314.1:8958166-8989958 GCF_028583685.1 Petaurus breviceps papuanus
TCTCTCTCTCTCTCTCTCTCTCTCTCTCTCTCTCTCTCTCTCTGTCTCTCTCTCTCACTTTCTCTCTGTGTGTTTCTGTCTCTATAGTCTCTCTATATGTATATGTGTATGTATATATGTGTGTGTATGTATTTGCATGCATAGACTATATTATATAATCTCTGATGAGAGAGGAATGGTTCTTGACCTTCACCTTCTGCTTCCTTGACAGATAGAAATTGAAGTCTTTCTTGTAGAAGAGACAGGGGAGAAGAGGTTAGAGATGTTTATTCTGTCTCCCTTCAGGCCACACAATGACATCTTAGTGATAAATGTGAGGATGTCATTGGCTACAAAAGTATGAGCCCAGAAGGTATTTTAGTCAATTAATTTTTGGACTCCTTGCCAAGAGGCAAGAAATGGAAACCAAGGCAACACTGTTTTGTAGGACAAACTCATCTGTAAAATACCATGGCAAAAGATCATAACCATTATTGCTTCATAAAATAATGAAAAGCAGGGGAGGTGAAAACAAGTATGAAGAAAGCTTGCTATGAGACTCAACTAAGTACACTCAACTAATTCCCAGTTATTATAGATCAAGCTGGCAGGAAGTAGAAAAATAAACAGAGAATGGAAGAGATCTGTTATAATGTTTATAATGATCTATTTTCATCATCACTGACAATGGACCCTACTGTATTTGGGCTTTAACATCTCAGTCCCTGATGATCTATATGAAGGAGAAATGGAACTTATAATGACAAAGTTAGGAAGAGTGACTAGATATGACAGACCAAGTACACACAGAGGAAATGCTTCTGGGAATGGACATAATATTAAAGGCTTTGAGAGATCAATTTTCAAGATAAATGAAAGATTCTAAAAGAATACAAAAAATCACAGATGATACTACTACTCTAAAAAGACAATTGAGTGCATATCAATAAGTGATAACACACATGCTACTTTCTCATTGTTATTAAATCTTTATGAGGATGACCTACTTATTATGTATTAAGGGAATCCTTGCTGAGAACAGCACATGCAGATTTTTGCAGATGATTTTCCAAAGCAGATTGCATCTTCACATTAACACGCTTGACTGAAAAGGAAAAAATAAAGAATGCAAGGTTCAACTGTTTTTTTAATTATAGAAAATTTTTGACTCAGTCAAAGAAAATGCAACTTTGAAGGTATTACTTCAACAAGAAGTCTTTTCTTCATATCTTAAGTTCATATAAGCTTGCTTAGCAAATCACTTAAAATTTCTGAGCCTCATTTCCCACCTATAAATTGAGGGGTTTGGATTAAAAGACATCTCAGTTCTTTTGCAACTGGAAATCTATTATTCTATCATACTTGATATAGGTTGCAAAAGGTTGCAAAATGCATGCTCTGATTATTAATACCAAGTGAGATATAAGATAGAGACATATACCCACCACTGCTGTATATATGCATTCTTCTATATATACCTTCTCTGATTTCTGTTTTGCTACTTACTGTTGTTCAGTCATTTCAGTCATTTCGGACTCTTCATGACTCAATTAGTGATTTCCTTCTTCATTTCATTTTACAGATGAGGAACTGAGGAAAGCAGGGTTAAGTGACTTGCCCAGTGTCACACAACTGCAAAGTGTCTGAGATTGGATTTCGACTGAGAAAGACGAGTTTATACTACCTGACTACCAGCATTGACACTATTTAGTTGCAACTGAAATTCAGACAAAAGCCCAGAGGGGCAGAAGAGTACATCCCAGATTTTCCAAGAATGTCTGAATTTCAAGAGATGAAAGTGCAATCTGTTCTTTTAATGAGGCTTGGAGAAAGAAAAATCTTTTTACAGACCACGTAGAATGATTTGGGGCTCAGAAAATTTGGTCATTATACAGAGAGATAATTGTCAAACCCTCTAATTGTAAGGGACATGATTGTAGAAATAACCCATGTCGGCGACAGCAAATGCCAAATGTCAGGATGGATTTATTATCCTTTCTCCTGTTCTAAAATATGTATCCCCTTCCCTCCCTTCTGATCCTATCTCCCTTGGGTATATCGAAGCGAACCTAACACTAATAGGAAAAGGGAAAAGCTTAAAATTTAGTCAGTCATCCAAGCACATCATGAATTAAATAAAACATCAGATCTTGAATCTGATAAGTAGTCAGCATGGTATACTAGAAAGAGTTATCAACTGTGAACCAGGAAAAATGTATGAATACTCCTTCTATCACCAGCTCAGTATGTCACTTAGGCAAGAAACAATCTCTCTGGGTGTCAGATTAGTCTTATATAGAATGAGTAGAACTGGACCACATGACCTCTCTATGGTTCAGGGGCACATGATTTTAGCTTGAAATGGACGAGAAGCTCAGGATTAGCTAAAACTGGTAACTTGACTTTAAACTGCATTGAAATATACAATGTCTAGGACAAGAGAGCTGAAAATCTTTATGTCCTAATCAAATCACAACTTAACTCTTCAGTTCATTTTTACTGAAGATAATAATAAACTGTCTAGTTTGCAAAGATAATGGAAAACTGTCTAGAGGAGGGTGAACAGGATGGTGAGAAAATTGGAAACCATACCACACAAGTCTTGGTTGAGGGAACAAAGGATATTTAATCTGGAGAAAAGAAGACTAGGGAGAGCCTGAGTTTATGATAGCACCCTTCAAGAATTTGCATTTATTATTTTGCACATACAAGAGGAATCACTTGTTTTGCTTGGCCCAGAGTACAGAGCTAGAATTATTACATCAGAATCACAGAGGGATTAATTTAGTAGCTGTTCACAGAAAAAGTTTCTAACAAAAATTGGAGATTTCTGAAATGTGAAATGGGTTACTTCAGGAGGTAGTGGTTCTTCTTAGTAGAGGTCTTTAATCAAAATTCGTATGAACACTTGTTGGATGTGCTGTAGCAATAATTACTATTCAGGTGTGTATTTTTTTCTGTCCTAGGTTTCAGCGCCATTTCCCCTCTGATTCTTTTTGTTTTGTTTTTGTGAGGCAATTGGAGTTAAGAGATTTGCCCAGGCTGACACAGCTAGTGTCAAGGGTTTGGTCAGAGGCTGTATTTGAACTTGGGTCCTCCTGATTCTGTTACCAGTGCTCTTTTCACTGTGCCACATAGCTGCCCCATGCCCCTCTGGTTCTTGATGAAAAGGTTGATCTTCAGTGTTCCAATTGACTACAAAAAAAGTATAAAATGCAGGTTTGACAACTATGTTGCTTATGTTTATGGTCACACTAAGTCAATTGTTTCAGAGAACCCAGGAAAAATTCAAGAAAAAAAGCAAAGAAAAAATTGCATCATGAAGAAAGACAGAAAAAAAGTTCAAAAAACAAAAATCCAAAATGTATTGAAATACTTTTTAATCACTATAGCTATTGTTATTCATAAAAATGAAGAGATATTCTCATTGTCAGCTGCAGCTTTAAAAAATAAAATAGGTTCACTTAAATGCCCTTACAGGTTCCTTCCAATTCTGAATCTATTATTATAACTTTCATTAACCAAAGTAGGCAACCAGTCAACTTTTGTTTTATTTTTTAACCAAAGTCAGACTGTGAAAGCTAGAATGACAATTCAGCTTGGGTCATTATTTTTGTGCATACTATTAGATTCTTTAAAAAGAATTTGAGATCTCAATTTTTCACTTTATTTTTTTGCTTCACAATAGGCCACCACAATAGCCAAGCAGACATGACAGCTTTCCCCTCTTTTGGAAAATGGTGTGTTTCCATAGGGAAACTGCTCTAGACAGCTGTGAAGATTTCTGATGCAGCTGCTTCCCCTCAGTTATATTTGACAGATGGAAAACTCACAGGTGACTGGAGAATACAAGAGGACATCCATTTTTCTTAGTGTGAGAACTGGAATGATTCAAGTTGATTATGCCAACTTTTTTTTAATCACTTGCTAATACATCTTTCACTTGGAACTCTTCAATGTTACTAAGGCCACATCACTAGGGTCTTTTAACTTTTTCCTTTGTAATCATTTAAGATTTTTGCTTGAACTCAGTTCAATGTTTAACAAATGATTACTTTGCTGAAATTAAATTTGGCTTGTTTTTGAAGTGTCCAAGAAAAAAAAATCCTAGCTTAATTTTTTTTTTCCATTTCAAGGAAATAGGTTGACCATGAAACATTAGAGTCAACAGATAGAGAGACTTAGTGGTACATTGATATCCCAGAAAATAAGAAGTTATTTTTTAGGCTGCTGATTAGCTCTTCTATAGAGGATTTACAGGAAAACTCAGTAAGGAATAAAACATTGAAAAGATGCAGAGGGGTTTCATTTTGAAGGGAAGGACCATGGAAATAAAATCACAGATACTCCAAAGTACCAAGGAAAAGGACTCATCCTTGGGATTATGCAGTTTTTCTTAAGATAAGACAAGAAAGTATCTAAGAATAAAGAGAGAATTTTCTATTTCTGCCAGGTCCTCTTCTCCAGTTCATGCTCCTGGTTATCTCTTTTATGGCAAAATCAAATAAATAATGTTGACATGGGATCTTGACAGGCCACACTCATTTTAAACATACCAGAAAAATTGATTCAGAATGCAGCTTATTCATTCACTTCGTGTAAAGGCATGCTAAATTAAATTCCCTATAACTAGTGTGATGTATATATTGCTACATATTAAAATATGAATATAAATTTTTGGTGAATCTTTGAGCTGAAGATTGGTGGGTAAAAAAGCTACCAAATTCACTGCCTATTTTCTGTCTTTGTCATATGGGAAAATACATTTAGCATTGTAGTTGCAAACACACAAAACAACTGTATGTGAGCCTGAGAAAAAGGTGTTCGTGGGCCAAAATGGTATTTAAGTAAGCTGAGCTTTTTTTGTTCATTCGTTCATGTATTTACCAATATATTTGTTTATTTGACTAGACCAATGGTTTCATTGACATAGAGCAAAAGTATTGCCCCAATACTCCCCAGTGTACCAGAACCTGATTAAAATCTAATTGAGAAATATTTAAAAATAATTTAAAAATATATAATAGAACATAGACAATGTTAACATGTGGTTTTCTTTTTCTTTTTTTCCCCTAAACATTAATTTAAAACTCATTTTTCTTTTTACTGAACCATGCTTATTTCTGTTTTTTTTTTAATTTTTACATTTTTCACATTTTATATTCTCCCAATACTTTCTTTTTTTTCTTATTAAACATTTTCTCATTAGTCATGTTGTATAAAAGAATTAGAAGGAATGGAAGGAACTATGAGAAAGAAAAAACAAAATCAAATGAAACAAAAAAAGATAGCAAATAGCATGCTCTGATCTGCATTCAGACTCCATGTTTGTTTCTCTGGATGTGGATGAATATGTGGTTTTCTAAGTCAATATGTGTTCTAGGGATCTTTATGTACCTTCTGTTTCTATCTGAGTTTAACACCAATGGTGTAGAGAACTCCTCCTGAAAAAGCTTCCTCTAACACCAAAGACTATCAACAGCTATTCTACAACTTATAGTCTTAAAGAATTATGTGTTGCATTAAGAGGTTAAGTGACACTCCTAGGATCATATGAATTTTACCCGTTAGAGGCAAAAAGTGAATTCTGTTTTCTTTGACCTTGAGGCTTCTTTTTTTCTATTCACCATACAATGTTTTCTCGTTTGAGACTAAAATAAGAAATGTCAAGATTTAAGGCAGAATGCTGGGCTTCAGGAAAAGAGTCCTGGCTTTGAATCCCATTCCCCTTCTCTCCCCTTCAGGTGAAGGATCATGGGAAAATCAAAAATTCAGTTTCCTCCTCTATAACCTGAGAGTCATAAAACTTGCATTATTGACTTCATGGGAGTATTGGGGAGAACATGATAGAAACTTTAAAGTTCTAGGTAAATGTGAGGCATTATCAAGATCTGAGGAATAATTCAATTCAAAGAAAACTTGCTATGTCCTAACACAGACCTGAGCCTTGGGGCAACAAAGGCAAAAATGAAATTGTTGTCCTTAATGAGCTTATATTCTAATAAAGATCTCTCATTTCACAAATTCCAATCATAAAAAAGTTGAGTTGGAAGAAATTTTAGGAAGCACCTAATGTTGTCCCACACTCTCATGAAGAAACTGAGGCCCAGAGGAGTGATATAATTTGTTTTATTGCCTTTGAGTTTTAATTAGCAATTTTTGGACAAAGTCTTTATCCAAACAAAATAAAACAGAAGCTGCCCCATAGAGATTACTATTGCCAGACATGAGTCCACAACAGGATCAATGTCTTTACTCTAAGGCCAGCTTTCTAACAATCATGTGACCTCTCTTCCAATGCCTTCATTTTATAGATAAGTGAATGAAAGCTCAGAGCTTCTCCCAAAGTTATCTAGAAAATTAGTAGCATGGTTAGTACTAGTATCCTGTGTCTCCTGAATCATTCTTCCCATTTTTTCATAAGACCAGATTTGCTTCTGAGTAATGAAGCTGAAGCTTAAATACTTTGCCACATAAAGAAAAGATGGGACTTACTGGAAAAGACTCTGATGTTGGGAAAGATAGAAGGCAAAAGGAAAAGGCCACAGCAGAGGATGAGGTGGATAGGTAATGTCATGTAAGCAATCAACATGAGCGTGGACAGACTTTGAGAGAAGGTAGAGGATAGAAGGGCTTGACATGCTATGGTCCATGAGGTCATGAAGAATTGAACATGACTTAACAGCTACAAAAAACTTATTGATAATTCTGTGACTTATCTTTCTGGACTTCTTAGATTCCATATCTTACCTGTTTGAAGTACACAGATTTCTGACTTTTTTTCTGATTATGACAAATAATTGATGCCAGCACAACTCACCAACACTGTTTTAGCTTTCTGGTTCCCAGACCTTCAGTTTATTTTTTGACCTCTGGCTATACTGGACCATTAATCCCCTGAACGAACCACATCTGTTCAGTTTCCTTCCAAATTTGACTTCTGTTTGACTACTTCTGGCTCACAGTTATTTATGTCATAATATGACATTTAGAAACTGCAAACTATTTTTAAGTAATAAAATTGATTGACTGGTTTAATATGTTCCCAGAAGAGCCAGAAAAAAAATGATGATTAAATCCCAGACTTTTACTGGATTTAGCTGGAAGTTACCATGGACACAATCTAACAAGTCCCCTTACTTTATAAACAAGGAATCTGAATCCCATTCACTTTTTGTGGGAAATATCACCAGCATGTTGGGAATGTCATGATTAGAATTTTGTTTCTGGAAAATCACCAGAATGTGAGGGAAGACTAATTTTCCCCATTGAAAGAGAGAACACAACCCCTTGCAAGCAAGGTAAGTTGGAGACCAAGTTAAAGACTCCAGGAACTGGCAATTTAGATAAAGTTCTAAGTACTTTAACTGAGAGTAAAATGGGTGTGTTTCTTAGAGTTTACTACCAATAAATGGCCACCCAGACCCTACTTCTAAAGCCTGAAGAGCCAGGGGCTTACCTTGTAAATTTAGTTGTGTAATTTATCAGGCAAGGGATGTAAAAAGGCCCTAGATGAAAGTCCTACTAGCTCTATGTAAAGGTCTGCTAAAAGGAAGCGCTTGGGAATATGGAGAGTAACTAGCTCCAGAGAGGAAACCTGAAAGGAAATGGAAAACCTTGTATTCCAAAAACAGATACTAGAGTCAAAGTGAAGAGGTTACCCATAAAGAGGGTTAGGGTTGCTCTGGAGACACCAAAATACAAACACGCCGGGTCCTGACAAATGAATTTGACTCAAGTCTTCTCTCAGCCAAAGAAAAGTAAAGTTTATTAAAAGTTCACTTGTATTAGACATGGAGTTAAGTCTGTGTTAGGTCAGTCTATGACGCTCTCACACACGGAGACAAGCTGGGGTCTTATATACAGGAAGGTTGTGGGAGGAATCTAGGGGTAATCCAGGAGGAATTTGGGGAGGGTCAATGAGTGATTAAGGGTGGGAAATTGCTAGAGGCTACCTGGAGACTACAGACAATTGTGTGCTAGGCCAGTTCAAGGGTGTATTGATATTCTGATAGGCTCAAGGGTGGGAAGTCTAGTAACAGAGGTTTGGGCCCAGATACAATGTAAAGCTTATTGCCTCATGAAAATGCCTCATCAATAAGAGATTTAATCAGAGTTCAAGGGGGGTTGCCAGGGCCTTTACCTCAAAGATTCAAGGGGCTTCCCAAGCCTGTACCTCATCAGAAGTATCCTTGACATTCAATGTAAAGATAACAATATCCATTCTTTTGCCCAAGTCCTGCTTAGACTTCAGAGAATAGAGGTGGCCCTGGGGTCTACAATGCTATGCTATCAAAGTACAAACTCTAGCATATTATACTTGCCTGAGGAAAGGCTTTGGGTTATGGTCTTGATGAGGTAAGGGCTCTGGGAGCCCCCTCTAGCTCTCCTTGAATCCTTGAGATACAGGACCTGGGAACCTCCCTTGGACTCTTGATTAAATTGTCTCATTTGATGAGGCATTTTCATGAGGCAATAAGCCTTACACTGTGGCTGGGCCAGACCTCTAGTCTAGTTACTAACTGCTAACTATTACCTCTAGCCTAGTTACTAGCCTAGCCCTCCATGGTTCATCTACTTCCCACTCTTGAGCCTATCAAAACATCAATCCACCCTTGAACTGGCCTAGCCCATCATTGTCTGTAGTCTCCAGGTGACTTCCCACCCTTAATCACTCATTGACCTCATTAACTCCTCCAGAAGATCCTCCCCCAACTCCTCCTCCAAACCACCCCTAGATTCCTCCTACAACCTTCTGTATATAAGACCCTGTCTTCATGTTTGTGAGAGTGCCATAGAATAGTGGGAGTGCCATAGAATGACCTAGCATAGACTTACTCTGGATCTAATACTTTTAGATATTTTAGATAGAACTTTTAATAAACTTTACTTTTCTTTGGTTATGAAGAATTGAGTCTAATTCATTGGGCAGGACCCAGTGTGTCCAGAGCAACCCTAACCCTCTTAGTGGGTAACCTCTTCAGTCTGGTCAGCATATTGTTCAGCACGCACCTGAGTACCAGCTAAATTTAAAAAGGCTTATCACCACAAGTTTGGCCTTTGGGTAATGAACATTTTTGGCCACAATAATGAATATATCACCTAAGAAATGGAAAGGGTGCAATTTGTCATTAGATGGTCTTCATTGGTAAAAATTACAGACCTTTTGAAGGAATAATATACATGTAATACTGATGGGGTAGAGGCTCTGGGAACCCCCTTGAACTCTCCTTGAATCTTCCCACTTGATGAGGAATTTGTCTGAGGCCATGAACCTTTCATTATCACTAGATCCAAATCTGTTACTACCCTAGCCCTCCATTGTCCAGAAACTTCCCACCCTTGATCCTACCAAAATATCTATACCAAATCTGTTACCCTTAAACTAGTCTAACCCTCCATTATCTGTCATCTCCAGGTAGCCTCCAGCTATTTCCCACCCTTAATCTCTCATTTCTGGAGTCTGACCTCATTTGACTCCTCCTCAAGACCCTCCCCAAACTTCTCCTCTAGACTACCCCTAAATCTTCTCACAGCTTTTCTGTATATAAGTTCCATCTTGCCTCCATGAGGTGGCTGAGAATCATCTAGCTCAGACTCATTCTGTGTCAGATTATTCTGGTCTGCTTGTCCAATTACAAGCTTCACAGATACCTAAGCTCCTTAAGAGTCTACCTATTATAGCAAATTTTTAATAAACTTTGCTTTTCTTTGGCTGAGATGACTTGAATTCTTTCGGTGGGACCTGGAGTGTTGGTATTTTGGGGTCTCGAGTACCCCTAAAGCTCAAATATACCAGTCCCAAAACTCACTGGAATGAGATTCTCTCTCCTCATTGGGGGAAAACCCTACCTTGTGCCCTCATGAGGGCTGGGATAGTGTTGGCAAGAACAGGAGAGCTCTAGTCTTCTTCAACTTCTGGCACTTCCAGCTTCAAGAGGCAAGGAACCCAAGAAACTTCTTTGCTAAGTGTTCTATGTGTTCATTATGGAACTGGTACGTATTGGGCATGTTGAGGTCACCATAAAATGTAGAAGTATAGGGTTAGGGGTGCATGAGACCCCAAAATACCAACATACCAGGTTCTGCTGAATGAATTCAAGCCTTCTCTCAGCCAAAGAAAAGCAAAGTTTATTAGAGGTTTACCATAATGGGTAGATTCTTAGGGAGCCCAGATATCTGTGACACTTGTACTAGACAAGCAGGCCAGAATAATCTGACACAGAGTGAGTTTTCGAAAGATCATTCTCTGGCCTTTTCTCTTCAGGAGGCAAGATGGGATCTTATATACAGAAAGTCTGTGGGAAGATTTAGGGGTGGAATAGAGGAGTAGTTTAGGGAGGGTCTTCAGGAGGGGTCAAATGAGGTCAGACTCTAGAGATGAGAGATTAAGGGTGGAAAATAGCTGGAGGCTACCTGGAGATGAGACAATAGAGGGCTAGGCTAGTTCAAGGGTGTAACAGATTTTGGCATAGACATTTTGGTAGGATCAAGGGTGGGAACTAGCTGGACAAAGGAGGGCTAGTCTAGTAACAAAGATTTGGGCTTGACTATAATGAAAGGCTTATAACCTCAGGCAAAGGCCTCATCAAGTGGGAAGATTCAAGAAGAGTTCAAGGGGGTTCCCAGAGCCAGTACCTCATCAGGAAGGGATTAAAGATTTAGATATAAAGCCTGGAGCTCTTTTCCTCTGATTAGTGAAAATGTGATCAGAAGTTAACCTAAACCTGAAAATCACACCAGGTGGACTAACAATATATAAGTGAGTAGAAAGATATAATTGTAGCCTGATATCTCCTCTCTCTGAAAAGAGCAGAATTACAAATTCCTGGACCCAATATCTTTTTTTGTCCTCCTGGAAGGAATCAATGTCTCCCTTGGAAAAGAATGGGGGAAGAAGAGATTGGAGATGTCTATTTTCCTTCCCTTAAATATAAATATTGTAAGTCTAGGTGATGTGATTTTTTTTTCAGGTTTCTGATCACTCTTAGTCCAGAGCCCATTTATCCCAATCAGTAGCAAAAGAGAAGTAGTAGAAGAGAGTGAAGGAGCTCTCTTATTGGGAGGGAGGTAAATCAGCTGAAAAGAGAGAGAGGGAGAGAGATCTCACACAAGGTAAAGTTCCCTGAAATCTCTAGCATAGAAAAATAGGGGCAGGAACATGATGGAGACTGGCTTCTCCTCTCATGTTGGCTTTTTCCCATAGTCTTTTCCTTCAGCAACCTGAAGTGAGGTTGGTATCTTTCATCTTTTCTTTTTCTTTTTGGAGGGGAGAAGGCAGGGCAATTGGGGTTAAGTAACTTGGCTAAGGTCACATGGCTAGTAAGTGTTAAGTGTTTGAGGCCAGATTTGAACTCAGGTCCTCCTGACTCCAGGGCCGGTGCTGTATTCATTGCACCACCTAGCCACCCCTCTTTCATCTTTTTGAAGCTAGAAACCAGCAGTACCCAAAGTCCAGCAATTCAGTGACTATAAGAAAACCTGGAGACTCAAAAGAATAGAATTCTGCTCTTGCCAATTCCATAATCTTTTATCTGTGCCTATCAGTTTTCTATCTGTAGGTGAATGGCATTTTTTGTTATGAGTCCTTTGAAGTTGTGGTGGCTGATTGTATTGCTCATAGTTATTAAGTCTTTCACAGTAGATTATCTTCACAATATTGCTATTAAGAGTGACCATTGTACTCCTGGTTTTGGTCCCTTCTCTTTGATCTGTTTATATGTCTTCCCAGATTTTTCCTGAAACCAACTCTTTCATCATTTCTTACAGCATAATATATTACATCATATTCACATACCATAATTTGTTTGACCATTTTCTACTTTGTGAATATCTCTTCAGTTTCCAGTTCTTTGCCACCACAAAAAGAGATAAACATTTCTGTATGTACTGGATCTTTTCTTTTTCCTTTGATCTCCTCTGGGTATAGATTAATAGTAGTATAACTAGGTCAAAGGGTATACAGTTTTATAGCCTTTTGGGCATAATTCCAAATTATTCTCTAGAATGGTTGGACTAGTTCACAGTTCTAACAACAATAATATGCCTATTTTCCCCATATCCATTCTACCATTTGTCATTTTCCTATTCTATTATGCTAGCCAGTCTGATAGGTATGAGGTGGTAGTTCAGGATTGTTTTAAATTGCATTTCTCTAATTGTTAGTGATTTAGGATTTTTTCTTTCACGTTACAATAGATAGTGTTAATTTCTTTCTCTGAAAACTGACTGTTCCTGTCCTTTAACTATTTCACAAACTGGGTAATGGCTCTTATTTCTTATGAATTTGGCTCAGTTTCCTTTTATATTTGAAAAATGAGACTTTTATCAGAAAAACTTGCTATAATCTCCTGGTTTTCTTCTAGTTTGGGCTAAATGGTCTTGTTTGTACAAAAACTTTTTTAATCAAAATTATTTGTCTCCTATTAACATCTCTATATTTTCTTTGCTCATTAACTTTTTTTTTAAAGCAATCAGGGTTAAGTAACTTACTGAAGGTTACACAGCCAGTTATTTTGGTGTGGGTGCCAAGTATCTGAGGCCGAGTATCTGAGGCCGGAACCGATCCCAAGTCTCCTGACGATGGGGCTGGCACTCTTACTCACTGCACCACCTGGCCACCCCTTGCTCATTAACTTTTACCTTTTCTATTAGACTGACAGATATGTTTTTTCCATTCTCTTCTAATTTGCTTCTGATACCAACCTTTATTTCTAAATCATGTCTCCTTTTTAAACTTATATTGGTAAATGATGTGAGATGTTGGTTTAGGCTTAGTTTCTGCCAGCCTACTTTCTACTTTTCCCAGAAGTTTTGCTTAATTAATGAGCTCTTGCCTCAGTAGCTGGGATTTGGGGGTTTATCAAACACTAATTTACTGTGCTCATTTGCTTCTGTATGTTGTCTGCCTAATCATTCCATTGCTCAGCCGCACTATTTCTTATTTAAAATGAAATTATTTTGATGATTACTGCTTCATAATAGTGTTTGAAATTTGGTACTGCTAGAACCCTTTCTATCACATTTTTTTTTTATTCAGTCCTATGATATTTTTAAACTTTTGTTCCTCCAGATGATTTTTTTTTTCCTTTATAAAATAATTCTTGGTTAGTTTGATTTGAATGACACTGAATAAGTCAATTAATTTAAGTTGTATTGTTATTTCTTTAATATTGGTTCATTCCACCCATGAGCAATTAATATTTTTTTAATCATTTAGATCTATCTTTATTTGTTTTGTAATTATGTTCACATAGTTCCTGTGTGTTTCTTGGTTGGTAGACTTCCAAGTATTTTGTTTTGTTGAATTTTGAATGGGATAATCTATAAAAAAAAAAAAGTAGCCAACAAGAAAACAGTGTGGTTTAGTAATGTGTTCACAAATAATTGGTTGACTTTTAAGTTAACAACTGGGGAAAAAGGATACCAAAACTCTGCAGTGATTATAAAATAAATGTAATTTATTTGATCAGACAGAAGAAGAGAACTAAGTTCCTAAATAGCAATAGAAGGATCAAGTATATCTACTGATGCAAAAATTTATTATGATTTTACTTTGAAATAAAAATTTTCATCATACTTCCATTTTCTTTGCCTTATGGACAAAGAAAAATGGTCTTTATCAATGGACATAGCTTGGTACTTCTAGTATTTTAAATTCCATTTTTAACAGAGAAGATCTAGAATCTGAACTCAGAAAGATAAAACACAGGCAAAAATACAGATTTCAGCCTGAGATACCATAACTATATCCCTGTATTCTCTCTTGTTGTTTAAAGGACTAAGTTCTGATAAAGAGTGGAAAAATTTAGAAGTAGAAAATCAGAGAATTTAGCCAGTGGACCAACTATTCTGGCAGGGATATCAGACCCATTGAGTCAGGTACATCATGAATCAACTCAGTTTAGAGTTTAAATAGCTGATCTGTTTAATACAGAAGCTACATCTATCAAGGAACTTTTATGAACAGTTCATGAGACAGAAAGAGAATGCTGAAGATTATAGGTTCTATGTTATATGGAACACACGGGCATTCCTAACTCATGTGTTTTCTTTACCCAGTTTCTAAATATGTGTACTCACTTCTAACTTCAAGTAAAGATACTTGAGTATATTTGAGGGAAAGCAGGTCCCAGATATATACAAAGATTAAGATTCATTTATTATTCCCTAATTTGTTTTAATATATGAGTTACTGTGGCATTATTTCTTTTGTCTTAGTGTTAAATAAGTAATTATACTTAAGGTTTAGTGTGCTATCATTCTGAATGGCTGGGTTTATGTAAAATGAAGTATATTGGTAGGAACTTGGGTATAATTAACTATAACATGGTTAACTCTAGAATCTTTAGATAGATAGAATTTATCTATATGATTGTGGTCCATTTCTGGAAACCTAAGCCTTCCAGTGTTAGAGTAATTTGGAGAGAGTGAGCCAGCAAAATGGTGAGTGAGAGTGGTGAAAACCTATTGGTGGCCAATCTATGTACCTGTTAGGTATATAACTGTTGCTACAAAAGATACATACATTCATGTAATCATTTTCAAATTATCTGATATTTTCCTTTAATTGAAAGTCAAAGAGTAGGAGAAGGAGGAAGAAAAAGGAGAAGGAGGAGGGGAAGGTAAAGGAGAGGAGAAGAAGAAGGAGGAGGAGGAAAAGAAAGAGTAGATGTAGAAGAAAACTGGTTTTATAAATTAATATTTTCTGAGAAATATATGTGTATTCAAATGTAAAATTGACATAATCATAATTGTAATTCCATATTTATATGAGTTTAAAAAGAACTTTGCCCAAAACATCCCAATGGGATAGATACTATAAGTATTTTATTAAGAAAGTGGGCTTCAGGGAAATAGCTAGTAATCATTGCAGGCCCTAAGATTCCTTTTTCACCCTCCCTCCTATAGCTAGATTTTAACTTCAGGGATGAATGAGGTGACCAGAAAGGATGGTGTGATATATCCATAAATAAAATTCATGACTTACCCATCTGGTCTCAATCCCATTTCTGGATGTTAAGTAAGAAAATACAAAGGCTGTGAAAAAAACCACAGAAGAAAAAAAAAGCAGGGGGTACAACTGTCCACTGCTACCTACCATGAGAAAAACATAGGGAGGTATGGCAATGTTGAGCTGACCTAGAAAGATAATTTAAAAGTATGAATCAAACCTGGGACAAAGGGCTGGCAGCCTACTGAGTTACAATTACCCTCAAAAATTGGTGAGAATGGGGGTGATGGAGGGTGGAAGACAGGAAGCACATAAAACTGATGCAGAGAGCAGAGCAAAAAGAATACTAAGTAGAAAAAAATGGACCTGATATGAATGTAGACCCCCAAGCACCTTACCAAATTGCAGTAGGATCTTCCTGGGGACTCTTCAAGTCAGACAACAGGTTCTAGTTGGCAGGAAGAGAAATTGGAAATGTTTTTAGGGGAATAAATAAACCTTCTCATAGGTCTGCTTGTGACCAACTCCTCTTCAATTCTAATTACTTATGAAGTCAATATCGTGTGTGACTATGTTTCTAGAGTATAGTGATATGTCTGTATAAATGCTGGGCTGTTGTTCAGTTGTTTCAGACTCTTTTTTTTGTGGAAATTAAAATTGCCCAACCCACAATAAAAGAGACTGAGGCAGAGCTCTGAGCCAATGGCACTTTATTAAAGGGTCTATGGTCCCCTCCAATGAAGTGGAAATCAGATCTTCCTTATGATGTGAGATCCTTCTTTAAAGACTTTATTTTTATAGAGTTTGATACCCAAATATGCAAAAGAGGCATGGTAAAATACAGAATCTCGTTGGTTGATAGATCTTGCTCTTGAGGGCCAAAAATGACATATCAATAGTGGGGGCTTGGTTTGGATGAAGCATAAAGTATCTCCAGTGACAAAGTGTTCATAAGGTAGTCACCTGCTCATGTTGGATAAGAGACAATGGTCTAGGGTACAAAAATATGTTGGGGGACTTTCCAAAGCATCAAGGCTTCCCAGCCATGCTGAATTTGGAAATGGAATTTGAGCAAAACAGAATGGAGATATCTTTGTCAGCATTATAGGGGTTGCACAAATGAGCCTTATATTTGGCAAGCAAGAAGTGACCATTACATTAAAGTTCAAAGCCCTCTATAAGAACTTATTTAATTATCCCTTCATGATTTATGCAAAATATCAAACTGATTAATACTTAATGGAATTGAGTAGGAGTCTAAATGAATTATTTCTTACACATAACCAAATTTGGGGTTTTCTTGGCAAAGATGCTGGAATGGTTTGCCATTTTCTTCTCCAGCTTATTTTATAGATCAGGAAACTGAGTCAACATGGTTAAGTGACTTGCCCAGGGTCACATAGCTTTAGCTAGTAAGTGTCTGAAGCTTGATTTGAATTCAAGTTTTCAAAACTCCAGAAATGGCTCTCTATCCACTGTGACCTCTAGCTGTCATATATAAATGCTGGTCTATCTATATTCAATGCCACCTATAAAACTGATAAGCAAGAATGCTGAAAACTCTGGGCTAGAGAGGAAAAATTGTGAAATTTTTCTTTTCTCCTCTTTCTCCTTTCAGGGGATCAATTATTATTTAAACTCAAATTAGCAGTCCTGAAAGAAGAGTTTCCAATGGAATATGAAAATGAATGGTCGTGTCAAGAACAAATAGGAAGCTGAAAAGACCATGGCATCTCACTTCAAAAGACATAAGCAGCTATGCTTGCTCAGGAGGTAAGAGACCACCTACTTACCTGCCTGTTAGAGAGGATGGAGTTTCAGAGAAAAAAGTAGATACTGATAATGATATATGATGAATTCAGAAGATAAGGCCTTGTGGATTCAAACCCACTTTTCTAAAAAAAATCATTTTGAATTTTGAATCTATACAGACTAGGTAGAACCAATGGGATGATTAAGCCCAGGTATAACACTGTGTTCTGTGTTTAGGTGAATTCTCTCTCTTCAGGCGCCTAGGTAGTACAGCTTGACCTGGAATCAAAAAGACACAAGTTCAAACATGGACTCAGGCACTTATTAGTTGTGCGACCTTAGGCAAATCACTTAAGCTCTGCCTGTCTTAGGTTCCTCATCTCTAAAAGGGGTCAGTAATAGCATCAACCTCCCAGGGTGGTTGTACAGATAAAATGAGACAATGCTTTTAAAATGTTTCGCAAACCTTCAAGTACAATATAAATCCTAGTTATTATTATTATTCTATACATTTTAGATGTCCCTCATTTCACTGTCCTCTATCCAAATGAGAATATTTCCTCTCTCTTTGCCTAATAATAATGTTATAGACAAAGTATTCATCTAGGTACACATGGTACCATGACATTTAACATTATAAATAAGACCCACCAGTAAGCCTGGTGAATTTGGGAATTTTAGTCTGAATACAGATTGAAGCACACTTGTGTTTTATTTTGGAAGAAAAAAAAAACAGAGAATGTTACCCTTTTCTACTTTCATCCCCTCCCCACCCCCCCGGCCATTTACTAAACTCAAGGATGCTAAAGCATAGATCTATACACAGAAGAAGCATGTAGCATTTGCTATACCATTGTCCATCCTGGAACTCTTTCCCTGCCCAAACCTCCTCCCCCCACCCCCTCACCAAAAAGGAGGGAGTATTTCTAACACATTTCCTTTTTGGAGATGGAAATTTTCCTTTGTCAAAAAAAGAATGCTGGGTAGCTATCTTTGGAGCCAGTATGCCACCTAAGGTAGTGTCATAACATTAAACAAATCTGGAAAACAGATTTGAAGACCTGCGGTATTCTATTGCCATTTCTAGCCAGCTGTAAGGAATATCCTTTCATAAATCCCCTTTGGACCTAGAAGTTTATGTGTGGATTTCCATTTCCCATCCCTAGTCCAGTGGTAAGATTACCATATAATTACTCATTTGGAGAGGCATTTGCTGCCAAATGAAGGAATTGAAATGGATAGGAGAAAGTGATAAAATCTCTTCCTCATATTTAAATTCCTTTGGGAGCCCTCTTTATAATTGCTTTAGGGTAAACTTAATTTACTCTCATCTCTTCCCTAATTATTCAATTTTTTAATTTTATCCTTAAATGTTACTTTGTATTAAAATCTATCAAAACTAGCTATCCTGCCTAATTTTTAATTTCTTGTTTTTCCTTATAGATTTCTGTTATTTGATTATACATTTCATCAAGGGGTGTATGGGGTGTTCAAGGAGGACTAACACCTCTGGTATGAAGGCTTGCTGAGCCCTTTCCAGGGCTCCTGTAATGGTAATGGTAATTTGAAGATCTTCCCTGCCCCTTAATAAGCCTAAGGGAATTTGAAGATCTTCCCTACCCCCTAATAGACCTAATGTAATCACATGGAGCCTATGTGGGAGGAGTTTGCTGAAGGGTGGAACAGAGCCCACAAGAATCTGGGGGTCAGAGCAGTTAGAGCTTGAGGGAGGAGAGGACACACCCAAGGAGACAGTTAGGCTTGTGATTGTGAGAAGGCTAAAAGATGGTGTCACTGCCTGCTGTGTTATGTTGTATTAATTTCTTTGTTTCTGTGGTGGATTCGGCTTTCTGATTTGGGGATTCGGTTTTCTGATGTCTAAATAAATGTTTTGCTTCTGTCTTATGTATGGAGAGTCTATTATATTTTGTGATTGAGAACTAAGTTGGCATATTCATAGTCACTGTCAGCACTATGACTATTGCCTTGGCGATACAGCTGCTCATTTACCTTTGGGGTCCACCTAGAACCTTGAGTGGCTCTCACCTGTGGCTCTAAGAAGATATAGTATGCTCAGTGGCCACACCCTGGTAAACTGTCTTGGCAAGATGTACTGAACCAGGCTGAGAATGACCAACAGGACTCATTGGTGAGATACGAGGATGTCTCCCCCAAGCATGTAAAGACTTTTTCCAATGGAATGGGTGGATGAGGACAATTTGTTTCATTGATCATGAAGACAGCTGAAGCAGGTTCTGTGATATGCTTGTTTTTCCCTTTAATTTCCATCATTTGATTATACATGAGTGTGGTCAGACATCAAAGATGCCTAGGTCATCCACTAGTTGTCTGCTGGATATCCTAAATTATGTCCATTCTTCCTGATGTTTGTCTTGCCACTGGACTTTGATGACTCTGGAAGAGAAAGATGACTTTATATAATTCTGCCTAGGTGAAATCCAATTCACAAAGTCAACCTGTGATGTCCCTGGCTCTCTGAAAAAAATTAACAACAATAACAAAAAGCATTTTATCATTTTAAGTTAAAAGAAACCATTTTATTTTCTCTTTTTTTTTTCTTTTTCTCTTGGGACAGTTAAATAGTTAAATATAGTTTCTTTTGACTCCAGACTCATTAGACTAAGGGGCAGTGCTCTGTAGGGGACAGTGTGTAGACCTTGGAGTCAGGTAGATATAGGTTCAAGTCTTGCCTCTGACACTAACTCCTTGGCTACAAATGAATCATTTAATCACACAATGCCTCAGACAGCTGCCTAACACATCTTATTCCAAGGGAATTCTACCTTGATTAATTCCTTGCTTAAGTGAACTTTGGGGACTTTTATGATATCGTACAACACAATTAGCACATGTATTATTAGGAGTTCTCAATGAATCCTTGATACTTCAATGGCATTGTATCAGATTGGGAAAAGTCACTGACTGTAGGAGCCACATGGAAATAAAGCAATCCCTTTTCTAGCCATAATGATTTTCTGAAAACCATGCAGTACTTTTGAAAGTGGATCCCATATACTGGCCAAAACAATATTAAAATTGGTGTCTTTATTAATGACTAAATATTCAGAATTAGATTAGTTATAGATATACTCAATAGTATTTCAGAAAAGCAAAGATAAAACCTTTATAATTCCCTCCATGAAATGCCCTATGTAAAGGGAATCACATGGAATATAAAATAAAAATGTTTTTCTCAGAATTTATTGAAACAATACAAATTTTAAGAACAAAAATGCTTCCATTCAATATATTATTATTTAGAAAAATAGAAATGATATAACAATTGCTAAAAATAGCCATAAATGCAATATAAATATTGATAATCAAAGGAGTCCTAATGTGCCATAAAATATACACACACACATACATTACAGTTCTATGGAATCATGACTTTCATCTGAATACAATCTTGGAAACTAAGTATAATAAACATTACTTACATATTTACTTAATAATAATTTACAAAAGTATTTGGTGGATTATTAGGATGACATATTTATAAGAAATTTTGAACAGATGCCTCTATATTTCAGTAAATTTCTCAGTAGCAAAGAAGACATTCAAGATAAACTTTTTTTCCAAGTTGTAGGTGTGATAGATATTTATTGTGGCTGGTGATCATGACTGTGATAGTATTTCTCTTAATGAAAAAATATTTTAAAAAGTAAAGCAATGTTTTTCCTTGTTACTTTTCTCATCTCCATAGGGATTATAAGTTAATCACTATATACATACATACATATATATATATATATATATATATATATATGTCAGTTAATAATAGGGATCAGTTAATGGAGAGTGTCAGCCTTAAAATCAGAAAGACCTAGGTTCAAACTCTGCCTCACCCATACTTTACTTGCTGTGTGACCTTATACAAGTCATTTAACTTCTCAGTGATTTAGATAACTCAAGACTCTAAGTTTGCAGAAAAGTTACTGGCACATTGCTGGAGAGAGTTTCCTCACCAGGAACTTTCCTATCAATTTGAAATTACAGGTCAAGTCCCATCCCTAGGCATAAGGTACAGTGCTAAGCCCTGGTGATACAAAGACAAAATGGGCACCACTTCTGCCATCAAGAAACTTGACTCCCACTTAAAGGACATAATGTATTAAGAGATACATAATTACAAAACATTAACAAAATTATGTCAAGGGGGAGAGAATGAACAACTTGGCCTATCCACCTAGTGATGCTGTTACCCTTGTTCTTCCTCAAATAAGATACTCCCCCTATGGCTTTTTCTCTGGCTCTCCCTCACATCTTGAATGTTCTTCCCATTCTTCTCTGACTCATCACTTCCCTGGCTTCCTTCAAGTCCCAGCTAAAACTTTACATCATACAGGAAATCTTTCTTCATCCCTCTTAATTGTGTGTGTGTGTGTGTGTGTGTTTGTGTGTGTATATATATATGTATATATATATATAGTACCTTCACTCAATGATCATTTCCAATTTATTCCCGTATGTATCTTGTTTGTACATAGTTATCTCTCCCTTTAGATCATGAACCCCTGAAGAGCAGGCTGTTTTTTGTTGACTTTTTTTTTATTATTATTCTTTGTATTCCTAATGGTTAGGACAGTGCCTGGCATATTGTAGGCATTTAATAAATATTTATTGATTAACTGATGTCAAGAAATACCTTATGTAGGAGGTGGCATCTGAGTTGAGCCCTGAAGCAAACAAGGAATTCAAGAATTGGAGATGAAGAGGGAGCAGATTTGAGGAGGAGCTTTATACCATGAGAAGGGACAGATAGAACAGGGAATGTTATATATAGGAAATAGCAAGCATGCTAGTTTTGCTGGAACACTCCATGAATGAGGAAGAGTAACATGAAATAAACCTATCAATGTACTCTGGAGTCCAATTGTGAGACACTCAAATGCCAAACAGACTGGTGTACTTTTTCCCTAAAGGCAATAGAGAAAGACCTGCTCACTGGAATCTCTATGTAAAGGACAGTTTTGTAGTTTGGCAGGTGTATGGAGACAAGGTTGGCAAGGTGAGAGACTGAAAGCAGTAGGTGATGAAAGGCTAGACTGGGGCTATGGTTGTGGGAGTGAAGAGAAGGGGACAGATGTGAGAGTTATTGTAGAACAAAGAGAGGCAAGATTTGATCGCGGACTGGATATGGAAGGTAGGGGGGAATGAAGATGCAAAGATAACTCCCTAGTGGTGAACCTTGGAGAACTGAAGGATAGTAGTGGCCTGGACAGAAATAGGGTGATTAGGAAGAGGGCTGAGTTTGAATTTTCAGGTACCATACTGTGCTACCACAAAAAGAATGACTGTCATTACATTTTCTCAGCCTTAGTTGCTGCAGGAAAAAAAAAAAGTTTGTTGATTTTATACTTCACTACAAAGACCTTAAAACAGTTATCAGATAATTAGCAAGAACTTTTGGAAAGGATTTAAAAAATATCTCTCCCAGAATCTTTAACAAGCACAGAAACATTATCTAATATAGCACAGTTGTTTGCAATGATAAGACAACAAACTTTAAGGAAAAGCTGTTAATAGGTGTGAGGTTGGGATCAAAATTACCCCCAACCCACTTAGCTGTGACAAAGTTTTCACAAGCACATCTCACTTTTTCACTAGGTGTGATCAGATTCTGGCTGTTTTGCTAGGTGAGACAGGAGACCTGTTCAGTACAGCTAAGGCTCTTTGTCTTACCTTATAAGGACTGTTTAAAACCAATAAACTAATTGAAATCGGATATTTGAATGAGTGGTGAGCCAGGAGGAAGCCTTCTAGACAAGACTGTGAAAAGGAATTACTTGAGTTGGGGGTGCACTTTGACCTCAGTCCAGGTTTCTTCTTGTATTGGTGGAGGCTTGTGATCTGTAGTATTAGAAAGACAAACCTTCAACCTTTCTGGGTTACCCCTGGAACCCTGAGGAAGAAATGTAACCAGACCCGACTTGTTGGTGGTTGTAGGAATTGGAATAAGGACCTCCACCAGACTAGCGAGACCCTGTCTGATGTGCAGAAGGACAGATGGACACTGTCTGACTTACAATCTGATAAGTGCATTATTTGCCATCTGCCAAATGTCAAAGTGAGAATGGATCCCTGTTCAATTTGTACCTGAAGGAAAAATTCTCTCCAAAAGGTAGCAGGTAAGTGGTCAAACAGACCTTCCTTGAAGTTTTCTATTGAGGGAGTCACCCATTGCCTCCAGAGGCAGTCCTTCCGCTCTGCTCTTGTTGTTGCTGTTGGTGCTGGTGAGTTGTTTTAGCAGTATCCAACTCTTCAGGACCCCACCTGGTGTTTTTGTGGTAGGGATCCTGGAATGGTTTGTCATTTTCTTCTCCAGCTCATTTTACAGATGAGGAAACTGAGGTAAATGGGGTTGTGACTTACCCAGGGTCATACAGCTAATATCTGAGGCCAGATTTAAAGTAAAAAAGATGAGTCTTCCTGACTTCAGGTTTAGCATTCACTGTGTCACCTAGTTTGTCCCTTCTACTTTGGGATAGTGTATTATTAGAAAATTTTTACTTAGATTTACCCCAAATCTACCTCCCTAAACCTTCAAGAACGGAATACAATACTCTTGATGCCATCTGGATGGGGGCAAAGTCAATACAAATATCAACCTCAAAGACTAGTCCTCCAAGATCACATTAACTACTCCCCTAGGGGCTGATAAATAGATTCATAATGTGAAAACTTAGCTTCCAATCCTACTTCTGCTATTTATTGGCTATGAATCTTTGGATAAGTTTTTTTTTTTTTTTTTAACTATTCTAGGCCTCCATTTCTTCATCTGGAAAATGAGGGGGTTGGTCAAGATAATTTCTTAGGTCCCTTCTGGATCTCTCACTTAGCACAATGGTTCCCTATTATGGTACCTCCTTAAGCACCAATGGGGATTGTTCCAATCATGTTAGATAGGACTGTTTCTCAGATGTTCCTTGAGTATAAGTAGGGCACATAAAAAATTGTAGGGCTGAAATCTATGGTGATTGGGGGTTCAAATTGAAAGTTAAGTAAGCTACATTTTGTATTAAGGGGAAATATATATATAAATAATATATATATATACATTATATATAATATATCATATTATTCATAATTATATATACACAAATTATATGTGTGTATATTTATATATAAATATATATGTATATATATGCTTTCAAATGCAGTGAATAAAGTTCTGGACCTGATATCAGGAAAACCTGAGTTCATATCCAGCCTCAGATATTTCCTAGCTGTGTAACCATAAGCAAGTCACTTGATCTCTGTCTGGCTCACTTTAATCACTTGAAAACAAAGATAGTAATAGCCTTTATCTCTTGGAACAGAAAGACCTGAGTTCAAATGTGGTCTTAAATATTTACTAACTACATGACCCTGGGGAAGTAATTTAACCCACTGTGCCTCAGTTTCCTCATCTGTAAAATGAGCTAGACAAGAAAATGACAAACCACTCCAGTGCCTTTACAAAACAAACAAACCAAATAGGTTAATAAAGATCAGACACCATTTAAAGAACTCTACAATAGCAATAACCTCTCACAAGTTGGCTCGAAGGATATCTTCAAAAGTGTTTAGCACAGTCCCTGGCACACAGGAGATGCTTTTTACTAAATCTTTTTGTCCTTTCTAAGCTTCTTCACATCTCAGTTTTCTGACTGATAAAATGAGATTTGACTATAGATTTTGGACAGGAGAATGTATAATATGTATGTGGATGACATACCTTTGTATGGCATGGTTAGTTTGAGATCTGACCCACCCTCTCTCTAGGGGGGAGAGAAAAATTTCTTCCTCTGTGCAGAATAAGAGAAGTGACATGCCTGTATCACCATTGGTCTAGAAGAAGAGAAGCAGGAAGGAACAGCAATTGAAATCACTGGAAAATTGTTATTGGGTCAGAATTGTATCTTTTGACTACACATCAAATGTCTGTAGTTTAGGAGCATGAAAAGGAGGTATAGCAGCAAGCACCCCAGCATCCCCAGGGTCGCTGCTCACACAGGTTCTTGGATCTGCTTTGATAAAGGAAAGCAACTCAAAATGGGTTAACAAGCTTACTTTAATCAGTCAGATATGTATCGTTCACCCAGTTCAGGGGAAAAAGGTCAGCACCCCGAACTTCAGAATATACAGACAGAATTATCAAGACAGAGAAACAGATCAAATAGATTATTTCCAAAATGTCCAAACATTACATCCATACCAAATCAACATCTGGGTTTCAACATCTGGGTTTTTCAAAGCTGAGGGGGGGCTCTCAACAATGGCTTCCCAGAATCCAGATGAAATCACAGAACACTTCTCAAAGTGGGCCCCAAAACAAAGCCTCACATCAGGGCTTATATAGCCTTCTCCTGGCTCAGAGAATGTAACAACCTTTTGGACCCACTGGCCAATCAAAAAGTATCTACTGAAAAACAAGCCTCTCACCCCAGGCTCCAGGTGCACTTTAGCCTAGGGGCAGGGAAGATCTTTAAATTTACATTCCCATTATAGGAGGCTTAGAATAAAAGTTGCTTCCCTTGTCATTTATCAAATGAAAATAACACTTAGCTAGTGCCCCTAGACCCATTCCTCATATTTCCCACAGAAACAGCAGGTGTGTCCATGCACTCAATCACAACAATATCCATCTAGTCCCAGACATGACCACAATGCTCAGCCAATCAGAAAGCAGTACCACCAGGACACCCAAGCAGGATGTGGACTCCAAAACAGTAGAAGGGACTTCCTAAGTAGGTACCTTTGAAGTGATAGTAAAGAACTGACCTAGAGTGAACTTATATCATAGAGAGGCTTATTATAATATCATTATCATACATACATACCCCTCCCAATGGGTTTTTCTGCATTCATTGTGAATAATCACATGCACAGTTCCACTTTAAAAATCCCTTTACAAAACCCTCCTGCCTTTTTAATATTCATAATCTATCACTTAATTGATAGCTTAAATACTGCTTATACAAAAGTCCATCAAGAATTTATGGTAAAAGTGCACAGCAGAGAACAAAAGAAAACTCACAAGGAAGCAAAGAATAGATGGATAATTCTCAATATAGATGTTGTTTATCATACAGGCTTTCTTGATGAAAATTTATTGTTACATATTTTGAATCCTCTCATGTTCTGTTATGTGCATGACATGCTTTTCTGCATTTGTGTTCTGGCGTTTGAGAATAAAATAAAATTTTGAAAAAAAATGAATCTATAGTAAACCTCTTTATGAAAGTAAGCAATAAGCACAAATCAGGGAACTCTTAGACATTAGAAGAGATGGATGAATACCCAGGAGTAATTTGAATAAGGAGATAAGATCTCCTCTCCTGCAAGAAAAGAAAAAACATCTCTACCAGAGGAGCTTTCCTAGTCTCAGGGGTTTCCAGGACTGAAGTCAAGGACGTGGTGGGAGCTAGCTTCTCTGCCTGCAGCATCCTGAGAGCCATCTCCTGATCACCATTCAAAGCTTCATTGTCACTCCCTCTTGTCTACCTCTCCCATCCTCTGTCTCAGAAGTGCCCATACAAGTAAGCAGAATTTTGAACTCAGCAATTTCTCATTCAATCAAGACTTTTGTCTTCCTGGGTATATTCAGCATTCAGTTGAAGGCCTGAATCTTAGGAAAACTATTCCAGTCTTGGGAAGAAGTGTGTTAAAATGTAAACTCTTAAATAGCAAAGCCTATTTAATTTTTACCTTGTGCACTGCCCTCTCACTAGTGCCTTGTACATTTTAATTTTTTGAAGGTGGGTGTGTGGGGAGTGAAAACTCAGGATGGGTGACTTCCCTCTTCCCCCTCCATTGACATCAGCAGCAATCCCTTTTAGGAGCCTTTTGACCTCCAACCTTGCTGGCAACCTTTCTCCTTCCCCCTCCCTTGCTTCAGGACCCTTCCCTCTTTCCCTTGCTATCAATAAGCATTAAGCTCTTAGCCCCTCCCTTCCTCACTCTGGTGTTTGCCAAATAAGGATAGGTACGTTTGAATTGGCTATCCCCATTTCCCTGTTCTTTGTAAGCCCACCTCCCAGCCACTGAGGGATATTGGCGGGCTTCCCTGGTATTTGCCATTGGGGAAGATTTTTGCTCGGCCCTTGAGCCAGACTCTCAGCCAATGGGAGAAGGGGCGAGGAGGCGGGGAGGGAGCTTGACTGCCTTAGGGTATAAATTCTTGTTCTGTCATTTGTGACTCACCTCCTCTCCTTGACCTCCCTCCTCCCGCCCATCATGGGGAGGACCACCCTCTTCTCCTGGGGGAAGAGAATAAAATTTCCTGTTTTTATCCTAAGAAATCTCCATGCTCCTGATTAAATTTTTAAATGGGGTTTTTCATCCCACAGTGGGGAATAGAGATTGGTCTAAACCTGTGATTTTATCAGTTAAGGGAATTCTCAGAGCAACAACTTCTTCCACTGATACAGGTAACAATACATCTATAATTTATATTTTTAGATCATTGACTAGGGCATGAGGACCTTAAATGGTTTGCTTAGGTTCATGCTGTCAATCTATAAAAAACGTGGGAAATGAGCCCAGGTCTCCTTGATTGTAAGATTGCCCCTTTATCCACTGCACCTCTTATATTTTTTGTTGTCACTCAGTCATTTTTCATGATTCTTTGTGACCCCATATGGTGTGTTTTTTTTTTTTTTTTGGCAGATACTGGAGTGGCTTTCCATTTCCTATTCCAGGACATTTTATACATGAGGAAACTGAAGCAAATAGGGTTTAGTGACTTTCCCAGAATCACACAGCTAGTAAGTGTCTAGGGCATTTGAACTCAGGAAGGGAACTTCTGTTGGACTCGAGGACCAGAAATCTATCCACTCCACAACCTAGCTGCCCTATTTCACATATAGTAAACATTTAATGAATATTTATTGCCTTTTGGATAACTTCCAAGGATGAATTTTTGGAATGGGAAAGGAAAACAAAACTCTGCATAAAGGAACAATTAAAAGTTGCATGCATAATAATAATAGCTAACATTTCAAACAATAGTCTGTCAACAAGCATTTCTGCTGTGCTAAACCCTGAGGAAAAAACAAAGGAAAAAAGGAAGAAAGGCAGAAAATATCCCCTGCTCTCAAGTATCTTGAAATCAAATGGGGGAGATAACATGAAAACAAGTACATACAAACAATCTATGTGCTGAATAAATAGGAAATAATAAACAGAGAGAAGGCCCTAAAATTAGAAAAAGTTTCCTGTATAAGGTGGCTCAGGGAAGAGACCACCAGCCCTGGAGTCAGGAGGACCTAAGTTCAAATCCAGCCTCAGACACTTAACACTCTCACTTAACCCCAAATGCCCTCCAAAAAGCAAAAAAACAAAATCAAAACCAACAACAACACCAACGACAAATTTTCTGTAGAAGGTGGGATTTTTGTTAGGACTTGAAGGAAGTCAGGAAAACCAGAGCATTCCAAGCATGGGAGACAACTAAAGGAATGTCTTATTTGTAGAACACCAAAGAGACCAGTGTCACTGGATAGAAGAGAATGGAGGGATAGGGGGAGTCTGGCTGTTTAAAGGGAGGTGGAACCCATAAGAAGCCCAGATAGGTTGGGAGGCAGGGCTATATTAGGAAGAACTTTGAAAGTCAACTGAAAAATTTTGTATTTGATTCTAGACATGATAGAGTCGTTGAAGTTTATTGAGGAGGGGACTGACATTGTTGGATCTATGCTTTAGAAAAAGTAATTTGGCAACTGAGTGGAGGATGGATTGAGAAAAATGATTATTTTCTTTTTACATTAATAGTCAGTTTTATATATAGGAACCAAAGATCCTCTTTTTACTTGCTCTTTCAAAGTTCAGTCTTCTCAAGGATATTTCTGACCTTGTTCAAAAATTCACCCCATCCAAACCATCTTCTCTAGGTGTAATTTTTACCACAATTGAACCATTATTCAACTTGGGTGCAACTGAGGGGGGGAATGGATTATTTTGTACAGATTGTTGGAGGCAGAATGATCTGGTAGTGCCGACATGATCAAAATCATATCTCTTAGTCCCATATATATATTCCTCTTATAATATTCATTCTCTCATTTATGTTAACCAATAAGAGTTGTTTTTCACCCTTAGGGACACCCCTTTGTCCAAAGGTATTTAAACATTCAGTGACCTCCATGTGAGGTCTTTGGTTACCAAGAGGACCATTGACCTCAATCTATTGATTATTTGCTGGTCTAATTATTAAATTTATTATTAATTACTCAGAAACTTTGACTATCAGACTATTCATTTGTCAGATAGAAGTAGGGAGAGAGTTGTGACAGATACACCAACTAGGTCTAGTCCAAGAGTGAGGTGATGAAGGAGTGCACCAGAGTGGTAACAATATCAGAAGAGAGAAGGGGGCAGACGAAAGAGATTTTACAAAAGTAAAATCAACAAGTTTTGGCAACAGATTGAATATGAAGGGTGAGAGACTGTAAGGAGTCAAGGATAACATCTACATCGTGAGCCTAGGGGACCAGGAGAATAGTGAGTGCCTTTATAATCAGTGAGAAAATTTGGAAGGAAAAAGGATTTAGGGGAATATTTATAATATATATTTATGATATATATATATATATGTACTATGTAATATAAAATATTTCTAAAGTGCTTTGAAAACCTTAGTGATACTAAAAGACCAAAACTGATCTAAATATGCCCAAGGAAAAGTTGACTTCTTTGATTTAAAAAAAAATATTTGTAGAAAATTTTCAAGTACATGTAAAGTTTCCTGAAACAGAAAAAGTTTCAGTAAAGGTAAGCACAACATTGATAATATGTTTTACTTGTTTGGAGGGTTTATTTATTTATTTTTTTGCCTAGCCTTAATAACTTCAGTGTGTCTTAGTATTACAGTAAGAAATGAGTGGAATCAACCTCAGAAGACAGACATATGCAAAAAGAAAATGCCTTAGGAAGGCATCTCAATTTCAAAGATACCTCAATGTCAAAAATGGTGCAGAAATATTTCAGGAAAATTGAAAAGGAATGACTTTCTTTCATCCTAGTCTTTTGCAGAAAACAGATACAAAATTGTATAATGAAAATATTGGGTGTATTATTCATCCTTATTCAGATGCATCTTCACCCTCACTCCTCTTACCAATCCATCTTTAAGTTATACTTTCCCCCAAAAAGCAAGAAAAAACGTCATGATAGCTATCTTTTCTATTCTGCCTTGCAGGCAGCCATTGAAGTCAATAAGCATCTGTCTCTGCTAAGGTGATGGCTTTGAACCCAAATATATATTACGGAACTTAAGAGTAATGGAACCTTCTTCTAATAAGGACCTGTGCTTTTAAAAAAGATTAGCCTTACTGAAGAAATTTGGCCACATCATTTTCTTATGAAATGTAACAGATTACATAAATTAACTCCATGCTGAGAGCTAGAGATACCACCATTTGTATGAAACCTTAGCCCAGTCACAAATACTCATACAATTGCCTCTGTTTTGAAAAGACTTAAGTTTAAAGAGGATATTTACATCAGGAAAGGAATCTACAGACATTAGATAATTTGACAAGGCCTCATGCTATCATCTCCCTGTGGAATATCAGATAAAGTCTACCTGAGTGCAGTTTCAAGAACTTGGTGTGATACAAAGAGGAGATTTCATTTTCAAAGCGTGACACTTTACTATTGCATTGAGGTAAGTGTGCTTCTTCAGGGATATTAAAGAAGATGGTGAGCTTGGCTCTTTCCTACCTTGAAGTGTATATGAAATTAGTTCTGGACAAATAGGAAATTACTCTCCATTGAAGTGCCTACTCAATCTAAAAGGGGATATATTTCTTGCTCGTGTAACAGGGAAAGAACACAAGAAACTGCAGCCACCATAGACAAACATATTTAGAGCTGAAAAGTACCTTAAACTCAGTCAAATGCAGCAGAAAGAGAGCTGAATTTGGAGGAATAATGCCTGTGTTTGAATCCTGATACTTTTACCTAGCAAATCACTTAACCTTTTTCAGCATTCATTTTATCATGTCTAAAAGGAAAAAGTTAGAATGGATAGCGTCTAAAATTCCTTCCAGTTCAAAACCTATCATTCATTCTATGACCAGAGAAAACTCACATAGATGATGTCATCAATGGCATGTTAATGGAAAAAAGAGGTAAAAGATATAAAAGAATCATGTGGCAAAACAAAATTTATCAAAAATTAAAATGCAACCACCCATGGTTGTATTCTATATGGATAAGGACTTGGAGAATGTGGACGTGTGATTTCATTAGTCTAAGGAAATCCTGGTATTGAAATTCCTTCCTGTAATGAAAATTGGGGGATGGTCTAGGCCTAGGTGTCACAATGGATAGAGTGTCAGGTCTAGAGTCAGGAAGACTCATTTCCTTGAGTTCAAATCTGATCTCAGACACTTACTAGGTATGTGACCCTTGGCAAGTCATTTAACCCTTTTGTCTCAGTTTCCTCATTTGTAAATTGAACTGGAAAAGGAAATGGCAAACCACTCCAATATCTTTGCTAAGAAAACCCCAATTAAAGGTTACAAAGAATTGGACATGACTAAACAACTAAACAACAATGAAAATTTTCATCTACTCTGTAATTTAGTCTTAGTTGCCTAAGTGTATATGTGATAGTAATGGCATTTAAAGATTCCCCTATATTGGCTTGGTTTTCAAATTGATTGTGTTAAAACCCAGAGCTTGTTAATCCCACCTGTGGGATGGACTTGTTGATGTGAAAAGAAAGTCCTGAACTGGGAGGGGCTGGTGACGTAGATTTGGAGAGACAAGAGAGAGGCTGAAGATCTTTTTGGAAGCAGCACCCACGTGGAGGCAGAGAGAGAGAGACTGAGAAGGATTGCTGGGGCCACTTTGAATCGCCCTGGACTTTTGAGACCTGCCCCCTGAGCTGCCAAGGACTGAGGAGACATGGCTGTTTTGCTGGTACTTTGTCTGTCTGTTTTCATGTTGTTTTGCCAGATTTGTCCACTGGTGAAAGACAGTCCTATTGTTGAAGAAGTCCTGGAACCTGGCTTTTGGCTAAGAAGCCCTGAGACTGTCCTGCAGACAGAGAGTGAATACTGTCCACTGGTGAAGGACAGTGCTGTTGTTGCAGGG
>NW_027187314.1:8989968-9048361 GCF_028583685.1 Petaurus breviceps papuanus
AGAGTGAATACTGTCCACTGGTGAAGGACAGTGCTGTTGTTGCAGGGGTCTGGGAACCTTTCTGTTGGTTCAGAAGCCCTGAAGAAGGATTTTCTGGTTGTATGTTTACAGAAATCCTGGGAGAGGGTTTTGCTAATGTTTTCAGGGGTTCTAGGACTGTTCTACAGACAGAAGATGAATTGATGAAGGGACTGGCAATGTATCTTGTGGCCTTGCTGAGCCTTGTCTCCCCAGGAACTAAGATTGCTGAGAACTTGCCTCGTGTCAAGATGAAGAAAAGACCTCCATTTGGGTATTAAGTGCTGTGTTTAAACTTGATGTAACTCTGGGGTAGATCAATTGAGATCCAGGGGTGGGGAACTTTTGACCTTTTGGTGCTCTGTGATTGACAAATGAAGGTACTTTACTTATGTTTGGAAACTAATCTCCATTTGAGAAGAGGGGCTTTGTGATGGACTAAATGAAGGTATAGCCTAGGGGTGGAGAAGTATTTAGACCAGGAACTTTGTAATTGATTGAATGATTGGAAGGTCCTGGGGTGGGGTAGTCCTTGGAGATTATTTAATCACATTTAGTAAATGCTGTATTTGGAATGATGTCATGTTTTGATCTTCTCTGTTCTTGGTTGGTCACTGAATAAAATGGAGAGCACCTATGCTGGTATTCTGAACCTTGGGAAGTTGCCTTTCTTTTGGCATTACAGTACAGTATATTAAGTGATTACCTTGTTGTCACAAAGACAAAAACAGGAATTGGTGAGGTAGAGTGGAAATGAGGCTACATTTGGAGTCAGAGGTCCTATGTTCAAATTCATTCCTTTATTTGAGTAGCAGTCCTATTACCTTCCCTTACTCCAATTCTAAAATGTAACATGATAAACTAGATCTTGATTCTAAGACTGACTCTCTCTCCATTATGTCATATTACCTCTCAAACTATTTATAGACTACTGATAATTTTCTACATTTACAACTTTTTAAAAAAATACTTTTATTCTAGACTTTACAAATACAAAATGAAGTAGGCATTTATATATACATGGTAGAACAGAGAGGATTACACACAAAGCTACAGATCTCTATTATGTTCAGATCATTTTCTATTTTAAGTGAAAGTCCAACTTGTGACTTTCAAAGCTTTCCTGTTTACCTGTACTTCTTTTTGGTTTCGTCTCAGTTTTCTTCTTTGCATTAAAAAAACCACATATTAAAGATTTTCCTATCCCTATACCCATCATATCTTCCTATGCCATTCCCATTGGAAAAAGAAAAAAAATTAAAAAGCATTTGTAACAAAAATGTATTGTTAAGCAAAGTAGATTCCTACCATGGACAAAATACATTTTCATCTTTACAACTAATTATGTCTGGATGAAAAAACATCTAAAACAACTTTAAGCTTTATAACCTTTTTTCAAGAATGATCTTATTAATGAAAGAGAGTCCATCCTTCATCATCATAGAAAGTAATAATATTTTTGCATGTTACTTCACTCTGGGGAACTGTCTCAAAAGAAAAGATTAATCTCAGAAAATTCGAAGGACAGGAATAGATGGAACATATTTACTGATAAGAAGGCATGTTGGAAAAAATGTGGGGGAGAAGATAAGGAAGGAGTAAGTATGAAGCACATGGAAGAGAGTATTTGGAGGGGAAAAAATACCCATCTTAGGATGGTTCGTAGAATGGCTATCAGAACATTCCTATTTTGAGAGATGTCCACCTTCTTTAGCAACATCAGCAACATATCACCAACTGCCAACAACAGATAAATATACAAAAACCTGGGTGGGACAGCATCCCTCTCCCTACAGGCCAGTTCAGCCCTCCTGTCCTTCATCTAGGGAAATAGCTCCAATGGAGAGGCAACCAGCTGTCCCTACCAACTATCATCCAACTGCTACTCACTGGCCAGGCAGGCCAGTTTAGCTGAGGTGGCAAGGGAGAGATAGGAAGCAGCATGTAACAGAGAGATCAGACCACCACCCCCACTTTACCCACCCCATATCTGTTGAACCCTGTATCCTATTTTAAAGTCTTTTTTAAAATTAAATTTTATTTTTATTTTTAGTTTACATCATTCATTTCCACAAGATTTTGAATTACAAAATTTCTCCCCGACTTTCCCTTACCCACCACCCCTAAACAGTGATCCTACTGTATACCCCCTCCCCCAATCTGCTCCTATATCCTTCCACATCCCCTCTCCGACTTTCCAGTAGGGCAAGATGGATCTCTATACCCTAGTGCCTGTATATCTTATTTCCCAGTTGCATGGGAAAAAAAATACTGTTTTTTAAACATTTGATTTAAAAACTTTGAATTCCAGCGTCTTTCCCTTCCTCCCTTGTCACCAACCCTTACTGGGAAGATAGGCAATTCAATATAAGTTGTATATGTGTAGCTATGCAAAACATTTCCATAGTGGATATATTGTGAAAGAGTGACTATATTCCCTTCCATCCTATCCCTCCCCCCACTTGTTCTATTCTCTACTTTGACCCTGTCCCTTTTCAAAAGTGTGTGCTTCTAACTTCCCTCCCCCCCAACCTGCCCTCCCCTCCATTATCCCCCCTCTCATCCCCTTCCCCCCTAATCTCCTGTAGGGTGAGATACCCTATTTATTATGTATGTCATTACCTCCCTAATCCAAATTCAATGAGAGTAAGTTTGACCCATTCCCTTTTGCCTTCTTGTTCTTCCCCTCCATTGTAACAGTTTTCCCTTGCCTCTTCTATATGATAATTTACCCCATTCTATCTCTTCCCATCTCTTCTCATTATATTCCTCTCTCACCTCTCAATTTCACCTTTTAAGTATCATCCCTTCCTATTCAATTGGTCCTGTGCCCTGTGTCTATGTATGCCTATACAAATATGTACACACATATATGTATTCATAAGCCCATATACCATCCTACATAGAAATATATGTATGTATACATAGACACACATATATGCATTTATATTCCCTTCAACTACTCTCATACTGAGAAAAATTTCATTAAGTTACAATTATCGTTTTTCCATGTAGGAATGTAAATAGTTCAACTTTGATAAGTTCCTTATGATTTCTTTTCCCTGTTAACCTTCTCATGCTTCTCTTGCTTTTTGTATTTGAATGTCAAATTTTCTATTCAACTATGGTTTTTTCATCAAGAATTCTTGAAAGTCCTCTATTCCACTGAATGACTATATTTTCCCCTGAAACATGATACTCAGTTTTGCTGAGAGTGTGATTCTTGGTTTTAATCCCAGCTTCTTTGACCTCTGGAATATCATATTCCAAGCCCTTCAATCCCTCAGTGTAGAAGCTGCCAGATCCTGTGCTATCCTGTGTTTCCACAATATTAAAATTGTTTCTTCTTGGCTGCTTGTAATATTTTCTCCTTGATTGGGGAACTCCAGAACCTGGCTATAATATTCCTAGGAGTTTCTTTTTGGGATCTTTTTCAAGAGGTGATTGGTATATTCTTTCAACCTCTATTTTGCCCTCTGGTTCTAAAACATCAGGGCAATTTTCCTTGAGGATTTCTTGATGGATGATTTGCAGGTTCTTTTTTTTGATCATGGCTTTCAGGGAGTTCAATAATTTTAAAATTATCTCTCCTGGATCTATTTTCCATATCAGTGGTTTTTCCAATGATATATTTCACATTGCCTTCTATTTTTTCATTTGTTTGGATCTGTTTAATATTATCTTGATTTCCCATAAAATCACTAGCTTCCATTTGCTCCAGTCTAATTCTGAAGGATTGATTCTCTTCAGTGAGCTTTTGAGATTCTTTTTCCATTGGGCAAATTTGGCTTTTTAAGGCATCCTTCTCCTCATTGCCTTTTTGAGCCTCTTTTGCTATTTGAATTAGTCTATTTTTTTGGTGTTATTTTCTTCAGTCAGGTTGTTGACTCTTTTCATTATTTTCTTGCATCATTCTCATTTCTCTTCCCAATTTTTTCTACACTTCTCTTATTTAGTTTTCAAAATCCTTCTTAAAGTCCCCTATGGCTTAGAATCAGAAGACTTTAATTTCAATTCCAAGTTCGATATTTTAAATATTAGATAGGGGTAGGTAGGTGGTGCAATGAATAGAGCACCTACCCTGGCGTCAGGAGTTCAAATCCAACCTCAGACACTTAACACTTATTTGCTGTGTGACCTAGGACAAGTCACTTTACCCCAACTGCCCTGCCTTCCCCCTTCCAAAAAAACACAAAAACCCAAAACATTCGATAGATATGTATATAATATAAAAATATTAATTGTTTATTACTATATTTAATATTACATATAGTATGCTATATATATAGAAATGTATGTGTGTATGTACTTGGACAATGTAGATTTTATTTTGCTTGTCTATACATGTTTCTAAATGCAGTTTGTTTTTTCTTGCTTTCTCAGTTGGTTGGAAGGAGATGGGAGGGATAGAATGTGAATCTGAAAATAAAATTTAATTAATTTTTTTAAAAGTAGAGGTCATGAGAGAATAGCTTCGTTTTTGTTGTTGTTGTTGTTGTTTTGGGTTTTTTTGGCAAGCTTTTTAGATTGGTAGAGCATGACAACACTGTGGATATACATTACCTAGATTTGGGGAAAGTTTTTGATCACACCTCTCTTGCTATTCTTATGAACAAGTTGGAAATACGTGAGCTAGGCAATAGTATAGTTAGATAGATTTAGAATTGGTTTAATGACTGAATTCAAAGAATAGTCACTAGCAATTGTCTGTCTCTCCTAATCTGAAATGTTTTCACCCTCAACTCTGTCCTGGCTTCCTTTAGGTCCCAACTAAAATCCCTTATTTACAAGAAATCTTGTTTAACCCCTCTTAATTCTAGAACCTTCTCTCCATTAATTATCTCCTATTTATCCTGTATATAGCTTTCATTGTATATGTTTGCTTATATGTTGCCTCTTTCATTAGCTTGTTATCTCCCTGAAGTTAAAGTTGTCTTTTGCATATTTTTGTGTCCTCAGTGCTTATCACAGTGCCTGGAACAGAGTAGGTATTTAATAAATGTTTATTGATTGACTTGGATAATGGCATATATGGCAAGGTCATTAAAGTAGTAAATGATTCAAAGTCAAGAGGAATACCTATCACTCTGGAAAAGAGTCATGATTCAAAAAAGCTCTTGAGAAGCTAGAATATTGGACTTTCAACACTTTGATAATTATATTTCGATATAAATTTTTTATTTTGTAATTTTATGTATTTTATATTGTGCTTAAAAAAAAACAGCATTCTAAGGAGTTCCTGGACTCCACCAGACTGCCAAACCAATCCAGGACATAAATTAAAAATAAAATTTAAAAATGTGGGGAAAAAAAAGAATCCCTGAACTATATGTGGGAAAGGGCATCAGGTTCTCCTTAGATAGGAAAAATAATGTGTTAACAGAACTACTTTCATCTTTTTCCCAAAGGCAACAAGAAACATCACTTGGTCATTTAGGACATAGGATACTGGTCAGTTCTTATTGTATTCTGAATAATAACTATTTTCAAGGAAAAAAAAACCATGAAAATAATGACAGTTTATGCAACAACACCTTTTGCTAAAGAAAAAGAGAATGTCAACAAAGAACTCAGTCAAACTTAAAAATCCAATAAAAATAGATTTTGCTATTCAGTGGCTTAAAAGCAAGAGTGGGAATCAGATATGGTGGTGAAAAATACACTCAAGAAAAACATGGTTCTGCAGTAAAAAAAGAAATACCAAGGTAAAAAACTTGGAGGCGTAACATAAATCTCATGCCTATATGACATGAATATTTTCTTTGACAAAAGAATTGGAACAGTCAAAACCTATACACAAATAAAGAAAAATTTCCTACCAACTATGAAGAACTTATGAGAGGGAATGGACAATATTGAGAGAGGTTGGACAGAAATGTATAAGTTCTGTCAACTGCATTGATAAAGAGAATATCTACATGTAACAACAATGCAATATTCACAATGCCCATGGTGACTATAAATATGCTGGTGTAGTTGTGAATCACAAAATGCAACAGGCTCTCCACATGGGGGACAGAGCCAAAGCATTTATTCAAATACCAGAAAGCCAAGTCCCCAAACCATCAAGTCAAAGTAATTACAGTAGCCACAAAGTTGGTACACATAGTTAAATGCAGTGAGCACCCACATTCCCAAACCTTTAAAGCAAAACAGGCTCCGTCAGGCAAAAAATCCTCTTCTCATTCATGATAGCTGTTCAGCCTCCATGCTGCTCACTCCCAGAAGTTCTCAGCAAAAGTCCTCAGCAGAAGCTCTGGCTGGCTCTCAGAAGAAGTTCATGCTGCCACTGCCATCTGTACCTCTGCGGCCGTCCCGTTGCTGTTGCTTGTGCCTCCACTGGCTGCCACTCAGTGCTGGCTCCAGGCCAGCCCCTACTTGGCTCTGGCTCCTCCCTGCCCCACCCCTTCCTTCTACATCAGCAAGTTCCTCCCCCTGGGGGATTCACAAGTTCTGGGTCTCAACACTTGACATAATTATGAACCTTAAACCAAGTGCTAAGCACCTGTTAGCCTGCCAACACAAGGGGCATAGAAGATCTTCAAATCCCATCATGATTACACCACATTTATGAAATCACCTGTTTCAAACATGTATTTTAGTATATATTTAAAGAAGGAGGAATTCTGCTTGAGCCAAAGTTGTTAAAAGGTGATTTGTGTAAGGGCTTGGACCTTGACATATGGGTAGGATAGATAGATGGATAGATAGATACATAGATAGATGATACATAGATAGATATCCACATGGAGATATATGTGTATCTATATCTATCTATGTATCATCTATCAATCGGGGGTGAGTTTTCAAGTGGAAAAAAAGAAAAAACATAAGCAATAGCATGGAGGCAGGACAGAACATAGGAGAAAGAAGCAGCAGCAGAAGCTGAAATGTCAACTGAATGTCTCCACAGTTCTAACTAAGATTCAGAATTCATTACACTAATTTCTTGTGCTGTATTTATTATATAAATCCTGAACAAAGTCATGGAAAAAAATATTCAATCAATTTGTGTATTTTCCCACATAATGATAAATTTATTTTTTTATTATAAACTTATTTTTTTATTATAAAATTATCAGATATTACCTTCATGGGACTCACTGGTTTTGGGGGAGAGGAGGAATGGATTCATGGGAGTGAGAGAATGAAGTTGGGGAGGAAAGAAAATCAGAGCAACGGTCTTTGATCAAATCACATGTGGTCACTAAGTCTGCATCTCCAACAAGACATCATTATGAAGACAGGCAGCCGAATCTGTTTTACATATACTCAGGTAGATAAAAACATGAATATTTTCAAAGAAAGTCCACTTTACAGAAGCAAATCTCATTTCCTGGAAATCAGGTCACTTCATTTTCTTTCCTGCCATTAGCCAAGGACATCATCTGGGACAATATCCAAATGAGTCCATTATTACACACTCAGCTTAATTGGTTCTCCTCATTAATTTATTCCATTTTTGAACTTACAAGGCAACCTGAAGATACCATACTATATAAGAATAACAACGAGATTCCTGCTGCCTGACTGATAAATTCTTTCTTTTTGACGTTTTATTTTGAATTGTCAAATAGTAGAGGAAAAAAAAGCAGTTAATCTTTACTTGTCAATTCACTAACTACCTGATCTAACATTTGCCAAAAAAATAAAAATCTAAAGATGTGTACATTAATACTGGAATTAGTGCATTGGTTTCAAGGTCCTCTTTCTTTTAACATTAGGAAAAAATGTAAATTCAAAATAGAAAAGGAGATTGAATAGTTAAATTATTGTGAAAGTAATTTGAGGCTTCTAACATTAAAAAAATAAGAAACTGATGATACTTTTTTTACAAATAAAGGTCAGTCCTGATTTAAGAAAATCCAATACATAAAGAATTCTTTTAAAAAAATAGTAAACTATGAAGTAATTATTTCAAAATATGTATCCTGCAAATAAGCAATTTCCTCAGTCTACTAAGAATATGACTCTTCTCTGAAAAAAGAAGATTTAAATTCAAGGAATTTACCTCATAAAGTGAGGCACAGCGGCAATTCTTTGGTCCATTCTTATCCCTAATAATGGAATCCTTTTTCAGAAATGACTGTGTCTTGAAGGATCCAGGTTCCTTTTTAATGGTACCACACTTCTACTAGTCATGACCTAACAAAGAAACCTGGACTTAATTAGGATATTGATCATAATCAATATAGGAAAACAATTTGTTCATATGACATATAGCAAACTTTCCATGAATAGGAACTTTGCAAATTAGCTTCAGATGAACATGTGTGAGGCAAAGGAGATCCTCTTCCTTTAAGGAAGTTTTAGGGTTGGAACTAATAAGGAAAGAAATCATTAATCAATAAACATTTTAAGTGCCTATTAGGTGCCAGTCACTGTGCTAAGTGCTAGGGTAGGCTTACAAAGAAACCCCCCCAACAAAAAAAAAAATCTCTGCTTGTAAAGGGAAAAATCAATTCTCTATTTTTGAGTGTATATCAGAGCAACAAACTGTAAGTAGGGTCAAAAAGTAGAAGAAGAGAAAGGGATACATGAGGAGGACATACGGTGATTCTGAACCCAGCAGTAGTAGTGGAATCCTGGTGACCCCGTCTGCTTGCACACAATGGTGAACAGATTACCCATGACCTTTTAAATTTTCCCAGAGAGCATTTTTTCTCATCCACCACCTTACCTTGTGTAGGAGTTGTGTTTGGTTTTCTAGTTAGTAGGAAATGACTCTACTACACGATTTCCTCTTATTTACATTACTTTATATCCTAAAAAATTTTTCAGAAGGATTAGATTGGAGACTAAAATGACCTAGTAATAGAGAATATTATAATGAACTGCTCCACAGGTTGAGATTTGCAAAACTGATTACCCCCAAACAAACATATGATATAGGTGTACTAATTAATAGAAAAGGTAGTCAAACAAGAAAAATAATGTATTTTTATTTAACCAAGCAGTATTACATACTGAAAAGGAATCAAATCCCGACTCTACCACTCTCTACTTATGGGACCTTAGACAAGTCATCTACCTCAGTTATCTCTTCTATATAATAGGAAGATTGGATCTGATGGTATCTAAGGATCCCATCAAGTCCTAAATCTGTGATCCTCCTACAATCACAGCTTTAATAGCTGAGATTATAGATGCTGGTAACTGTTTTTAACTATTACCTTACAAAGAAACATTATAAAGAGAACTCTTGAAAGACTAAAGGTGAAGTGCCCACCAGAAATTATACACTAGAACCCCCTTAAACCTACTAGAGGGGACCCCTACTGGGTTCCTTGGAAACCACCTAATAGGCTCCAATAGTAAAGAAATGTTTCTCCTGTGTTGCTAAAACATTCCACAGGTTCCCACGGATTCAGGTCTGTTTTGCTTCAGTAGAAATAAAACTAAGGCTTTGTTTCAATAGGAATAATACTGAGAATGCTTTGCTTCAATGGGAATAATACTGAGATGCTTTGCCTCAACAATAATAATACTGAGAAAGCTTCGCCTCAATAGAAACAATGCTAACCCCTTAGAAACATATTCTGTTGCTAGCAATCACATTGTCTATAAAATTATGTCTAACAGAAAGCTCGATGCTGTCTTTCAGTCTGAGAGGCAGTCCCAGCTGGTTAATAAACACTCCTATCAAATTATAATTGGCATAGCTGTCTTGTTATATCTTGGTGTCCATTACAAAATGTAGGACTTGAAAGACTAAAACTGAATAATGGGCATCCATATTCATAACTGAGAAGTCAGCATGTGTAGTGAAGATTAAAGTCTACATTAACTATGACCTTTTTCAAACCTACAATATTGTAAATATTTATTTGTCTTTGTTAGACTATTATTAAAGAGTTTATCCAGTAACATTAATATTTATTTAAGTTTTAGCGACTGAGGAATAGATATAGAAATATACATATATAGATAGTATGTGAGAGGGGGGACAGAGAAGGAAACAGAGAGAGGGGTGGGGTAAGGGGAGAGAGAAAAACAGAACAAATGCCTATAAGGAAAAAAAAAGTTTTTCAGATTTCTTAAATAACATTTAATAAAATAGGGTGACGTCTCAGAGCTAATTAATTGAGGTGTGTTACAATTTTAATAATTATTTGGAAATATGAGACCATGTTCCTTGATTTCCTCAGAACCTAGGATGAGAATGAAGAATAAAAATGAGCAAACACCATGTAGAGAGAAAGGTGATAACCCCAATTAGGATATAAATGAGGATGAACCCTAGAAGCTTATTACATGTTGGATTTTTTAAACCTTTTTGTCTTTCCCATAGGTATTTTTCATTATGAAACCAGCATAATCAAACATGCAAAGTTCCTGACAGTGCTACATATGATTAATGAAACTGATTTGACTATTTCAGTATTTGATATAATTGCAATACTATTATTTAATTACTGTATATGTTGCATATTTAATGTTTAACATAATTAGTTTGCTAAATATAATTTTTATGTAACAATTATTTGAAAAAAATGGAAGTTGGTATGTTTAATAAATATGAATCTTTTAATCAAGAATTCAAAGGAGTCTCTTAATTTTAGGAGTAGATCCAAAGAATAAAAGGTAGGACAATATAAGAATACTGAAAAGAAAGGTTAAAGAATTAGGAGGTTGCAAGTTAATTCATAGTAACATCAGGGCTGGTGATACCACTCACTTGTCTGATATGTAAAAAGTTCAAAAGACGTGCTTTTGTGTAACTAATTATTTTATTAATTATGGTAACAATAATATTCAAAGGGGGTCACTGTCACTCTCCAATGCCAAAGACCCCTTCATGAAATTCACTGAGAGATAGACCTATTCTAAGGAGGAACTGAGGGATCATGACTGATACTCATGGACAAACAGGGACTATTTCAAGCCAGACTACCCCCAGCCTCAAGCAATCTAATCTGCTTGAGTGGAACATAATGGGCCAGAATTCACCTTAGATTAAATTATTTGTAAGGTTCTCTAGTTGTATGGGGCAGCAATTCCAAGATTTCATCTCATCATCTACCCAGGCCTTCAGAAAATTAAGCTTTGACCTAATCTCCAAATGAGGAAGGGAAAAAATCCTGGATTTCCCCAATTTTTGGTTGCTTAATAAACATTTCTCTCAGAATTCTAAAATAGCTAGGGGACACAATGGATAGAACATTGGACCTGGAGTCATGTAGACCTGAGTTCAAATCCTACCTCAGATAATTTTTTAACTGTGGCCCTGAGCTTGTCACTTGACTTTTGTCCCAGGGTTGTGGGAATAAAATGTGATTACATTTTCAAGCACTTTGCGAACCTCAAAGAGGCATATAAATGTGATGATGATGATGATGATGATGATGATGATTATCTGATCGAGTGGATCATGCAAAAATAGTATTTTACACTGATAGTGAGGAGACAGAACCTAGGAACTGAGTATATGGGAACCCCTCAGTACTTACAGGAAAGGACTATAGAGGCCTTTATGAGAAAACAGGGACCTGATAATAAGGAGATTTAAGGAAGTTCTTGTCAGATAGAAACAATGCACTTGTGAGAAAAGTCAAAAGATAGTTCACTTATGGATAAGGCAAGGACTAGATCCCCTAAATTGAACAGAGACACAATTCTTTTCTTTTCTTTTTTTGCTTTTTGGAAGGGGAAAGCAGGGCAATTGAGGTTGTGACTTGCCCAAGGTCACACGGCTAGTTTTGTGTCTGAAGCCAAATTTGAACTCAGGTCCTCCTGACTCCAGGGCCAGTGCTTTATTCTGTGCCACCTAGCCACCCTGCAGAGACCCAATTCTTGTAGGCAAGGCTGAAATTACATCTATTGATGCAGAATAAGATCTTAACCTGAAGTCAGGAAGCTCTTCTGGGAAAGTACTGTTCCTTTCTGGGAAACAGACAAGGAAAACTGGTGTCAACAAAGTGAAAGAATTATTACTGAATTTCACAGGCATCTATATTAGAAAAAAATGAGTAGATTAATAGACTGTCTTGGAGCACACAATTTTGGAGTTGCTTGGATTCACATGACAAACCATTTATAAAATCTACAGAGATGCTTTGATATCCCTGGGACAACACAACAAGCTTTTTTTTAATTACTTTTTTGAGACTACCACTTAGTAATTCATTGTATACATATGAAAAACCAAGAATTCACAGCTACAAGACTGTAGGCTCCCCTATCAACCATTATCATCATTGTTATCAAAAGATTTTCCATACAACCTTCAGAAGGAAGTCCCGTCCCCCCAAGCTGACTGTCCTAAAAGGTAAAAGCTTTGTCCTGCTCTTATTAAGATATCAGCAAAAGGCACATTTCTTCCACTGTTCAATGATCCTCTTCCTAGGATTCTTCTTTCTTATTCAACAAAATTATAAGTGGTTTTTTCCCAATTCAAATATTTTTCATTACTGCTTTTAATATATTCTAATAATCCTTACATTATTTTCTTGAACTTTATATTACTAAATGCCTTATTTCTTTCTTAATTCCCCTCCCTACTAAATCACTCCTAACACTTAGAAGGAATAGCCCCTTTTCAACTAATGCAAGAAAACCATCTCAAAGACTCAATTCTCCTGTGAACCTATTTATATAACAAACCTGCTCAGTTCCTTTCTACTAAAAATGAGAGTAGAAAATAACTGTGCGCCTTTGAGATCATGTTACAAATGAGACAACCAGGTCCACATTAATGGGTTTGCTCTCTATCATACAGCAAATATGGAGACAGAAGTAAGACCAGAACCTGAGACTCACTCCAGAGACTTTCCAATTACACCCTCTTTCCCTTTACTTTTTATACCCCAAAGATGCAAAAATGGTGCTTACTCCACACTTACCAATGCCTACTGTTTGGCCTTGCATTGAAATCATTTGATAAAAGTAAATCCCCATAGCTACTTCCATGTTCACAAGCTCTGAAAATGCCTTTATCTGATGATAATCTTTTGCTGTTTCATCTTTCTCTATTCCTTATGACCCTTAACACTGATCTTCAGAAGTCTGCTGACTTTGTAGTTTGTATGAATGCTGGACTAAAGAAACTACTGTAAAGGGGTGGTAAGATGAGGTTATATTAGAATGATTGTGATGGCCTGAATCACAACCCAAAGATAAAATGGTATCCAGTTGAAATTTATCAACATCATTCTCCACCCTACTTAAGGTCCATGTGAATCTTTCTCCAAATGAGATTTTAGTTAGGAAAGAGACTTACTCTATGAACATTCCCTCCTCTGTTCTGGGATCTTCCTTACTCATAGCCAAAGATACTCATTATAGTATTCACATATTATTTCATTATTTGATGTTCATTATTTTATATATTTATTATATTATTCAGTTTATTATTTCTATGACAGTGTATATACACACATATACATACACACACGTGTTTTCTCTGTGTGGGTATATGTGTGTGGGTGGGTGTGTATGCTTTCACTAGGAACATTAATTTTTAGTTTTTAGTAAACTAGAAAACTCTTTTTTTTTCAGGAATTCTTTGTGCTGACTGGGATTCAGTTGAACCCTGGGGTTCAAATTTTTTGAGCTGCTCTTTCAATATAGCAATTTTCTTTTGAGCAGCTTTTCATTTTTGATGTTCTTTGTGAATATGTTAAGTTCATTTTGATGAGGATGATGATAAAAGCAATGTGACAGTGGCTAAGAGAGCTTGCCTTGGAGTCACAAAGACCTGGGTTCGAGTTCTGTCTCTGACACATACTGGTTATTGACTCTGGGCAAAGCACTTCATCTCTCAGTACTCCAGAAAACTTTACAAGGATATATTGTGGAAAAGGCACAAACCTGTATTGGTAGATTTTCAGGCTTTCCTTATATCAGGGAAATTATAGACCAAGTCCCTATCTCCATCTAGATGATGGCTTATTTCTATATCTAGCTGTTTCTTTATAACTAAAATATGAATTTTTTTATTTCCTGGGAACATGCCTTTACCCTACCTCACTCTCTAGCTATTATTATTATTATTATTATTATTATTTAGCTTTTTGGAGGGCAATTGGCATTAACTAACTTGCCCAAGGTCACATGGCTAGTTTTTGTGTGTGTGTGTTAAGTGTCTGAGGCCAGATCCAAACTCATGTCCTCCCGACTCCAGGGCCGGTGCTCTACTCACTGTGCCGCCTAGCTGCCCTCTCTAATTATTTTTTTAATCTGAGATATCTGATACTTAAACTTTTTTTCTGGTTATCAAGTCTATCCTATACTCTTTGACTATTGTTTATTAATTCTTTAAAAATTTAAAATTTAATTAATGTGGATTTTCCTCATCGGGGACACAGTTTGCAATCTCCTCTACTTTGACTTGCCGAAACTAAAAAAAAAAAAAAATCATTATCCAGGGATGAACATGTGGTGAACAAACATTCCAAAACTAACTATGCTGAACTATAGGAAATATGTTCCTGTACATTAGTTCAATTTGATAAACTCTAAGTGCCTACTGTATACTAGCTGCTATGTGCTAGGTGTTAGAGATACAAAAATAAAAATTGATATAACCCCCCCCCCAAAGCTCAAAGTGTATTGTACTACTATTACAGGTATACAAACAAGCAGTTTACAGGTTAAGTAAACAAAAGATCCATACAAGGGGTGCTAAGAAAATTTGAGAAGGGAGAGATCATTTCCAGGCAGTAGCTACTTCAACTAATTTGGCCTTGTAGGAATTTCAACATGTAACTGAAGAAAGAGTGTCATTCAAGTTTAGGTAATGGCCAGAATGAAAGTACAGAAACATAGAAATGAAAATTAAGATCTAGGAATAGCTAGTATCTAGTTTGACTGGCATATAAAATGATTGAAGAAATTTCAAACAAAATTGGGTTGGAAAGAGATTGGAGCTACTCCAAGAGGGCCTTAAATGTCAAGTTAAGGAGTGGGTATTTTGTATAATAGGCAATAAGGAACCACAGAGGTTTCTGAGCAGTGGTGAGACATGGTTAGCCCTGTGCAAAATTTTGACAACTGTATGAAGGATGGATTGAAAAGAGCGGAGACCAGAAACATTTCTAAATTAGTAGGACTTGACTGAGCTTAGAGGACTTAGGCTTATCTCCATTCCATCCTGAGATATTGAGGTACACCTTTAAGACTTTTTCCATGTTTCTTTATAAATATTTTTTAAAATACAAAATGTAATTTAAAGAAACTAAACTGATTTACACTTTTACTTTCACTGAGTGCAAGGAACCTTGGTTGTATTACAAAATAATACTTGAAATGATCAGCTGTCCCACTACTTAGTGATCTTACCTTCTATTGAGAAAAAAAAAAGTGAAAGCCAACTAGAGATGGAAAAGTAAAGGTATTTCATCCTCCAGGGTGATATTAACCTCTGGCAAATGAATGCAATGCTACTATCTGTAAAAATAATCATTTTAATAATTCTACTGTGGTTTCATCTTTAAGGAATATGGCAAAAACAAGATGATAGACCTTTATGTACTATTACGACAATTTCAGCCAAAAAGTAAATGATGCTGTCTGAGATGTTTGAAAAACAGTGAGACAAATCTGGAATTCCTCTGGTAATGCTGAAGATGAATAACAGAATTGAATAGTAGATCTGTAACCACAGTGCCTCATCTCTATTCAAGGTTTTAAAGACTCCCTCAGAAATCTGAAGAAGAGCACAGAATACCAGGAAGAAAGCATCTCAGATCACAAGGAAGATCCGAGGTCCATTTCATTAGAAGTGGACCATAGACCCTTTAATAATGTGCTATTGGTTCAGTGCTCTGCCTCAGTTTCCCTTATTACAGCTTGAATAATTTTTATCCCACATCTCAAAGCCACACAGCTGGTAAGTAGCAGAGATGGAACTCAAGCCAGTGTACCCTCCTGAAGTACCCTCCTGAAGATGGCTTACTATGACATGCTTTGGAGACAGTGAAAAGCAGCTCAATTAAGACTGTTACAATAACTCCCTCGATTAGTAAACCCACCATAGCCACCCCCTTTCTAATATGTGTCTGTGTGTTCTTTTTTCATTGTTTAGTGACTTCCTATCAGATGACCTTCTTGGGTCTCAAAATAAGCATTTGTACCTTGAATTTGGGAAATCACTGGAAAATTTCATAACCTCTTTTTAAATTTTGCATTTTTATCTCTTCCTATTCATCTTGATCTCTGTCAAAGCTTTACTAACAATCAGCAATAAAGTTATTGATATTTATTTAAAAGATTATGAATCTCCATAGAAATTTAGTTTGCATCTAATAAAGACCTTATATCTCATTTTTAATTGAGGGATTAATTTCTGTCCCTCTCCTTATGATTCTCCAGGGGAATGTTTTTGGTTCTTTTTTAAAATTTTCTCAAATTATTCAATTCAATTCAACATGAATTCATTAGGTGCCTACATTAGGTTAGGCATTATGGGAGGTACTAAGAGTATATAGGAAAAAAAAAGAAATATTCCTTGCCCTTAATGAGATTCATTCTACTAGGGGAAAATAGCATGCTTACAAATTAAATAAATATCAAATATATACAAATCAGAAATGCAGAATGCCAGGCTAAAGTCTTTCTTGGGACACATGTTAGCTGTGTGACCCTGGGCAAGTCAAAACCTCTCAGTGCCCTCAGACAATTGCCCTAGACTAAAGTTTCAGAGCAATTGCTGATCAGCATTAGTAAAGTTTCATTACTACATTTGCCATATCAATGACATCACAGGTCTTGTTAAAAAAAAAAAAGCAATTTCAGGGAGCAATAGAATCATGAAGAGTGGGAGTTTCAGAAAAGAAACTATCTTGCTTTTTTTTTTTTTTTTTTTTTCGCAGTTGCCAACTGCTTCTAAATGGGAAAGACTGGTCCAGGATATATTGTCTCCTTGGGGGCAGCATAGGTGATCAGACCTATACAAATGGATCATAAATTTTGAGCTAGGGTAGTCGTTAGAGATCTTCCAGTTCAACTCTTTCAATTTATGGGTAGGGAACCTAAAGACTAGAGAAAGGAAGCCACTTTTCAAGTGTCATACGGGTTAGAATTAATACCCATGTTTTCTGATTTCCAATCTAGTGCTCCTTTCTCTACAACACATCCCTTATGTTGATTTTTATTGGAGCTTGGGAAGTCATGGGGCTTAACTAGATTATTATTCTTGATTCTCTAAGAAGCCAATTTTGCAGCCATGCCCAGCTCTCCAAACCTTAGACTTCCCTTGAAATGTCAACAACAATGACAATAATGACTACAACGAATTCAGTTGATTAGTCTAAATCTATACTCCTAAAATAGAATAGTAAATTGAGTTGAGCTTCAGGATTTGTCAGAGTAGGAATTATCTGGACGATTTTCTCTGGGTCATAACTTGAACTTTTCTTTCAGTGGCAAAATGAGAACCATATTAAGTTATCTTAAAGTGTTTATGTGAACTTACTTGACTAGATCTTCATTTAATAGAGTTGGATTTTAAAGAAGTTAACTCTACAAAACAATTAAGCTGGTTAGTTGGCATAGCATAGAAGAAAAGTCCATTGTCGTTGAATTCAAAAAGTTTCAGTTTTTCTTTTACTGAGTTTAGTCATGTGAGTTGAGCATTTACACAGCCATGGACAGAATATTTACAATAAACAGCAAAATAAGTGGCCATTATTTTCTGGCCTTTGATCTATTCAGTCTTCCTCATGTAAGACTCAGCAATTCCTTCTTTGTAGCTGCAGATTCTAATTCAATATGCAGATATATTGTTCTAAAATAGGCCTAATTGCACTTGACTGTAATATTTGTAAAAACTGTAATACAGTTGTCAAGTAGGCCAAGAGATTTAAGTTTATTCTAAAAGAATAAGAACTACAGGGAGAAAGTGATACTATGATATTATTATTTCCTTATATCAGGCATGGAGTCTGAGGATATTAGAGTAGGAAGGGAATTTAGAGGTAATCTAGTTGAATGTTCTCATTTTACTCATTGGGACAATAAAGGTTGACAACATGGAGCCAAGATGGCAACATATAGGCCAGGATCCAGCTGAACTCCCCCAACCTACTTCTACAAACAACTTTAAAATAACCCCTCACATCAAATTTTGTAGTAGCAGAGCCAACAAAAGTCAAAGGGGGACATTTTTTCCAGTCTGAGATCATTTAGGAGGTCCCTAGGAGAAGTCTGTAACAATGGGCCTTGGAGGCAACCCTGACAGGATGATAAGTGGGTTGGACAACTGGTCAGAAAGAGATTAAAAAGGACCCTTTGCTGACCCTGGGTATAGCTGGAACTAATTGGCAACTCTTTTGCTCATAAGCAGTTCTGGGTTGTAGTTGCAGGGTAGAGAAGAGTGCTGGTGGTCAGTCATGAGGGATCAGGGGTCCTGATCACAGTTTCAGGGCCAAGGAGAGTGCTGCTACTTGCAGCTGCAGGGGAGCATTCACATCTCAACTAGGATAGCACCACTTCGGAAGCACTAAAAACTTACACACTTTCCACTACCCTCCTCTACCCCCCACCCCTGAACTAATTCTGAAAATAGCAATACAAAAAAACCCTGAAGTTTGACAAAGTGCCTTCCCACCCCAAGGTGAGCAGAGCCCAAATTTAACATAAAGTTCAAAATCAAGAAATAGGGTGGGAAATGAGTAAAAAACAAACTAAAAAGAATTTGACTGTAAAAAAGCTACTATATTGTCAGAGAAGACCAAGATATCTATAGCCACATTAAAAAAAAATGCCATAACTCACTATTGATTAGAAATTAAAACAGCTCTCAAGTACCCTCTCACACCTATCAGAAATGACAAATGCTGGAGGGAAAGAGGGAAAATTAGTACATTAATGAATTGTTGGTGGAGTAGTGAACTGTTCCAATCATTCTAAAGAACAATCTGGATCTATACCCAAAGGGCTATAAAACTGTGCATACCCCTTGATCCAGCAATACCGCTACTAGGTATATATTCCAAAGAGAGCGAAGAAAAAGAAAAAGGACCTATATGTACAAAAATGTGGTGGCCAAGAATTGGAAATTGAGGAGATGCTCATCAATTGGGGAATGTCTGAACAAGTTGTGGCATATGATTGTGATGGAATACTAGTGTATTATAGGAAATGCTGAGGAGGGTGTTAGAAAATAACATGGTAAGACTTGTAGGAACTGATGCAAAGTGAAGTGAAAACCAGGATAGCATTGTGCATAGTAACTGCAGTGTTGTAATAGTGATCAATGTGAAAGACTTGGCTATTCTATCAATAAAATGATCCAAGTCCTAAAGGACTTATGATGAAAAAAATGCTATGCACCTCCAGAGAGAGAACTAATGAATTCTGAATGCAAATTGAAGTATAATTTTCTCATTCTTCTTCTTAGCTTTTTTTTGTGGTATGGTTAATACAGAAATTATGTTTTGTGTGATTTCATTTGTATATTAGATATCATATTTTTTGCTTTGTCAGTGACTGGGAGAGGGATAAGAGTGAGGGAGAAAAAAATTGAACTCAAATTTTAAAAAAATGTTAAAAATTAATATTTTGGTTTTTTTTAAAGATGGGGGGAAAATACTGCATTTCTTCTTCATACCCCACTCTTGCACCAATCTAGATTTAGGCATCTGAAAAGCAATCAAGGTAGAAGAAATGACTAAACTAAGCAAGGCAAAGAAAACAAAAACAACTACTTTTGATTCAAAGCATTCTTTGATAATAGGTAGAAAGGATGGATATAGTACATTTTTCTGAATAACAGTAAGATACTTTAAGAAAGAAAACATTTATGTTTGCAAGGCACAAACATAGTACTATTGTACCTTTAGTCTTCAATAAGAAAACATTTTCAAGAAAAGGGAGTAAAAAGAAGAAATAAATATAAAAGTTTATACTATTTCATATGAAAATTCTTAATATAACATATGTGTATTTAAGAAAGTAATAGTGAAACTTTTACAAAGGAATATATTTACTTCCAAAGGTATAATCACAAATATACAAACATATTCTCCATTCTGTGTGTGTGTGTGGGGGGGGGAGGAGTAACATCCCCATTCTCCCCCTGCACTATCTCAGTCTTTAGGGAGGGGAAGAAGATTAAGTTCACAGTTTAGTAAACCACAGCCCCAATTCCAGGTATAAAATGTCTGGGGGCTTGAGTCCCAGGCACTCTGGTTTCTCAGGGTTTCTATGCTGAGATGTCTGACTCATGCACCACCCTACCTGTAATACAAGGTCCTGAATTCCAAGTCTCATGAGGACCATCTCTGGAACCTGAAATTAAGGAAAAACAAACTCCCCTAGGCCCATTTCTTAGAAGTGGGATAAAAAAAAAGGCAGAGCAGGGGAAGGATATGTCCCTGTCCCGTCTCACAGGTTCAATTCAGGACCTCCACCTTGGCACAGCAACTAGGAATACAGCCTAAAAAGATTGGGGAAAGAGAGTAAGCCCTGGTCTCTCGCCTGCTTTAAAGACTAAGACAGCCAATCAAAGAAAGCTATCCCACCCAGGGGATAGGGATGAAGCAGTCTCCACAGTAGGTTAAATAGACATGCTTAAAAACTGGGTTATATTATTATCTGAACTTCTGTTTGAAAAAAAATGTAGGAGCAATCCATTCAACTGTATGTGTTGGGGTAGGGTAGGGCAGCAGCGCAGGGGTTGCTGTAAAACTGTACTCTCGCCTTCCAAAAAAACTCATCAACATCAGTTCTCAACCCATGTGCATGATACAGACCAAGTTCATTCCTAGTAGAGTCTCACCACTTAAATCCTTTTAGGATGCAGTTCATTTTCTTACACTTTTTGTCTTATTACACTCCCCCCCCCACTCCTACACCCCAGGGATATTACATAAAGCTTAGACTTGGCTTATGTCTAAAGTCTCCCTAAAATGGAAAGTAGAAGGAAATGCAATGTACAATGTAAATAAGATAAGAATAAGTATTTCCTCCCCACAAGAGAAATGCTTAGGTAGCAGAATGTATACAGAGGCCCATATATGACAAGGAGGCCAAGGATGCCTGTAGTTGCAGAGGGCTTAAATGGATGTCACAGTAGACATCTCTAGCCACATTTCCCATCCTCCTCCAAGGGAGACTTTTATTCCTTCCAAGGAGGTTGAGACCAGAGACTACTGATCTCCCTAGAGAGATAGAGGTATATCTTTCTGCTCCCATCAATATTGTTCAGCCAGGGGCTATGATTAGGATCCATCTCACTTTGGATTGATTTGTCGTTTCTGGGGGTAAATAGAGTCCCAAGATCTATATCCAAGGCTTGACCACTTTCCAAACAAATATCAGTTCCACAATGAACACACATAGAGAACAACAAAGAAACCAATTTATCCAAATTATAACAAAATAGAAATCAGAGGTCTACATAGAAGAATAAATACCAGACAATACAAAGTGAAGGAGCTCACCCTTTCAGAGAGAGGTAACTCATTTTAACCAAGAAAGAACTTCTTGGATCTTATGAGAAAGTAAACTCTCTGATATCTCTAGAGTAGCAAGTTGGCAACAGGGACAGGATGCTGCCTGCTCCTTTCATGTCTTCCCACAGTCTTTTCTTTCAGCAGCCTAAAGTGGGATTGACCTCTTCCACCTTCTCCAAAATGGTGGAAGCTGACTCTATTCTACTCTCTAATCTAGAATATTGAGTCTCCAATGGAGGACTGGCCTTTGGAGAATCTTGAAGGTTATTGCATGACAAGTGAAGTTGTCTATCTCTTAGCAATTTCACCCTGCCCTTCATGCAGGGCAGGAAGTTCTCTATCAATAAGGAAAGTATCCCATGTCAGTGGACTTTGGGACAGGGGTTACAATTAAAACACACAAGACTCACAAGCATGTGTTGATAGACTCAAAATAATATTCAGAAGCTTATAACTACTGTTAGCTTCAGCTGACTCTGAGAATCTTAAACAGGCAGCAGTACTATCCACTATTATACTGAGAAGTTGAAACCTAGTTATGAGAAAATGAAGTAGTTTGTTGGACTGCTGAATAGGCATTTAACATTTTACCTTGCTCTGAACTGCTTCTCTAGTATCTTGAAGCTCATGTGGATGTTTCTTTATGTGAGGCTGTGGTAGTCATGGCTATAAAGCTAGTGCCCTCTTATTTCAGATTCAGGATTGGGACAAAATGAGTCACTCACAAGGCTTTTAACATTTAACAAAGGAGAAGGTCGATGTTGACCCAACATAGCAAAGATATATATCATGTGTCATTACCGTGTTTCCCCGATAATAAGACACTGTCTTATTATTTTTTTTTGGACAGAAAAACACCAGAGGACTTATTTTCAGGGGAGGGCTTATTTTAATGAACATTGACAGCAATTTTAATAAACAGGTAAATGTGAACAAAAAAATGTACCTTTATTCAATAAGCAAATCACTGGGGAAGAACAGGATGACACGCTCACTGCTGCAGCTCTGATTGGATGCAGCTCAGAGCACGGCGTGCGTTTCGGGGGGGGGACGGTGCATACAGAGGGTACCATAATGTAGCCTGTAGCACAGTAGCAATCTCAATAGGGCTTATTTTCGGGGGAGGGCTTATTTTACAGGAATCTTACACAGTAAGGGGAGGGCTTATTTTCGGGATAGGTCTTATTATCGGGGAAACACGGTAGATACAATGGCATTAAACTTCTCTGAATGTGGCCTCCCTTGTCTTCATTTGGAAATGCATCTAGTTGGTGTTTGGTCACTTGTGTGGTCTCAGGCACCCAGCACCTCTGAGAAACTCTATCTACCTGAAGCTGAGACTTTTTATGCCCTAGACTAGGAAGCTGCATTGAGTCTAGGGCCAATCAGGTTACATACAGAGAGGAAGTTGTGTTAAGAAAGCCAGGATCATTGAATCAGGAAACTGCTAGTCCTATCACAGCAGTGTTTTATGCCTGCCCATTTAGCTTTTTGAAGATCACAAAATTGTCTCCATAACTGAATGTCATTATCTTGGGATTTCTCTTTGGGCAGCTATACTCAGGAAAGGAAACATAAATCAGAAAGGCAGCCAGGGGCCAAAGGCACAAGTCTAGCTCACCTAGCTAAGTGCCCATCTGTTATCACATGGAAGAAATCACCATTTCTGCCACTGCAGGGTGAAGGGCAGCTGCCTTCTTTTCCTTCCTTTCCTAAGGAAGGACTCAAACTGACCAGACATGATTGGCAGTAAGGAAGAGAGGAGGCAACCAAAGGTGAGTCATCAGGGCTTTTTGTCCATTGGTCTATGTGGGTATTGCTTCATCATCACTAAAGCACCTGAATTCTTCAGCACTGAGAGAACCACAGGCAGCAATGAGCAACCAGGAACCCTTTCATTCTAAAAACACCCTAAATCTGAACTAACATCCATGGTGAACCATGGAAGCATGGAAGGTACATCTACATGTCTTGTTACACTAGCCTGAACTACTGTTGTACTTTGTACAAAGTCTTTAGCACCTATAAATATATGCTTTTATAATGTTTAATATGATTAAATGATTTTAAATATTTTGCTAAGTACTATAATCATTAATATTAAGTACTGACATTATTATGCTAATTTTGTAAAGGGGGAAACTGATAGGTTAAATGACTTGTCCAGGGTCACACAACTGTAAATTTCCTCTTTCTTATGGCACATCTTTCCAATGTACATCCTTCCTAGACAATCATATGGAATTGGGAATCTTTGTCTTGATCTTTATCTTAAGTCACCATAGTACATATTTATTACTTTTCAGTGGGATCCCAACTGATTCCATGTACTTTATATTTCATGGTCCATTCTCTAGTCATACTGTTGGATGGTTGGAGACTGTGACAGACATATTCTGATACCCTGACAATCTCTAAACTATTTGTAATGATAAAACAAAAATAATTATGATGTTAATATACATTATAAGCATAAACATGATATTAGTTATGATAATCATTAGTAACCATATTGGTAGCTATGAGACTATTTTTTCCTATAAAGACATTAGTATGGATTTATTTTTGAGAATTGTTACTTATACTTTAAGGAAATAAATTAGAGCCCAGAGCAAGAAACAGAGTATAAGAAAGTTTGTTTTTTTAAACACTCATTTTTCAAAATTTTGAGCTCCAAATTCTACCTTCCCTCAAGGCCTTCCCCATCCATCAAGAAGGCAAGTAACGTGATACCCATTGTACATGTGAAGTGATGCAAAATATACTTCCATATTAGTTACATTGCCAAAAAAGAGAGAGAAATGAAGTGGAAAGCATATGCTTTAATCTACACTCGTTCATTGATTCTCTCTCTGTAGGTGGATAGCACTTTCCATCATAAGTCATTTGGAATTATTATGGATCATTGTATTGATCATAACAACTAAATCTTTCCATCTCATCATCATTACAATATTGCTATTACTGTGTATAGTATTTTCCTGGTTCAGCTCACATATAGGTCTTCTCAGGTTTTTTCCTGTAACCATCCCCCTGATTATTTCTTATGGCAAAATAGTATTCCATCATAATCACTATATTGCAACTTGTTTAGCCATTCCCCTACTGAAGAACTACAAGAAAATTTCAATAAAAGATTGGGAGACTCAGAAAATTCTGGATTTGGACACTCTTAAGGTAAGGTAAACTGTGGTGGGGTGGTTCAGTGAAAGATTGGAAGCTGGGAGCATGAATGTAATAGGTACTTTGAAAATATCCCAGATGGGGGAGGCCAGGTAGCACAGCGAGTAAGAGCACCGGCTCCAGTGTTGAGAAGACCTGGAGATTGAATCCTGGGCTCAGACACTTAGCACCCACCCAGAAACACCTGGCCGTGTAACCTTGAGCAAGTTACTTAACCCCAATTGCTTAGGGGCGGCCAGGTGGCTCAGCGAGCACCGGCTCCAGTGTCGGGATGACCTGGATCAAATCCCGGGCTCAGACACTCAGCACCACACCCAGAAATAACTGGCCGTGTAACCTTGAGCAAGTTACTTAACCCCGATTGCTTTAAAAAAAAAAAAATAAAAAAAAAATATCCCAGATTCTTATGTTGAAGAAACTGGAGTCCAAGTGTATAAAACATTAGGTATACTTTGAGACTTTGTAAATGTATTGGTTGATTTTGATGAAATTTATATCTATTTTTTAAGACATTCATCACAAGGAAAGGTTAGATGAGTAGGTGAGGGACATATTTGGAAATGAATGTGACAAAAGTGAAAAAGTCATCAATCAAACTTCATTTCTTAAGATGGAGAAAGTATGTCAAAATAAACTTTGTATACATTACAATTTTTAGTTTTACCTAAGACCAACTCTGAGTCATTATATTCCTAGATGCTGTGTTCCACCCTAGAGTGGGGGCAGGAATACATGGAAGACACAAATGTCTAATCTAGATTACCTTTCTTACTTTGAAATTATAGATATGAATTGCACTGTAATTACCTTTAAGGAATGTGAAGATTTTGATCAGACTATCAAATCATAAATTCCCAGTAACTATGTGAAAATCAGTTAGAAGGGAGAAAGCGGATCTATTTTCTGATGACAGTCTTGCTGAGAAAAATTTATTTTTGCTTTGTAGCTAATTATTAAAGCATAATGGATTTTTGAAAAATATAAAATCTCTGGTGAGCCCTAATAAGTGCAATTGAAATTTAGACCCTGCAAAAATGGAGAAAATTAAAATCCAAGCAAAATCTGCTAAAATATCTAAATAAAAGGAAAAGAAAAACCAATTAACCTCTGGAACCAGGGCGTGGTAGTTAGAATGAGGAAATTGAATTAATCAGATGTCACATTAAACTTTGGAACTAAAGTGCTATTGTCCAAATGCCTTTCAAAACTTCTCACTTGGACCATAGTCACTAGAAAGTGGTGGTACAAGATGTGAAAAGAACACAGTTGTCATTTCCAAATACATGCATCAAGATGATTAAAGTCCTGATGAAATCTTTTATAGCCTGAAGGTAATTGAGAAGAAGGCATTGGGCTAAGAATTAAATCATAATTCATTTTTTGAATGCATGCCTGTTAAAAATGTTGTGACTCCATCAGTGCATCATCAAAATATCTTGGCCAATTCAGGTGAACAGAGTAATTCAAGTCAACTCAATAAACGTATATTAAGTACCAACTAGGTATTATGTATTAGGAATATGAATGAAAAAAATCTTTTATCAAATGCCTACAATATATATAGCAGAAGGGATTTAAGGAGAGGTGTTTTGGATTGAGAATTCATACGGCTGTGAGTGGAGCCAAAGAGCACTGGATTGATAAGTCCTTAGCAGGAATGGTGGTGTTGATTTTGTTACTGATCCCAGAACTAGGAAGGTAAGAGGGTGGCCATAAAAATTGTTCACAGAATAAACTTCCCTGTACGTATTCAGTGGGAGAAATGATGATTATGTCTCCTCAGTGCTAAAATAACCTGTTGAAAAGGGGGAAAATATAGTCCGAGTGTTTAGCTGGAAATGAACCAAAAAGATTGCTGAACTAAATTCAATTTTTAGAAATGGAATTATGTCAAACTGAGCTAGCCAATTGGCCATTGTATCACAATCCACTAATTAGTTCTGGGCTCACGTGAAGTTTAACTCTTTGTTTTCACCAAATTGACTAAATCAGTTATAATCAGTTTCAGTCCACCATGTAGAATGGCAAGAAGATGATTATGGAGCAATGACTTTGAAATGCAAATGAAAAGAGGCAATCATTTCCTTTAAAGAAATCACAACATAGACATAAGAATAAGCCATATCTGGAAAAAAAAGAATTATTGATTATGTGAGATAAGTGCATGGATGAACTTAAACAAAAAAGGCTTGTGTGCAGGATTTCAATAGAGAGAAGTCACTTCTAGATAAGAGGGTCAGAAAAAAGTTTAGTGAAGGAGGAGAGACAACAAGGAAAAATTAGAGTTCTGGCTCTAGTAGTTAGATCATAAAAAAAAATGTTACATGTTTCCTTTGATATATTATAACTGATTGATTTAGCCAATTTAGTGGGGGAAAAAATCAATTAAAGTTTGTGTGTGCCCAGAGCTAATTAGTCAATTCTGAAACAATGATCAATTGGTTAACCCCAGTTTGAAATAATTGAATGTTTCAAAATTGAATTTGGTTCAGCAATCCTTTTTGGTCCATTTCTGTCTAAACATCCTTAGCCATATTTTCCCACTTTTCAACAGACTATTTTTGTACTGTTGAAACATAGTAATCTCTTCCACTGCATATATGTAAGGAAGTTTATTCTGAGAATAATTTTTGTGGGCATAAAAGGGTACATTATATAAATATGGATGGATCCATTCTTACCTCATTAGTGAGACAGACAGGAACAATTTTGAATCTCAGACCTAGATCTTAGGGGAACTCTTGCCTTATTCCTAGATAGACTGCACTGTATACTACAGGACAATCTTAAATTGCCCATTAAGGTTCAGAGTTCCATTGGGAGAATCTTAACACCCAATGGATATATTAATGAGACATCTGGGAAAGCTATCTGAGACAAGGAGTGCTTTTAGAGTATGATAACTAATATTGATGAAGGCTGCAGAAGTTTATATTATTTGAATTATTCAGGCTTCTTAGCTATGGCGGCGGGAAGGGAAAGGAGGGAGAAGTATATCCATGAAACAGAACATGCATGGGACTAGATGAGGAGACACCTAAAATTCCCTTTCCATATTGCTGCATCTAATTGCCGAGGAATCTAAAGTGACAGGTAGAAAAAAAGAGCTTCATATATTTGTGGATTTTTTTTCAAAATTTTATTTTAGACTCAAACACCAAAACACAAATACAGAAGAGAAGAAAGAAGCAAAAGCATATCATAAACTTAAATACAAAATTAGAAAAAAAGAAGTATGTTGTGTTCATAGCAGAACATAAGAGAGGATTCAAAATATGTAACAATAAAATTTCATTTCAAGAAAGCCTATATGATAAATAATATACATTTTGTTGAGAATTGTCCATCTTTGTTTCCTTGTGAGTTTTCTTTTGTTCTCTGCTGTGCATTTTTTACTGTGTTTTCTTTTCCCTCCCCCAAACCCCCTTCTCCAGAAGGCCACAACAAAGTTTAGATATGTTTCTCTATAGCTATAGATACATATATACACATATACATATATATATACATACATATATAGACAGATACTTTCTCACACCTATTCCACTCCTGATCTTTGTATTTATGTATGTGCATATTTCTTATTTCCTATCCCTCCTACCTCCTCTACTTTACTTCTACCCACTACCTTGCTCTCCTGTGACTTGCCTAACCCCCTCCAAGGATTCCTCCCCTATCCTCCCGTTCCCATAAATCTAAATACCCTTCTGTACACCATTTTACCTATTCCCTCACTCTCCTTTCTAAAGATCCCTCCCTTGTCTTCTCCCCCCACTCCCATGCCCCTACCATTTAATTTCTTCTGAATTTAGAAGACTTTTATACTGCTCTGAATATATATATATATATATATATATATATATACAATTCCCTCTTAAACCCATTCCCAATGAAAGAAGGTTACCAAAACTACCAGCCCTCCTCCCCCATCTAATTCCTCTGTATCAATTCTTCCTGTTGCACCTCATTTGTATAAAATTACTTTTTTAAAGCTGTTCCCAAATGGTTTTACTTTTTAAATTCATATCATACTTAGGTTTACCCCAGTCTTTCTTATGAGCTACCTAATTATTGATAAGAATCTTAGACATACATTTTACATATATAAAAAGTAAATAGTCTGTCCTCATGGATCCCTTATAATCAGTCTTTGTTATGTGCCTTATATTTTCTTGATTTTTGTATGTTGAATCTTCTATTAAGTTCAGGATTTTTTATTAACAAGGTCTTATAAGTCTGAGAGTTTATCAAATGCCCATTTTTTTTAATTCAAGATAATACTTAACTTTGCAGGGTATCATATTTTTGACTACAGCCCCAGTTCTTTTGTTCTTCAATATGCTGTGTTCCAAGAACTAATGTTCTTTAATGTCTCTGTTGCTAGGTCTTGTGTAATTCTATTGTGGCACCATCATATTTAAATTGTTTTATCTTGATGCTTTTAATATATTTTCCATGCATGACTTGGGGGTTTTTGGGATTTACTATGATATTCCTATGAGTTTTCCTCATAGGATCTCTTTTAAATGTGATCAATGGATTTTTTTTTCTATTTCTACTTTTCCCCTTTTTCTAATGCTTCAGGACAATTTTCTTCAATGATTTCTAGTATTATGGTACCAAAATTCTTTTTTTGATCATAACTTTCAGCTAGTCTAGTTATTTTTATATTTTCTCTTCTTGATCCATTCTTCAAATATGTTGTTTTTCTTATAAGATGTTTCACTTTCTCTTCTATTTTTTCATTATTCATATTTTGTTTAATCATTTCTTAACTTCTTATAATTTCACTGGCTTCACTTTGCCCGATTCTAATTTTCAAGATGTTATTTTATTCCTTAAAATTCTATATTTCCTTTTCCAATTGGTTGATTTTCCTTTCATACCTTTCTTGTTTTTCTTGGATTATCATCATCATCATTAGTTTTTCTTCCATCTGTCATTTGATTTTTAAAGTCTTTTTAAAGATCTTCTATGATTTCTTTTTGGGCAGCTGTCCATTTTATGTTACTCTTGGGGATTTCTTTACTTCAATATCCTCCTCTGAAGATGAAACCTGGTCATCTCTTTCCCATAATAGCTTTCTAGGGTTGGATTCTTTCTCCTTTGCCTATGTATTTTTGGTTTGTTACTTTTTGTAATCATCTCTAGTCCTGGGAAATGGTGCCTCTTTCCCCCAGATCTTAATTTCTCCCTTGTAGCCTAGCACCAAAGTCAAACCTCCAACCTCCTGTAAGTGTACACAAGCCAAGGACTTTCTGCCCCACTGCTTCTGCACCCACCAGGCTTGTGCTGGGTCCTTCTCACCCCCACTGCTCTTTGAAACACAACTGGGTCTGGCCTTCCTTATCAGCAGGGGTTCTGTTAATCTTCCTAGGCTCAAATGGCGAACTCCCCTCACTATCCAGGGGTAAAAGTTCTGAAGACTGGGGCCAAGGCAGCTTCTCAAACCAAGTAACCCTATGGCTTGCTGCTTGTTGTTTAAGAGGCTTGTGGCTTTCTGTTAAAACAGAACCTAGCCTGGAGGTGTTTACTCTTCACAGGGACCAAACCTCCTCCTGGGATTTTTCTTCTGATCTTCTGAACTGTCCCAAGAGGACCCAATTATGCCCCTATTCTTATTTATCTCCACCCACACTTTGTTTGCCCTAATGTGCTATTTTAACTCTTCTGTGGGGGAAAGTCTTGAGAGCTTGGAATTTTCTGACCTCCTCCACCATCTTCCCAGAATCCTCTCCCCTAGCCCCATATATTTGTGAATGGAATTATGGTGGACTGAGATCACTGAATTGGAAGTCAGTAGGGATGAGTTTCAGCCCTGCCAGTAATATTAACTAGTTGCATGACCTTAGACAAGTGCATTTTAGTGGACTTCAGTTTCCACATGTATAAAATCAGAAGGTTAAATTAGATAATCTTTAAGGTCCTTTTCCAAGTGTGAAATGGCAAAAGGTCAGTTTCTAGATTAAACATAAATTAAACTTTGAAATACAAATTTCCTTACTATAGATAGGAAGAGAACCAGGAGTATCCCAAAGACCTAGAGAGGAGAGAATGTCAAGAAGCAGAAGGTGATTGACAATGTCAAAGGATACATGAAAGTCAGGAAGGTCTAATAGTGAGAAAAGGCCAGTTAATTTGGCAACTAAAAAATCAGTGGTAAATTTGGAGAAAGCAGATTCAGTTAAATGTTGAAGTTGGAAGCCATACTGCAGAATGTTAAGAGAGTAAGAAAAAAATGATCCAAGGTAGACTCCTATTTATCCATCCATGTGTTTATCACACCTTTGTTTTCAGGTTGTTTTTTTTTTTCCCATTACATGTAAATCTCCTTTGAATCATCACATCCCCTCAAAAACTCCAACCACCCATATAACCTCCTACCAACCTTCATCACACTTCTTATTCCTTGTGAGGATCTAACTTTGTAAATATGGGAACAGAGCAGAAAAGCTTACCCAACTGCATGCTATCTTAGTACATAATCCATCATTAAAGGTGGAGATGTTTCTAAAGAAGCAGTGCCTGTCACTGCTCCATTGGAATCTACAACATAACTAGCACACTGAAATGTCAAAGATAATGTAAAAGAATTATTTATTAAAGACCTTCCAACTTTGTGTGAGGGAAATTTCAAAAGCCCTGTAATCTGCACTAGAACTGGGAAACATGACTGTGTGCAGATGCTGGATGTTGTCTCTCTCCCTTTATGTGTACTTGTACAACACTGACCTGTTCTGGAATGGAGTAGCTTTGCTTGAACCTTTGGGGATTGATAGGGAATGTAGTCAGTCCTTGAACAATTTTACTGAGATCCTATCCAATTGTGAGTCATAGTGTAGTCATCAACTGAAAGTGTTGTGGGAAATGAGGTTGTGGCTCATTTATCAAGTACTTTATCATAAAACAGTGCTTCAAGTTCTGTACCTGAGCTGTGTGGTCAATTCCCTGTGCTTCTCCATGTCTATATTTCACTTTGGGTTTCATTTGATTGGGGATAGGGCAGGGGAGAAGAGCAGGATCACTTTTTATTGACAATTGGTTTCTATTTAGATTTTCAGACTGTGAATGGTAACGCTACTTCAGAAAATATGTTCCTCTCTAGTACTTACTTCTTAAACTGAGTCATTCTGATTTTTATTCCCCATTTAAAAGTGAAAAAAAAATCTCATTAATCTTTTCCATGAGTATCAGTCTCTCAATTTTTTAGCCTCTAGTCTTTTTTGTCTTCTTACTCTATCTCTGACCTTCAGACCCTGTGAGACTCTCAGGAATTAAACTTACATGAATATAATTATTTCCCTGCTATAGTAAGATGTTGAAATTGGTATTTCTTTCATAGACATGGCCTGAGGAAAGCCAAGCAAGAGTAGCATTCATTTTTTGCATGTGAAAGAGAGAGCTATATTCATTTATTGCCTAGGTAAGAAGATATTTGTTTATATTTTCATATTGTTTCCCAAATAAAATTTTAAAATAATTGTATGGTAAAATGAACAATAATAAACAAGGATAACTGACATTTACATAAGATTTAAGGTTATAAAGCATTTTATATACAACATCTCATTTGAATCTCTGAACAACCCTGGGAAGTAAAGGCTACAGTTATTGTCTTCATTCCCATTTAATAGATGGGAAAATTGAGGTTGAGAAAAGTTAAGAGACCTGATCTGAGTCATAAAGCTAGTAAATGAGCAAGGCAGAACTGGTTTTCTAGAATCCAGGTCAAGCACCCTATCCATTATGCTTTACAATCTACTAATGAAAAGACTCAGGAGACTTAGACAGAGAGCATCACTTATGTAAGCATGAATTAGACCAGGGAACATTTGGCATCATGGACCCAAATAGAGATAGATGAGTGCTTGGAGTGGGGCAAGAGTTGTAGGTCTCATTTTTATATGACTTTTTAGAGAAACAGACCAACTCTTACCTGTGCTACCTTGGGATTATTTCATTAATGTATCCAAATCATTTCAGTTTTCAGTAAAAGTTTAATGTTCACAACATCTCAAAATTATCAGCACAATTTTGTGATTTGCTGATCTTAGTGTGGATGTCTAGAATTTATCTGAGATTTACACAGCACGGGACTAATGGCTGATGGCTAAACCAAGATGGCTTCCTCTGATTCAGCACATAATTTATAGGATGTGATTTTTGGTTAATATGTGTTACAATTTGTAAATTATATTCCTTTGATCTTTGGGACTGTTTCTACATGACTTTTAGGTTCCCCTTTACAATCTTACTTCCTACTATTGCCAGTTCATATTTGTCTACTTATATATTTTCTTACTATATACTGAAAAGAAAGGGAAGAATATTAAGAGGAAGACAGAACAAAATGCAATTTTAACACACCAAGTCAGATAACTTAGCAAAGGGAAGCAAGTATATTTTCATCTCTTCTTTGGGAAAACAAAATCCTATTATTTATAATTATACAACATTTGTTTTCTTTTTGTTGTCATTGCTTTAATTTACATTTTTTTGTTAATCATTATGTATTGTTTTTCTGGTTCTGTTTACTTACCTTGTAAACAGTCTTCCCTTTTTGTCACATTCATTGATCTTGCTGTGAAGTCATATTCTATTATATTCATGTAGCACAACTTATTTAACCATTTTTCTGTCAATGGATATCTACTTTGTTTATTATTCTATGTAATTACAAAAAAAATGCTACTATAAACATTTTGTTTTTTATGGAAACTTCTTCCCCTCTTTTAGTTCCTTGGAGCATGTAATTAACAGTAGACTCTCTAGGTCAAAGCTGAAGGGTTGTGCCAGACCCAGCAGGGACTGGCTCAAGAGAGACAGTTTTTAATTTTTCATTGTGACAACTGACTCCTCAGAAATCAGCAAATGCTATAAACCAGGACTTGATTTTATTTTTTATTGATTGTCCAGATTTAAGAAAGTGATGGAGAAAATACTAATAATTCAGATTGAACTTAGTGTACTTTCAATTGTACTTTTTTTACCCCAGAGTTGGTTGTTAGACATTTACCAGTACACCCCTAGAAAGGATATGGTTATTTTTATCCCTTTGTTTTCATAATTCCAAAATGTTTTCCAAAATGGTTGAACCAGTTTACAGGAGGCCACAAATTTTAAGAACAGTCTGAGCAAGACTCTCTAAGACTATTTCTCAGGACATCTTGATATAAGATAGGCTTGTCAAATCTGGTATATATACTTATCAAGTTAAATGATAGGTTGGAATATCAGAATATAGGAAGAGAAGAGGCCCCATTGGACTAGGTGAGATTGATAGATACATACTAGAGTATTGAATGAATGCAGATGGGTGCCAGTTAGCAATAGCAGACTTCCCAGGGTAGATGGGAAAACAAAACAAAACAAAACAAAACAAAAACTCATGGTATTCTGATCCATCTGGCTTCCTCCAGGATCAAGAAGGAAATGGCATTCTATCTGTAGAAGGAAGGAAGAAAAGAAAGAACAAATCTCTAAAAGCTAGTGATAATCCTTAGTTCTCTAGGACAGTTATCCTGGTCCTATCCAGGGTTGCAATATTTCCACATGTGGGCCTGTGTCAGTGTGTGTAGGCAGCATTATGCTCCTCCCCCACTTTAATGAACAATGAGGCCCCTTCTCAAGGCCTACCCCAGAAGGCTGGGTTTGAGACATTGTCCATGCCTCTAGTGCAGGACCTGAAGGTCTATCCCAGAGTCACATAAGAGGAGGGAATATAGTTGTTGATATATGATCTCTTTGCTTGAAGAAATGTGTGTGTGACTGTGTGTGTAAGTATATATATATTTGGTATGTACTGTATGAGAGTGGGAAAAGGTTGATGGTCTAAGAGGTTTTCCATATGAAAGTTAAGAATAAAACTCAGTGAATAAGACTTTTGAATTTAATTCTCCATTTTGTATTGACAGAGCTTAGCAAGAACAGAAGACAAAGGGGATAGATAAACTGTGAGGAACTTGTTTCTGTACTACTTATCACCCAAGAAAAGGTCAGGAGACAACCTAACAGAAATGACCTAAGACGAATAATCCAATGCTTTTTCCTACACTGATTGAGCAGATAATAATAGATTTAGAGATGGAAGAAACCTTCAAGATCATCCAATCCAATCTCCTTAATTGTTAATTGAGGGAATGGAGGCCCAGAGGTTAAAGGATTTGCCAAAGTTCCCATAGGTGTTAAATAACAGAGTCTAGATCAGAAGGAAATCTTGTGACTCCCAAACTACAGTTCCATGCTGGACCCTCAATTGCTTAGTCCACATAAGAAGAAAGAAGACTTACAAGTACTAGGCAGTTTTCTTTCTGGGGCTTGAGAACCTCCCAGGGATATTCTCAGAACAAGAAAGCCTGCCAGATCAAAGCATACAATGTATTCTTTCTCTCCTTTGTTTTGTTTCTTCTTTCTCATGATCCATTCCTTTGGTTACAATTCTTTACAACATGACTAATATGATAATATCTTTAATATGAATATATATGTAGAGCCTATATCAGATTGCACACAGTCTCTGGGAGGTGGGAGAGGAAGAAGGGGAAGAAAATTTAAAATTCCAAAGCTTGTGAAACCAAATGTTTTAAACTAAAAATAAATAAATAACTTTAAAAGGAAAAAGAAAAGAAAGCTTGTAAGCCTGAGGAGGGAGTGGTGGTGCAGATGCTGCCATTTCCATGGGAAGATTTTCTCATCAGTTCTCATCACTGTTGAAGCAACTGGGAGGGGAAAGGAAAGAATAACTGATTGCAGTTCAAAGGAAGCATTTAGGTATAGCAAGAAATAGCTATATGGTAAAAAATGCCTATATGGCGAACCTTGATGTGCCTGTGGTTACTTGGCATGAGAGGATTGAGCATTTTCTAGGAGGAAAAAGTCACTATATCCTTGTTATTTTGAAGCCAGCATATCCCATTGTAGAGTGAGTATCAATGGGAACTTATAATTAAATTCTGTCAGATCAACATGGTGCAAGGGAAGGACCACTGTATTTGTAGTCATAAGACATGTATTCAAATACTGCCTTTGATACTTACTAATTGTGGACACAAGTCAAGTCATTTTACCTTTCTGGGCCTCAGTTTGTTGTTTTTCTGTCATTTTCAGTCATGTCTGACTCTTGATGACATTTCTTAGTAAAGACACTAGAGTGGTTTGCCATTTCCTTCTCCAGCTCATTTTACAGATGAGGAGACTGAAGTAAAGAGAGTTAAGTGACTTACCCAGAGTCACACAGCTAGTAAGTGTCTGAGGCCAGATTTGAACTCAAGAATATGTCTTCCTAATTCCAGGCCCAGTACTCCACTGTGCCACCTAGATGCCCATGGAGTCAAACTAAGGCAAACAGAGTTAAGTGACTTGCTCAGTGTCACATAGCTAGTAAATGTCTGGGGCCAGATTTGAACTCAGGAAGACTAGTCTTCCTGACTCCAGGCCTGGGTACTCTATCCACTGTGCTACCTAGTTGACCCAGAACTGTGTTATGTACCTATAACACAAATAGTTGTTAATTTGTCAGTAATATAAATGCAAAATTTTCAAGTTCCTGGGGAAATTCCTGTTGTCTTTCATAGTTTCTTGTCCTAAAGTCACAACTTTCAATTGCTCTTACTGATAGCTCTTATGGCTTATTCTTCCTACTACTAATCTGTTCACTACACCAGGAACTCTGCTTCTCAGAAGTACTATTTGGATTTCCCAAATAGTAAGGATGATCAACTGTGAAAGATTTAGTTACTCTGATCAAAACAATGATCCAAGATAATTCCAAAAGGCCATGATGGAATATGCTATTCACCTCCAGAGAGAGAATTGATGAACTCTAAATGCAGAGTGAAGCATAGTTTTTTTCTCTTTCCTTGTTTTAAATATTTTGTTTGTGTTTTCTTTTGCAACATGGTTAATAGGGACATATGTTTTTATTACTTCACATGTATACTTGATATCAAATTATGTGCCTTTTGAAACAGGGAGGGAAAGAATTTGGAACTCACCATTTTAAAAAATGAGTGTTAAAAATGTTTCACATATAATTGGGAAATATTTAATTATATAAAATATTTTTAAAAGAAATAAAAATGATTAGTTAAAATAGAAAGCTGCCAGATGGTACATATTCCATGTCCATGACTGAAAGACCCTAGGTAAGCACTGTTTCCCTTGTGGCAGAGAACCTTTCCTGCATTCCAGGGTCTCTATCTCAAAAAAAAATTAGTTTTAGAAAGTTGATTTTAAGACAATTTTTGTGCTTCTTGCTCTGGCAAAATTTTCAGAAGTTTTCCTCAGGCATGAAACATGTTAGTTAGGGCTCTGTCATACTCAGCCTCCATGGTGAAAAATCCAAATGTGTCACTATTCATCTTTATATATTTTCTAGAACCTATTGCAATGGCTTTTACATAGTAGGAATTTAATAAATGTCTATTGAATCTAATTGAACATGGCAGCAATATTCTGTGTTGCATTGTGCCTGGGAAAAGCCACAGACACACATAAATTGAATGTATGACACCTTGGGAATGGTTACATATGGCAAGAATGCCTCTCAAAAAAAATTATGTCTGCAGCTATTGTGCCTGAGAAATAGGATAGTGACAGGGTCATACTGGAGCTAGCTTGAACCAACTCCCAAAAGTCAGTTGTTAAATTTGTGTGGATATGCACAGCTAAGAAACTGGCAAATACTACAATTAAAAACTTGATTTATTGTTTTGTTGATTGTCTAGACCTAAGAAAGTGAATGTTAATAATGCAAATGGAATTTTAAAGTATATCATCTGTACTCTGGTGTAAGAAGTGATTAAGGGATAGCCTCAAAAATCCCTTGAAAGACTTATATGAGCTGAAGAAAAGTGAAGAGAGAAGAACTAGTAGACCATTGTATACAGTAACAGCAATTTTGTAGCAATAATCAGTTGTGAAAGATTTAGCTAACTTTGGTCACTAGAATGATACATGGCAATTCCAAGGGCTCATGATGAAAAATGCTATCCATCTCCAGAGAGAGAACTGATGATCTCTGAGTGCAGATTGAAGCACATTTTTTAAACTTGCCTTTTCTTTTTTTTTCAACATAGCTACTGTGAAAATGTTTTGCATGATTTCATATGTATGATGAATATAATATTTTTTGTCTTCTCAATGGGCAGGGATTGAAGGAGGGAGAGAATTTGGAACTGAAAAAAAATTACCTCAGAACCTTAAATAAAAGTGTATCATATGTATTTTTCCCCCTAGAGAGTCAATTGTTACATTTCCAAGTATATCACTAATTAGTTTAGTTTGGATAGGTTTAGCTGGTACTGACTTCTCCAGATATTAATTGCTTATATATTTAATATGATCAACATTTTAAATCTTTCTTAATAAATTCTTCAGTTAGCTATTAATATAAAATATCCATAAGTATGTATTTATATTCTTAGAAAGGCTATGGTAAATTAGATACAATTTTTAAAAATTGAAAGAAAAAATACCTTATAATTGTTCTGAAATACCTCCTAAAAATATTCCCCTGTGTCTTATTTTAAATGATCATTTGTCATAATTCAATTTTAACTTTTACTTGCCATTAATTTTAAAAAGACCACTTTAAGAAGAGAACATTCATTGAAAATAATATTTTTTAAAATCCTAAATCTGCAAACTGCTGGATTTTATTTTACTTTCTATTCTCTTAGTCTCTTCTGTTTAACTGGATTATTTATTTCATTCACATTTAAAGTTACTGTTTTGGAACTTACATTTTCTTTCATTTATTTATTTTGCATTAATTTTTACCTCCCCTTTCTTCTGAGAGAATACTTCATATATTGGTTTTACTTAATACTACTTGGTGCTAATCAATTCACATGAAATCTCTTCCCCTCATTCCTGCTTGATTGACTTATTCCAAGTTCTTTGAATTTGCTTAAGTTGTTAATTTCTTCTATGTCTATTAATTTCAGTCTTTAGAGCATTCTCTTGTATCTCCTAGTTAAGTATATGGTCCTAAATATCCCCTGCCATTCTTCTTTCCATTTCTTCCATCCTCTAAAGTAACATTCTTTTGCTGTACCTCTTTGTAAGAAGTTTTGTTAGCTTTGTCCTTTCTAGTCTATTTTGTATTCTATTCTCTGATTTATACACCATACCCTGTAGCAGCAAGCACCCCAGAGTCCCCAGGGTGGCTGCTCACACAGGTTCTTAGATCTGCTTTGTTAAAGGAAAGCAACTCAAAATGGGTTAACAAGCTTACTTTAATCAGTCAAATATGTATCATTTAACTAGTTCAGGGGAAAGAGGTCAGCACCCTGAACTTCAGAATATACAGACAGAATTATCAAGACAGAAACAGATCAAGTAGACAGATTTTCAAACTGTCTAACCATTACATCCATATCAAATCAACATCTGGGTTTTTCAAAGCCAAGGGGGGGCTCTCAACAAAGGCTTCCCATAATCCAGATCAAATCACAGAACACTTCTCAAAGTGAGCCCCAAAACAAAGCTACACATCAGGGCTTATGTAGCCTTCTCCTGGCTCAGAGAATGTAACGACCTTATTGACCCACTGGCCAATCAAAAAGTATCTACTGAAAAACAAGCCTCCCACCCCAGACTCCAGGTGCACTTTAGCCTAGGGGCAGGGAAGATCTTTAAAATTTACATGCCCATTACATACCCCTACCTTTTCCTTCTTTGTTTTATGTCTCACTAAACTTAACAATCCACACACAAACACGTTCATCCTCCCTACTTTTATGCTATGTTTCATTCTTAGAAATATGATTTCATGAAAGAAGTAATGTAGAATAGGAACAGTCTCATCTGATGTCAATAAATCTGTGTTCCCAGTCATAAGGATAGATTATTCTGTCTCTGATTCAACACCCTTCCCCGCCCCCCTCTTCCCCCCCACTTTGCCATATTCTACTGAATGTTCTTGGGAACTCATATATGTCCTCTCCTGAGGTGGGAAAGAGTCTTAGGCTATACAATCTTTTGTACGGACAATGTCCTCCTAATGTTTGAGTTTCACAATCCTTCCTTCTACCCTCTTTTTTTTTTCAAATGCTTTATTAACTTCTGATTTACATCATTCATTTCTCTTCTTTTTTTTAAGAAATTGGGGTTAAGTAAGTTGCTCAAGGTTACACAGCCAGTTATTTCTGGGTGTGGTACTAAGTATCTGAGCCCAGATTTGATCCCCAGGTCATCCCGACACTGGAGCCAGTTCTCTTACTCGCTGAGCCACCTGGCCACCCCAACATCATTCATTTCCTCCAGATTTTGAGTTACAAATTTTCCCCCCATTTTTCCCCTACCCACCACCCCAAAATAGCAGTCCCACAGGATATGCCCCCCTTCAATATGCTCTCTCCTCTATCTTCTCCCATAACCCCTTCGATTTTTCCAGTATGGCATGGTGGATCTCTATGCCCCAATGCCTGTATATCTTATTTCCCAATTACGTGTAAAATAGTATTAATAATAGCATTTATATATTTTTAAACATTTGATTTTAAAACTTTGAATTCCAGATTCATTCCCTTTCTCCCTTGTCACCCACCCTTACTGGGAAGATAAGCAATTCAGTATAGGCTGTACATGTGCAGCTATGCAAAACATTACCATAGTAGATATATTGTAAATTACCAATTATATTTCCCTCTCTCCTATCCCACCTCCTACTTGTTCTATTCTCTACTTGATTCTGTCCCTTTTCAAAAGTAGCTGCTTGCAACTTCCCTCCCCCCCTTCCCCCAGCCTGCCCTCCCTTCCATCATCCCAACTCAAATCCCCTTCTCCCCTACTCTCTTGTAGGGTGAGATACCCTATTTAGTGTGTATGCCATTCCCTCCCTGAGCCAAATTCAATGAGAACAAGGTTTTGCCTTTTTGCCTTTCTGTTCTTCCCCTACATTGTAACCATTTTCTCTTGCCTCTTCTATATGAGATAGTTTACCTCATTCTGTCTCTCCACATCTTCTCTCATTATATTCCTCTCTCACCTCTTAATTTCACCTTTTAAGTATCATCCCTTCCTATAAAATTGGTCCTTTGTCCTCTATCTATGTATACCTGTAAACATATATACACACATTCACGTATGTATTCATAAGCCCATATACCATCCTATAAAGACATATATATATATATGTGTGTGTGTGTGTGTGTGTGTGTGTGTGTGTGTGTGTGTGTGTATTTCTATTCCCTTTAACTATTTTCACACTGAGAAAAGTTTCATCAGTTACAATTATCGTTTTTCCATGTAGGAATGTAAATAGTTTAACTTTGATAAGTTCCTTATGATTTCTTTTCCCTGTTTACCTTCTCATGCTTCTTGTTATCTGAATGTCAAATTTTCTATTCAACTATGGTTTTTTCATCAAGAATACTTGAAAGTCCTCTATTCCACTGAATGACCATATTTTCCCCTGAAACATGATACTCAGTTTTTCTGGGTAGGTGATTCTTTGTTTTAATCCCAGTTCCTTTGCCCTACAGAATATCATATTCCAAGCCCTTCGATCCCTCAGTGTAGAAGCTGCCAAATCCTGTGTTATCCTGATTGTGTTTCCACAGTATTCAAATTGTTTCTTCCTGGTTGCTTGTAATATTCGCTCTTTGATCTGGGAATTTTGGAACATGGATATAATATTCCTAGGAGTTTTCTTTTTGGGTTCTTTTTCAGGAGGTGATCGGTGGATTCTTTCAAACTCTATTTTGCCCTCTGGTTTTAAAACATCAGGGCAGTTTTCCTTGAGAATTGCTTGAAGGACAATTTCTAGGTTCTTTCTTTGATCATGGCTTTCAGGTAGTACAATAATTTTTAAAATTATCTTTTCTGGATCTATTTTCCAGGTCAGTGGTTTTTCCAATGAGATATTTCACATTGCCTTCTTTTCTTTCATTTGTTTGGATCTGTTTATCAGCATCTTGATTTCTCATAAAGTAACTAGCTTCCATTTGCTCCAATCTAATTCTGAAGGAATGATTCTCCTCAGTGAGCATTTGAGATTCTTTTTCCATCTGGCAAATTCAGCTTTTTAAGGCATTCTTCTCCTTTTCACCTTTTTGAGCCTCTTTTGCCATTTGAGTCAAGCTGTTTTTTTTTTTAATTTTATTAATTTGTTTGTTTCCTTTTAGTTTACAGGATTCAATTCCACAATTCCTTGAATTTCACATTTTGTCCCCCACCCCCCCCATGGCGGCTTATAGTCAAGTATAGGATCTGTAAATACTTTCACATTATACATTTGTCAGGTTATAAAGATGGATTGTACCTGCTGGAATGAAAAATGGTAAAGAGGACATAAAACCAAATAAGAGAACGAAAAAGATCAGGTATTTTGCTTCCACCTGGATATAAACTTAGTTCTTTCTCTGGATGCACATTTTTCTCTCCATCATGAGTCTTTTGGGATTGACTTATATCACTATATTGCTGAGAAGAGTCCAGTCTATCGAAGTTGGTCATCACACATATGTTGTGTCTGTAATTGTGTACAAATTTCTCCTGGTTCTACTCTTCTCACTCAGCATCAGTTCTTTAAAGCCTCTCCAGGAAAATATGAAGACTGCCTGCTCCTCGTTTCTTATAGCACAATAGAATACCATAACATGCATATACCACAACTTGTTCAGCCATTCCCCAATTGATGGGCACCCCCTTAATTTCCAATTCTTAACCACCACAAAAAGAGCTGCTATAAACATTTTTGTACATATGGGTCTTTTTCCCATTTCTTTGATCTCTTTGGGATAAAACCATAGGAGTGGTATTGCTGGATCAAAGGGTATGAAAGTATTTATAGCCCTTTGGGCATAATTCCAGATTGCTCTCCAGAAAGGCTGGATCAGTTCACAACTCCACCAACAATGCATTAGTGTTCCAGTTTGCCCACATCCTCTCCAGCATTTGTCATTTTCCTGTTTTTGTCATCTTAGCCAATCTGACTGGTGAGATATGTTACCTCAGAGTTGTTTTGATTTGCATTTCTCTAATCAATAGTGAATTAGAGCATTTCTTCATGTGCTTATAGATAGCTTTAATTTCTTTCTCTGAAAACTGCCTGTTCATATCCTTTGACCATTTATCAATTGGGGAATGACTTGTATTCTTATAAATTTGACTCAATTCTCTGTATATTTTAGAAATGAGTTCTTCATCAGAGACATAGGTTGTAAAGATTCTTTCCCAATTTCCCACCTCCCTCTTAATCTTGGTTACATTGGCTTTGTTTGTACAGAAACTTTTCAATTTCATGTAGTCAAAATTATCCATTTTACATTTTATAATGTTCTCTAATTCTTGTTTAGTCATAAAGTCTTTCCCTCTCCACAAGTCTGATAGGTAAACTATTCCTTGTTTAGGAGACTGCTTACAGTATCAACCTTTATACCTAGATCATGAACCCATTTAGACTTGATTTTGGTATATGGTGTTAGATAATGGTCTATGCCCAGTTTCTACCATACTGTATTCCAGTTTTCCCAGCAGTTTTTGTCAAACAGTGAGTTCTTATCCCAAAAACCAGGATCTGAAGGTTTATCGAACCATACATTACTATAGTCATTGACTTCTGAATCTCATGTGCCTAATCTATTCCATTTATCCACTCCTCTATTCCTCAGCCAGTACCAAGTAGTTTTGATGACTGCTGCTTTATAGTACAGATTGAAATCTGGTAAAGTTAGTCCACCTTCCCTAGCATTTCTTTTCATTAATTCCCTTGGTATTCTGGACCGTTTATTCTTCCAAATGAATTTTGTTACTATTTTTTCTAGCTCTATAAAGTAGTTTTTTGGTAAATTAATTGGTATGGCACTAAATACATAATTTAATTTAGGTAAAATTGTCATTTTTATTATATTAGCTCAACCCAGCCACGAGCAATTGATATTTTTCCAATTAGTTAGATCTGACTTTATTTGTGTGACAAGTGTTTTGTAGTTATGATCGTACAGGTCCTGGGTTTGTTTTGGCAGGTAGATTCCCCAATATTTTATAATGTCTACAGTAACTTTAAATGGGATTTCTCTTTCTATTTCTTGCTGTTGAATTTCATTGGAAATATATAGGAATTCCTAGGATTTATGTGGGTTTATTTTATATCCTGGAACTTTGTCAAATTTATTGTCTGAAGCAGTTTTTTTACTTGATTCTCTAGGATTCTCTAAGTATATCATCATATCATCTGCAAAAAGTGATAGCTTGGTCTCTTCTTTGTCTAATTTGATTCCTTTGATTTCTTTTTCTTCTCTAATTGCTACTGCTAACATTTCTAGTACCAAATTGAATAAGAGGGGTGATAGTGGACACCCTTGTTTCACCCCTGATCTTATGGGAAATGCTTCTAGCTTCTCCCCATTACATATAATACTTGCTGATGGCTTTAAATAGGTGCTACCCATTATTTTAAGGAAGGCTCCATTTATTTCTATACTTTCTAATGTTTTTAATAGGAATGGATGTTGTATTTTGTCAAAAGCCTTTTCTGCATCTATTGAGATGATCATGTTGTTTCTGCTAGTTTTATTGTTGATATGATCAATTATACTGATGGTTTTCCTAATATTAAATCATCCTTGCCTTCCTGGAATAAATCCTACCTGATCAAAGTGTATTATTCTTGAGATAAGCTGCTGTAGTCTTTTTGCTAGTATTTTATTTAGAATTTTTGCATCTATATTCATGAGGGAGATTGGTCTATAATTTTCTTTCTCTGTTTTATTTCTTCCTGATTTAGGTATCAGTACTATATTTGTGTCATAAAAAGAATTTGGTACAACTCCTTCACTAATTTTCCCAAATAGTTTGTAGAATATTAGAATCAATTTTTCTTTAAATGTTTGATAGAGTTCACTAGTGAATCTATTTGGCCCTGGAGGTTTTTTTCCTAGGCAGCTGAGTGATGGTTTATTCAATCTCTTTTTCTGAGATGAAATTATTTAAGTAATTTACTTCCTCTTCAGTTAATCTGGGCAACTTGCATGTTTGTAAATATTCATCCATTTCCCTAAGAATGTCAAATTTATGTGCATACAATTGGGAAAAATAATTCCTAATTATTGTTTTGATTTCCTCTTCATTGGAGGTAGATTCACCCTTTTCATTTTTGATACTCATAATTTGGTTTTCTTCTTTCTTTCTTTTTATCATTTTGACTAAGGGTCTATCAATTTTGTTGGTTTTTTCATAAAACCAGCTCTTGGTTTTATTTATTAATTCAAGAGTTTTCTTAATTTCAATTTTATTAATCTCTCCTTTTGTCTTCAATATTTGTAATTTAGTATTTAATTGGGGATTTTGAATTTGTTCTTTTTCTAGGTTTTTTAATTGCATGCCCAATTTGTTGAGCTCCCTTTTCTCTAATTTAATCATGTATGCACTCAGGGATATAAAACTTCCGCTAAGAACTGCCTTTAATGCATCCCACAGATTTTGGTATGTTGTCTCATTATTATCATTCTCTTGAATGATATTGTTGATTGTTTCTGTAATTTCTTGTTTGACCCACTCATTCTTTAGGATTAAATTGTTTAATTTCCAATTAGTTTTTAATCTGTCTTTCCCTGGCCCTTTATTGCATATAATTTTTATTGCATCATGATCTGAGAAGGATGCATTTAATATTTCTGCCTTACTGCATAGAATTATGAGGTTTTCATGCCCTAGAACATGGTCAGTTTTTGAGTATGTGCCATGAACCGCTGAGAAGAAAGTATATTCCATTTTATCCTCATTCAGTTTTCTCCAGAGATCTAACATACCTATCCTCTCTAAAATCCTGTTCACCTCCTTAACTTCTTTCTTGTTTATTTTGAGGTTGGATTTATCAAGTTCAGAGAGGGGGAGATTAAGGTCTCCCACTAGTATAGTTTTGCTATCTATTTCTTCCTCTAATTCCTTTACCTTCTTCTCTAGGAATTTGAATGCTACACCACTTGGTGCATATATGTTAAATAGTGATATTGCTTCATTCTCGATGGTGCCTTTTAACAAGATATAGTTTCCTTCCTTATCTCTTTTAATTAGGTCAATTTTTCCTTTTGCTTTATCTGAGATAAGGATTGCTACCCCTGCTTTTTTTTACTTTAGCTGAGGCATGATATATTTTATTCCAACCTTTTACCTTTACCTTGTGTGTATCCCTCTGTTTCTGATGTGTTTCTTGTAAACAGCATATTTTCAGATTATGATTTCTAATCCATTCTGCTATCCATCTCCGTTTTATGGGAGAGTCCATTCCATTCACATTTACAGTTATGATTGTTATCTGTTTCTTTCCCCCATCCAATTCCTGCCTCTGTTAATGTTCATATTTTCCCTCCCTTCTCCCTTCCCCCCTCAATAGTTTTCCTTTTGACCACCGCCTCCTTCAGTGTTCCCTTTTCAGCCCCCCTCCCTTTTCCTCTCCCTTCCCCTTACTACTTCCCTCCCTACAAACCACTCCCATCCCCCTTTCGTGACCCTTTCCCCCTCCTACTGCCTGTAGGATATTGTTATACTTAATGAAGTATGCTATTTCTTCTTCACATCAAGAGTGACAGGAACAAATCTCATGCAAAGCTCCTCTCCCTCCCCTCTTTCCCTCTAAAATGATACTTTTTGCATTTCTTCTCCACAGAGTCCTATGCTTAACTGGTTGTTATTCCCTCTTTGTACCAGAACCAATGAGGAAAAAGCTCATATGCTTCCCAACTCCCTCCCTTTTTTCCTCTGCTATACAGTTTTTATGCCTCTATGAGTAGCATAATTTACCCTTTTCCACTTCAACCATTGCCTTTCTTCCTTTGCAGTCCCTTTGTAGCCCTTAACAAGATTTTTTTAATTGTCATTTTTTTGTATTTTATAGTCATACCCTCTACTTGTCTATAACCAGTTTGCTCTTATCAAATAGCAGGGTGTGTGTGTGTGTGTTCTCCTTGTTTACCTTTCTAAGTCACTGTTGCATCTCATAATTGGAGGTTGAATTTTCCACTGAGTTCTGGCTTTTTTATCAAGAAGGTCTGGAACTCTGTTATATCATTGAATGACCATCTCTTTGCCTGGAAGAATATGCTCAGTCTCGCTGGGTATGTGATCCTTGGTTGTAACCTGAGCTCTTTTGCCTTCTGGAAAACTGTATTCCACTGCCTTCGATCTCTCAGTGTAGAGGCTGCCAAATCCTGTGCAATCCTCACTGTGGACCCTCGATATTTGAATTGTTTCTTTCTGGCCACTTGAAATATTTTCTCTTTTATCTGTTAGTTCTGGAGTTTGGCCACAATATTTCGAGGACTTTTTAGTTTGGGATCTCTTACAGCAGGTGTCTGGTGGATTCTCTCGATTTCTATTTTACCCTCAGTTTCTAGTATCTCAGGGCAGTTTTCCTTAACGAGCTCTTGGAGAATGTTGTCCAAGCTCATTTTTTCATCATAATTTTCTGGTAGGCCTATGATTCTCAGATTATCTCTCCTGGATCTGTTTTCCAGGTCAGTTATTTTTTCTTTGAGGTATTTTACCTCTTTTTCTAATTTTTCATTCTTGAAAAAAATTTTTTTTGCTTGGCTAATTCTTGATTCCTCATGGAGTTATTTGGTTAATTCCGGTTTTTAGCAAATCATTTTCCTTGGTTAATTTTTGAAGCTCCTTTTCCATATCATACACTTTTCATTTTTAGAGACATGTTTTCCTCATTATAATGTTTTTCCTAATTCTGCTATTTTCGTTTTGAGAGAATTATTCATTTTGTCTTCTATCTCTCCAGAGTCTTTGTTTGTGTAGTCTGCTTTCTACCCATTTTGAGGCAGGGTCCTAGCCACTCCCTTCCACTAGGATCCCAAGCCTTTACTGTAGAGGGTTTTGCCCTGGGGCAAGAGTTACTATGTTTTCAGGGTCAGATGGGGGGTTTGGAGCAAGTGGGGTTCACTCTGTCATCCTAGTCTTTGGAGGTCCTGAAAGGGGCTTTTTAAAAAAAACAAATCTCTGGGATATGAAGTGGTAGCCCCAGGAGTGTTTGCTGTCCAGGACAGGAGCCCCTGTATTTGCTTCTTACCTTGCTCTTTCCAGTCCCAGCCCTTTGGTGATAGGGTTGGTAGTGGACCTTGTGGTTGGTGGGAAGACTTGCCCTCCAAGTTGATCAGGCCCCTTCCCGACCTGCGTCTGCCATGTGGCGCCTTCCCGGCCTGAGAGTCAATCTGTTTTTTAAAGTGTTATTTTCTTCAGTTAGGTTGTTGACTCTTATTTTACAATTTTCTTGCATTGTTCTCATTTCTCTTTCCAATTTTTCCCCCACTTCTCTTATTTGCTTCAGCATTTGGGACGAAAGCTCCCTGGTCTGGTGGCAGAGTCCTACTGTGGCAAAAAGCCCAGGAGTCAAGTGACTGAGTGTCAATATGAGCAGGCAAAGAAACAAAATAAACGGAGTACTCCAACTTTACACTTTTATTTTGGTGACAAAAAGGATCAAAGCATGGAACAGGAGGAAGACAGTGAAGTCAGAACTCCTGCACCAAAAGCTTCAAAGAAAAATATAAGCTGGTTACAAGCCATATTGGACCTTAAGAAGCAGATAAGAGAAGTGGAGGAAAAATTGGGAAGAGAAATGAGAACAATGCAAGAAAATTATGAAATGAGAGTCAACAGTCTGACTGAGGAAAATCATACCTTAAAAAATAGACTAACTCAAATGGCAAAAGAAGCTCAAAAACTCAATGAGGAGAAGAATGCCTTAAAAAGCCAAATTTGCCAGATGGAAAAAGAATCTCAAAAGCTCAATGAGGAGAATCTTTGCTTCAAAATTAGGTTGGAGCAAATGAAAGCTAATGAGTTTATGAGAAGTCAAGGTGTTGTTAAACAGATCCAATGAAATGAAAGAATAGAAGGCAATGTGAAATATCTCATGGGAAAAACCACTGACCTGGAAAATAGATCCAGGAGAGATAATTTAAAAATTATTGGACTACCTGAAAACCAAAATCAAAGTAAGAACCTAGAAATCATCCTCCAGGAAGTTTTCAAAGAAAACTGCCCTGATGTTTTAGAACTAGAGGACAAAATAGACGTTGAAAGAATCCACCGAACACCTCCTGAAAAAGATCCTAAAAAGAAAACTCCTAGGAATATTATAGCCAGGTTGTGGAATTCCCAGATTAAGGAGAAAATATTACAAGCAGCCAGGAAGAAACAATTGGAATATTGTGGAAACACAATCAGGATAACCCAGGATCTGGCAGCTTCTACACTGAGCATCGAAGGGCTTGGAATATGATATTCCAGAGGTCAAAGGAGCTGGGATTAAAACCAAGAGTCAACTACCCAGCAAAACTGAGTATTGTGTTTCAGGGGAAATATGGTCATTCAGTGGAATAGAGGAATTTCAAGCATTCTTGCTGAAAAAACCAGAGTTGAATAGAAAATTTGACATTCAGGTACAAGAGAGATGCAAGAGAAGCTTGAGAAGGTAAACAGGGAAAAGGAATCATAAGGAGCTTATCGAAGTTGAACTATTAACATTCCTACATGGAAAAACAATAATTGTAACTGAGGAAACTTTTCTCAGTACTTGAAGGAATAGAAATATATATATATACACATACACACACACATATACATATATATGAGGTTATATGGGCATATGAATACATATGTGAATGTGTGTATATGCGTTTACAGGTATACATAGACAGAGGGCACGGGACCAATTTAACAGGAAGGAACGATACTTAAAAGGTGAAATTGAGAGGTGAGAGAGGAATATAATGAGAGGAGATGGGGAGAGACAGAATGGGGTAAACTATCTCATATAGAAGAGGCAAGGGAAAATGGTTACAATGGAGGAGAAGAATAGGAAGGCAAAAGGGAATGGGTCAACCTTATTCTTACTGAATTTGGCTTGGGTAGGGATTGAAATACACACTAAATAGGGTATCTCACCCTACAGGAGAGTAGGTGGCAAGGGGATGAGAGGGGGGATGATGGAAGGGAGAGCAGGCTGGGGAGGGGGGGAAGTTGGAAGCACCCACTTTTGAAAAGGGACAGGTTCAAAGTAGAGACTAGAACAAGTGGGAGGTGGGATAGGAGGAAGGAAAATATAGTCAGTCTTTTACAATATATCTACTATGTCATTGTTTTGCATTAGCCACACATGTACAACCTATACTGAACTGCTTATCTTCCCAGTAAAAGTAGGTGACAAGGGAGGAAGGGAATGAATGTGTAATTCAGAGTTTTAAAATCAAATGTTTAAAAATATATAAACACTATTATTAATACTATTTTACATGTAATTGGGAAATAAGATATACAGGCATTGGGGCATAGAGATCCACCATGCCATACTGGAAAAGTCGAAGGGTGTATGGGAGAAGATATAGGAGAGAGCATATTGGAGGAGGGCATCTCCTGTGGGACCACTATTTTGGGGTGGTGGGTAGGGGAAAAATGGGGAGAAAATTTGTAACTCAAAATTTGGCAGAAATGAATAATGTAAATCAGAAGTTAATAAAGCATTTAAAAAAAAATGTGTGCAAGTTGAGGTTTTTTTTTCCAACTCTGTTTTGTTTTGCAGGAATCCATCAAATGACATTGCTTGGTTGAAAGTTCATCTTTTTTTCTTTAATGTTTAGACTTGGCTTTGTAGGACATGAGATTTAGGGTTACAGCTTCAACTTCTTTTGGCGGAGGGAATAGAAAATATATTATATTGACAACTCATTTCTCATAACTGTTGAATAAACCTGGGTTGTTCAAATAGGCAGTCCTTCACATTTAAAAGCTTTTCCTCCTGGTTGCTCACAAAGTTTGTTATGTTATTAAAACTGAAATATATACATTGAAGATTTAAGACTGTGTATGTTTTGTCTGATGTCAATTTGTAGATTCAATTAATCAGAATTATGTCTTAATTCCAAAATTCTGAAAAAAATTATTTAAAATTTTTCCCTGCAGTATTTCTGTCCATTATGCTTTCTTGTTGTGTTGTTAGTCAATCTGATTTGCATAGAATTCATGTTCTTTTTGAAGAGGTTACCCACTAAGAGGGTAGGGTTGCTCTGGAGACTCCAAAATACCAATAAGGTGGGTCCTGCCAAATGAATTCAATTCAAGTCTTCTCAGCCAAAGAAAAGTAAAACTTATTAAAAGTTCACTTGCATTAGACTCAGAGTAAATCTGTGTTAGGTCATTCTATGGTTCTCTCACTATTCCATGGCACTCCCACACCACATGGTGTGAGATGGGATCTTATATACAGAAGGTTGTGGGAGAAATTTAGGGATGGTCTAGGGGAGGAGTTTGGGGAATGTCTTCAGGAGGAGTTAATGAGGTCAATGAGTGATTAAGGGTGGGAAGTCACCTGGGGACTACAGACAAAATGGGCTAGGCCAGTTCAAGGGTGGATTGATATTTTGATAGGCTCAAGGGTGGGAAGTAGATGAACAATGGAGGGCTAGGCTAGTAACTAGGCTAGTAGTTAGCAGTTAGTAACTAGGCTAGAGGTCTAGGCCCACCCAGCCACAAAGTAAGGCTTATTGCCTCATGCAAATGGCTCATCAAATGAGACAATTTAATCAAGAGTCCAAGGGAGATTCCCAGAGCCTGTACCTCAAGGACTCAAGGAGAGCTGGAAGGGGTTCCCAGAGTCTATACCTCATTACTTTTAACATTATTGCTTTTTGCTTCTTTTCTGGGAAATATTTTTTCACTTATTTGTTTTTGTCTTCCAACCCTGTTGTTTGTGTTTCAGAACCTCTCCTTCTTTGGAGAGCATATACATTGTTTCTTCTAACTTGTATGTTCAAATTTCTCCCCTTAATTCATATTGTTCTGATTTTAAAATCAATTTCATTCTTAACATTTTTTCCTTAGCAGTTCTATTGTTCTTCTGAACAATCTGAAATTTTCTGGCTGTTATTCCATAATCTCTGGGGAGCATACAGAATTATTTTTCAGTTAGGGAATTTTGGTTTATTTTTCTCCATGACATAATGCTAATTCATAGCAGTCTACTTCCCCTTTAAGGTTTCTTTCTTTCCTCTCTTCTTCCTTCCTTTGTTTGTTCCTTCCTTCCTTTTTCCTTTCTTCTTTCTTTCTTTTCTTTTTTCTCTCTTTCTTTTTTCTCTCTCTCTTCCTTCTCTCCTTCCTTTCTTTCCTCTTTTCTATCTTCAGGAGTCTCTCTGTTTATCTGCTTACAAGATACACTTTTACTTAGGCTTTTTCCTTTGCTTATTTGGTCTTTCTGCTTTTCTTTTTATTTGCAGTATGTTTTCTCTGGTTACTATCCATATACATCAGTATCTTCCCCTTCACCAAGATCACCACCAGGGCTGGATATTCCTAGCTTATTTTCTTTGAAAAGTGTGGGGACTTGGCCTGGGTCCCCGCCCGGAGTAAGCTCTCAGAGAAAAAAGTACTAGACCCAGCTGGTTTTCCAGTCCTGCTTTTCCTCTAGCTAAAAGTTAAATATTCAGCTCTCCATATGCATGGACACACATGCACACACTCTCTCTTTGTCTCTCTCTCTCTCTGTCTGTCTGTCTCTTTCTCTCTTCCTGAAATTATTCTACATTTCCTTTATATGGCTGGCCAGAAACTGTTTCTCTTTCCTCTTGTGGGGTGAGGATATACTCAGGCTATCATTTGCTCCAGGAAAAGGAAGCATAGCTGGACCCTGAAGCATAAAACTCTGAAGTTGTTTGTGTTCAATGAATCTGGCATACATATGGGGTTGAGAGATAGGGACACTGAATGGAAGCTATTAAGTATTTAAGATCTTTGTTCTTATTTAATGAGATTTTGTTTTACTTAGTGAGGTGTTTTTGTTTCCTATCTTTAAAATTCTACTTTAGTTACTTTCTCTCAGACACATAATTATTCTTCCTTTTCTCTATTTTTTGTTGAAGATAGTTTATAGTTGGAAAGTGTGAGGAAAATAACTATACTCGCTTACTTGTCCCATGATGTTAGATAATGGGGGCTCAATACTTTTAATCAACTGTCCTACTAATCAGAGAAAGAAAAATACAAAGTTCTCTCCCCTTATCTGATCAGCATTGCCACAATCAGGAAGGCAGGTCGATTGATCTGTTGGTAAGGAAGGCAGAAGTTATTGCTAATAGCCCCAACAAGGTCATTAACCCCTCTCCCATTCAAAGGTTGCTTATACATGAAAGGACCTGTGATTTCACAGAGAGAGAAACTCTCTCTGTGAAATGCTGTCCCTTAATACAGCTTACAGTAGATCTATGACAATAAATAAGTCTTAAGGAGTTATGTTAAGCACAGAAAAGTTAATTATATTGCCTAAGGTCACATAATTAGTTAGTGTTAAAGGCAGGATCTGAAAGCAAGTCTTTTTTCCTCTGAGTTCAGCACCCTATTCATTATGACTTTCTGTCTATAGACAATATATTAAAAAAAAGTAAGGAGTGCCTTAACTGCTGAGTTCATGTTAGACTGGCTAGACTTTACACATAAGTGTGCAAAGAGCAGGGGAAAAATAATGCTATATCAGAGGTGTCAAACACATGGTCCAGGGGATACATGCAGCCTACAACACTCTCTTATGTGACTAGAACCAAATTAAAATGTAATTTTAATCAGATTTTAATGTTTCAGTTTTTTAAAAGTATGGTTTTCTAAGTCATTATGTAGTAAACAAGGGTCCTTATGTATGACTTTCTTGTTGTTGTTCAGTCATGTCAGATTCTTTGTGACCCTGTTTGGAGTCTTCCTGGAAAAGATCCTGGAATGGCTTTGCCATTTCCTCATCCAACTTATTTTACAGATGAAGAACTGAGGCAAATAGGGTTAAGTCGCTAGTCCAGGATCACAAAGGCAATAAGTGTCTGCAGCTGGATTTGAACTAATGAAAATGAGTTTTCTGACTCCAGTCCAGCTCTCTATCCACTGCACTACCTAGCTGTCCTTTATGTATGGCTTACTGACCCCAATTTCTATTTGAGTTTGACCCCATTGTTGGACCATTACTCTGAGGGGAAGGGCCAATGGTAAAGTTCCTCCAGGTGTTCTAATATGCCTGATCCATCATCAATTATATAGTGGTGGAGTTGTTTGTTATTTTTAGGAAGGAGAGTAAAAGGGCTCTTTATGTCAAAACTCTTTGTGTCTAGGAAATCTGATTTCATGGAATGCTTTTCCTGTCCCTCTGTGTTATAGCTATTCTTGGGGGAAACCTTGTAAATTAGGCTATGCTATCTGCTTGGGCAACTAGGTGGTTTCATAATGCATAGAGTGCCAGACCTGAAGTCAGGAAGGTTCAACTTCCTGACTTCAAATCTGGCCTCAGACTCGTACTTGTTGTATGACCCTGGGCAAGTCATTCAACTGAATTTGCCTTAGTTTACTCCTCTGTAAAATGAGCTGGAGAAGGAAATGGCAAATCACTCTAGTATCTTTGTCAAGAAAACCCCAAATTGGGGTCATGAAGAAATGAAAGGACTGAAATGACTGAACAACAATAAAATAATCTGCTTATAATATTAGACCAAATATATATTCAAAGGTTATAGGTAATGAGGACTCTGAACACAAGGTCAGTGGCAACTTTGTCCCTTATTTCTTTCTCTTAAATTAGTTTATTTTTAGTTTACAATATTCACTTCCACAAGATTCTGAATCCTGAATTTTCTCTCCATCTCTCCCCTCCCCCCACCCCAAGATGGCAGGCATTTTGATTACCCCTTTCCCCACTCTTCCCTCCTTTCTATCACCCTCCCACCCACCCACTCTTTCTCCTATCCCCTTCCATTCTATTTTCCTGTAGATGAAGATAGATTTCTATACCTCATTGCTTGCATAGCTTATTTTCCATCTGCATGTAAAAATTATTTTTAATATTCATTTTCAAAACTTTGAGTTCCACATTCTTTCCCTTCCTCCTTCCCCACCCACCCTCATTGAGAAGACAAGTAAATTTATATAAGGTATACATGTGTAGTCATACAAAATACTTCCCTAACAATCATGTTGTGGAAAACTATATTTTCCTTTAACCTATCCCACCCTCCATTTATTCTATTCTCTCCTTTGACCCTGTTCCTCCTCAAAAATGTTTGCTTTTCTACCCCCTTCTCCCTTTTGCCCTCCCTTCTACCATGCCCGCTCTTTCATGCCCTTCCCCCATACTTTCCTGTAGGTAAGATAGATTTTCATAACCAACTGAGTGTTGTTGATTATGTCATGCCTTCCTTAAGCCAAATCTGATGAGAGGAAGATTCACTCATTCCCTCTCACCTCCTTCCTCTTCCCCTTCATTTTAAAAGCTTTTTTCTTGACTCTTATGTGAGATAATTTACCCTCATTCTACTCCTACCTTTCTTCTCCCTGTATATTCCTCTCTCACCCCTTAATTTTATTTTTTTAGAAATCATCCCTTCATATTCAGCTCCCTCTGTACCCTGTGTCTGTCTGTCTGTCTATCTATCTATCTGTCTATCTATCTATCTATCTATCTATCTATCTATCTATCTATCTATCTATCTATCTATCTATCTATTCCCTCCAACTACCTGGTACTTAGAAAGGTCTCATGAGTTAAAATATCATCTTTAAATGTAGGAATGTAAACAGTTCAACTTTAATAATTCCCTTATGATTTATCTTTCCTGTTTGCCTTTTCATGCATCTCTTGATTCTTGTATTTGACAGTCAAATTTTCTATTCAGCTCTAGTCTTTTCATCAAGAATGCTTAAAAATCCTCTATTTCACTGAATTTCCATTTTTTCCCCTGAGGCATTATACTCAGTTTTGCTGGGCAGGTGTTTATTAGTTTTAATCCTAGCTCCGTTGACCTCTGGAACATCATATCCCAAGCCCTTCAGTCCCTTAATGTAGAAGCTGCTGAATCTCATGCTATCCTGCTTTTGTTTCCACAATACTTGAATTTCTTCTTTCTGACTGCTTGCAATATTTTCTCCTTGACCTGGGAACTCTGGATTTTGGCTACAATATCCCTAGGAATTTTCTTTTTGGGACCTCTTTCAGGATGTGATCAGTGGATTCTTTCAATTTCTATTGTCTTCTCTGGTTCCAGAATATCAGGGCAATTTTCCTTGATAATTTCTTGAAAGATGATGTCTAGTTCTGTTTTTGATCATGATTTTCAGGTAATCCAATAATTTTTAAATTCTCTCTCCTGTATCTATTTTCCAGATGAGTTGCTTTTCCAACAAGATATTTCATATTGTTTCCTATTTTTTCATTTTTTGGGTTTTGTTTTAAAATTTCTTGATTTCTCATAAAATCATTAGCTTTCATTTGCTCCATTACAATTTTTAAGGAATAATTTTTTAGTGTGAGTTTTTGGACCTTCTTTTCCATGTGGCCAATTTCACTTTTAAAAGCATTCTTCTCCTCATTGGCTTTTTGGTCCTCTTTTGCCATTTGGATTAGTCTCTTTTTTAAAGTGTTTTTATTTTGTTTTGTTTTGGTTTGGTTTTGCCTTTTGGAGGGCTATTGGGGTTAAGTAATATGCCCAAGGTTACACAGCTAGATTTTTTGTGTTAAGTGTCTGAGGCAGAACCAAATTCAGGTCCTCCTGACTCCAGGGCTGGTGCTTTACTCACTGTGCCACCTAGCCGCCCCTAAAGTGTTATTTTCTTCAGCATTTTTTTTGGACTCTTTTAGCAAGCTGATGACTCATTTTACATGACTTTCTTGTATCACTCTCATTTCTCTTCCCAATTTTTCTCTACTTCTCTTTGTTTTCAAAATACTTTTTGATCTCTTGCATGGCCTGTGACCAATTTCTATTTTTCTTGGAGGTTTTGTATGTAGCAGCTTTGACTTTGTTGTCTTTTTCCGGTTGTATGTTTTGATCTTCGTTATCATGAAAGTAAGATTCCATAGTCTTATTTTTCTCTGCTGTTTACTCATTTTCTAGCCCATTAATTGATCTTTTAGTTTTCTGTTAAGGTAGGTCTCTGCGTCTAGTGTGGAGCGTGTACTGTCCCAAGCTTCAGGGGTTTTGTGCAGCTATTTTCAGAGATACTTCTAGGGACCTGTAAATTTTCAGTTCTTCCAAGGTGGTATGATCAAAGGAGAGGTGCTTACTCCTTTCCTGGCCTGTGCATTGCTTGGTAAGTGATGATAAGCACTCTTTTCTGCCTTGGAACTGTGAGCAGGATTCCTTCTCCACCACCACCAAAAGCTCCACCATGCCAGAGCTCCTCCTCATCCCAGTACGACCACCCAGGACTGGGACCCAGTTCCAAGCAGGGCAAAATAAAAGAATCTTGCCTTACTTGCAGCAAAGAGATCCTTGAGATTCCCCTGTGGTCAGCTGCTTGATAACCCCCACCATCCGTAGGCCCAGAACTATGGAAGCAGTTGCTACCACTGCACCATCTCAACAGCCCTGGAACTGAGGTCAAACTGTGCTTCTCAATCACAAAAGTCCCACAGACCTTTCCTACTGACTGACCTTCTAAGTTGTCTTTGATGTTTGTGGGTTGAGAAGTCTGGAAACTACAACAGCTGCCAGTGATTCAGTGCCCTGAGGCCTGCTCTGCCCTGTCTGTGCTGGCATGGCCCACAGTGGACTGTGTGCTCTTCTTTCAGACTTGTGCAACAGACCTTACCTGTCTACCTTCTAGGTTGTCTTGGACTGGAAATTTCATTCACTCTGTCTTTTTTGGGTTTTGCTGCTCTAGAATTTGTTTACAGTAATTTTTTTACAGGTATTGGGAGGGGTTTGAGGGAATTTCAGGCAAGTCCATGCTTTTATTCTGCCATCTTGGCTCCACACCCTACCTTATTTCCTTTTTTTTTTATTTTTGGAGGGGGAAAGGCAAAGCACTTGGGGTTAAGTAACTTGCCCAAGGTCACACAGCTAATAAGAATGTCAAGTGTCTGAGGCCAGATTTGAACTCGGGTCCTCCTGACTCCAGGACTGGTGCTCTATTCACTGTGCCACCTAGCTCCCCCCACCCTAATTTTTGAACCCTTCCTTTGTCGAGTGTGTTTGTATTAGAGTTTGGGGAACTCTGGCAGACAAGGTTGTGGGATTCTGGCAACTGATGTCTGGAGAGGATAGATACCCATGTTTTCTGTCCTATTTTTTATTTGAGTAGCATAAATTCTTGCTGTTGGCTCTCACTATGTCTTCTTTGAACTGGACAAAAGTTATATCCCCATCATTGTATTGGTAATATTCTTTATACCTCTTTGTCTCTTTAGGGCTTTTATTTTCTACAAAATTTCATCTACTTCTCAGTAGTCTAACTGCAGCATATGACAATAATGCTGAGTTTGCCCATAACTTCTTCCCAAAGGGAAGCTTTGTTCTTATTAAACATGACTTTCTCAAATATTCCTTGGCCTATTCTTTAAGGCAAGTTTCATTTAAGGGGCTAAACTTTTTTTTTTTAGTCTCCTATTTTAAAGACACCACCCTGAATATTTGAGTAGTTAAGTTATAGAAGTTTCTATACAGCAGAAACCCAGTCATGGTTGTGTCTTAACACACGAGACCAAAGTCATTTATTCATCTTTACAGGGGACTATTGCAATGATCTCACAATAGCAGACACCAGACATGGGCTGATTTCAAAATTAAGATTAAAATAGACTTTTTTAATTTTTATGCTATGCATGTTAACACAGTTTATATGTACAGTTATTACCTAGCTGAGGAAGGGAATAAAAGACCAGAAAACACTTAAGCTGAGTGTATCATCTAAGCTAGATTTCCTATCCCTTTCCAATTTGAGGTCATGACTCCTTTTAAAAATGTACAACCTCAGAGAACACTATTACTTAGTCAAATTTCTCTCTCTCTCTCTCTCTCTCTCTCTCTCTCTCTCTCTCT
>NW_027187314.1:9048461-9083221 GCF_028583685.1 Petaurus breviceps papuanus
CTCTCTCTCTCTCTCTCTCTCTCTCTCTCTCTCTCTGTCTCTCTCTGTCTGTCTCTGCCTGTCACTCTCTTTCTTTCTCTTACTTTCTTTCTCAATATCTTTTTAATCTTGTCACCCAGCATAGTGTAATTGATGCAAGCTCTGTGGAGAAGAAATAGGGAAAATTTGCCTCTAATAATCAATTTGCAGCTATTGAACAAATATTCAAGAAACTGCATTAGGTGGCACAGTTTCAGACACAAAAATGGTAAGCGTATTCTCTAAGAGGTTGTTGTTGTATGTCCTTCCCTTTCCAGGAAGACTAATGACATCAGAGGGTGATGTTTTGACTTGCCCTGAATTGGATTTAAATGAAGCAGAGTTGTATAATTATCAGCCTCATTCTCTCTTCTAGAGCCATTGAAGTTCAGTGACAAAACAAAAGTCAAGATGACTGGAAATGACCCAAGAGGTAGTGGGTGATGTTGGCACCTTTAGTGTCTGACCAAGCTCTAAGTGCTCTATAGCACCAGAATCAGTCACCTTCATGGCCATTGGAACATACTATACTCATCCAGTAAAGCCAAGCCCGAGCAGCTTTTCAGAAGAATGCTGCTGTGAACAGCTTTCAAGGTTCTGATTATACAGTACAGTGAACACTCTATTCAATAACAAATCAGAGCAAAATGTTCACAGAAAATCAATATACAGCATTCACAACAGCTTATCACTAAAATGGCCACATAGTTTTCACCACAGTGGTCACAAAGTTTTGAACAAAGAACAATCATTTAGTAAATCATTCAATCATCTAAATAATTTAATCTTCCTTAAGGAGGTTTGCTACCTTAAAGGACACCAAATACAATAGTAAAAGTTCTCCATTCATGGGGCACACAAAGTTACAAATCAATTACTTATTCAGTCATCATTCACTATTTAATCATCAGAAAATACACAAAGCCTCTACCCCTAGGTCACTAGTAAATTACAATTTCTCAGTCAGTACACAGTATCTAAGTAAGGTCTTCTTTCAGTTTGACTCAGGTGGTCTCTCAGATTCCTTGGATCCCCTTCCATGGTCCCAGATCCTTTCTGGATTCACCAAACTGTCACGTGGGTTCAAAGGCAGACAGCTCCCAGGTCCTTGTCCAATTCTCCGTGTACTTCCTGTTCCACACTGAAGCTCACAGCGTCCAGTCCACCTTAAATCCTTCACAGCCTCTGTTCTCTGGGAAGTCAAGGCTTAACAAAGCCACAAACAGCTTCATGAAAAGTACCAGCATCACAGTCATGCTTCCTCAGTCTGTGGCAGCTCCAGCTGGCCCTTGGATATCTCAGACAGCTACCAGAAGCTCTGGCTGGCCCTCAAACTCAGCAGCTCCTCAGCAGAAGCTCCAGCTGGTTCCCAGAATCAAAATCACTGCATCTAGGTTCCCAAAATCAAAATCATTCTCTCTAGCCTGGGGGGCCTTTCCTCTTCAGGCTCCCCAGAGGCAACTGCTTCTGCATCCAGGAAGCTTGCTCCAAGATCTGACTCTCCCTCTCTGAGCTTTTCCTTATAGATAGTATTGCTCCTCCTTTCTCAGCCCCAGGGGTTCATACCTTCTGTTTCTTTAACAGAGGCTTAATTTGAACTAGATGCTAAGTACCTCTCAGCTTAGCAATACAAAGGTATCTTTAAATTTCATTACCATTACATACACCCATTCCAGTGGGGGAAGTCTTCACATGCTTGGGGTAGACACCCCCTTAACTCACTCACAGGTCTGAGACCCATTGGTTACCCTTAACCTGGTTTAGTCCCTCTATCAAGATGGTTTATCAAGGTATGACCACTGATCATTCTACAGCTTCATAGAACAGATGAGAGTTGAGTGCCAGCTAGATGCCAAAGGTGAAAGTTCAACCCTGAAAAGCACTCAGCAAACCCTCACACCAGAGGTGCTAGTCCTCCTTGAACACCTCATTAACTTCTCTCCAAGGGGCAGTGCATAGGAGAAAGCACCATGAATTTGAAAAGAGGACTTGGGACCAATTTTTGTTCTGTCACTCATATGACTTTGGGGAAATTACTTAGTCTGTCTTGGCCTCATCTATAAAAATGGGGGCAGGGAGACTGGGAGGGTTAGAGTAGATAACCTTTGATATTCCCCCAATTTCAGTTAAATCTATGATCTTCTAAACTAGATGGAAAATAACAGCACAAGAGTTAACTACCAATAAAAAGTGTCTTATGTTTAAGTTACATTGCTGGTGGTGTATCCATTTCATTGTCACTTTGTGATTTTTATTAGAAAATATGAAGTTTTCTCTTTTCTGATCAAAGCATTCAGGTCAGAGAAGAAAATCAGTATATTTGAAGTTAGGCCTGAATGTCAAGTCAATTAAGGCAAGAAGGTCATTCCACCACTCCTTATCTGTATAGTATTTTTGTTGCAAGATTTTTATGTTGTAAAATTACATTCTGGTCTTGACTCTCAAAACCATCACAAAAAAGAGAATATGTCATAATTCATGTAAAAGATTCAATAATTTAATAATTTCAACTACCTTCAGAACATAGGCTATCATGGTATACTAAATATCTTTTCCTCCCAATGAATGACTTAGCTAGACAAAAGTTTATCTAAAAAGATCTACAAGGTTTAGTAGATTGCAAGCTATGGCAGGTGAAAGAAAGGCAAAGTGATCTAGGATTACATCAAAAGAGGTATGACTCCCAGGAATAAGGAAGTAATTGTCCTGCTCTACCCTGTGCTGGTCAGATCACATTTGGAGTGTCCTTATTCAGTTCTGGGAGTCACATCTTAAGGAGGACATTGATAACCTGGAATAAATCCAGAGAAGGATAAATCATATGGTGAAGGGCCTTTAGATATTGATATTGTCATATGCGACCGAATGAGTTGAAGGAACTAAAGATGCTTAGCCTGGAAAAGAGAAAACAGTAGGGACATGTTAGCTGTCCTCAGATATGAAAAGAGCTCTTAAGGAAAATGAACATGTAGGACCAGGTAATATTTAAGGTCCCTCAGATATTCTGTGATTCCCCCAATTTGTAAACTAAAGACTTAAAATTCCTCATGCTCCAACTCCATATTTGGATCAGGAATTTCTGCTAGAGATTTTTTTTTTAGTTCCTTTGTCTTGTCAATCTGTCTGTGTGACCTTTGATAAATTACTTCAACTTCTGCCCCTCAATTTCTTTGTCCATAAGATGGGACTTGAAATCTGAGGTTTCTTACAATTCTAAGATTCTATGTCCCAGACTTTATAAGACATAGCATTGGGCAGCTTTTTATGGTAATCATTTCATCATTGAATCAAACCAAGGACACATATGCATAAGAGTCTCAAATCCAGCTTAATGATCCTTGTTTTCACTGAGTATTTATAAGTGCTAAAAATACTCTGTTAAAGGTGACAATTTCATTATTCATGGAACATTCCAAAAGTTAACAGAAGGTTAAAGGTTCCTGAAAAATTGGCCATGCTTATTTTATAGTGCTATAAGCTATTGTGAATATTGTTCAATGAGTGAATAAAATTCATTTATTTTTTTTCTTTCAGTATGACACCATTAAACCATAAAAAAATCAATAGCTGCAATTCAGAGCAGTTTTTGTGAGTACTTGGCATGTGAACTATCAGTGCTTAAAAATAGATGATAGAATTTCTATATAAATCTATGAGTGATGATAAGCATTTGCATAAAATAAAGTATTAACTATATACTTTGACTACTTGATTTTTAATAAGGGGAAGGTAATATAGTCAATAATCCTCACTTGATTATGTTCCCCCTTTATTCTAGGTAAAATAACAAATCAACAAAAAGTACAATGACTGAAGAGAATTTTCCTTTTGGATTTATTTCCCCCTCTTTTGATGAGCATAGAAAATATGAGACTCAAAAAATGTCAGAATCCACCTGGTGAAGGAAAAATAGTAAAGTAAACACACTCCAATCTGAAGCCCAGGTGGGAACCTATGGTGGGAACTTGGAGTAAGAGATCAGAGGTAGAGGCTAGAGTGCCATAACCTAACTGGGAAGCAGTATAATAGACCAAAGTGCAGGGTAGATATAGGGAATGAGAACCCCAGAGGCCCAGGACAGGAACTTATGTTTCCAGAAAGGTAAAAGCTAGAGCAGAGGAGCATAGCCAAGAAATAACATGGTCAAACTGGATCTGGTCAAAGTATAAATATTGCTGCAAATTTTTTAAATTAGCGAAGAGATGACAGGAAAATATCCAGAAACCAATCTGCTACGATCAAGTTTGTTTCATGCCAGGGAATCAAGAATGTCTTAGCAGCAGGAAAAGAGCAAGCAGACTTAAATAGAAAAACAACAAAACTCATATGATTATTTCATAGTTGTGGAAAAAAACCCTGTCAAAGTGCAACTTTCATTTAAAACTTTAAAAAGCATAGGAATGAAAGGGTTCTCCTTAATGTGATCAAGAACATGTTTTTAAATCAAAGAACTAAGCATTACTTTCCATGAAGAAATATTAAAAAATTTCTTAGTACAAATAGGGATAAAGCAAGGATTTCCTTTCTCTGCTCTACAATTTGAAAATGATAGATACAGCAATAAGGAAAGAGAAAGCAACTAAAGATGTAAATAACAACCAAGGAGATATAAAATTGTCCCTATTTGCAGATACCAGATTGGTTTACTAAGAAATCTCCAGAGAATCAACAAAGGAACTAATTCAAACTAATACCTTCAGTAATGTAGCAGGATACAAAATAAATCTGTAAAATCACTGGCATTTCTAGAGGTACTATCAAAAGCCAGGAGGAAATAATACGATGATTCTACCATGTTAACTTCAAAATGTAGAAAATAGCTGATTGCTAACCTATAAAGATAAACACAAGACTTATATAAAAACAGATATATCAGACTCTATAGAAACAAAGGAAGACAAATAAATGGAGACATGTTCAGCTTTTATGATTGGGGCATAACGACATAATAAAATTTACAGTAGTGCCAAAAGATAAAATTTAGATTTGGTGCTATGCAAACAAAACTTCTAAGTATATACTTTACAGAATTAAACTAAATGATATCTAGATTTATTTGAATGAATAAAATGCATATAGACATAAGGGACTTGATGAGAAAAGGGGATAATGTATTACTAGAGGTCAAATTATTTAGTTATCGGGGGCGGCTAGGTGGCACAGTGAGTAGAGCACTGGCCCTGGAGTCGGGAGGATCTGAGTTCGGATCCAGCCTCAGACACTTAACACACACACACACACACACACACACACACACACACACACACAAAACTAGCCATGTGATCTTGGGCAAGTTACTTAACCCCAGCTGCCCTCCAAAAAGCAAAAAAAAAAAATTATTTAGTTATCTAGTCTTATAAATTGCAAGCTCACTTCATTGATCTTCTTTTCCTATCTTGTTAATATCTTTTCAGAAATAGGAATATTCCTCTGGTGACTCCTCTGATTGTATCACATGCCCAAACTCTTCATTTTAGAGTTTAAGAAAGTGAAGTCTGGAGAAGTAAAGGAAGTAAGTAGTAGAATAAGGATTGGTATACATAGAGAACAAATAAGAATTGAGAGAATCATGTCAACAGAATTCTATTGTTTTTTCATCCCCCTCTTCTTACTTTTTTTCTTTCCTTAGGCCTTATTCACTTTCAGATACTATCTGGTATCCATGAATGGGAAGACCCAGTGACTAAGGGAAGGGATTGAATTCCTTACCTCCTGTCCAAACTCCTGTGTTTGGCATATCAAACCTTTTCAGCCTATAAGAGCTTATTGCATACTATTCCTCTTCTCACAATAAATCCCAGCAAAACCATCCTTCATGTTGTTTCCCATTTATGACATTTTTTTTTAGTTTTCAGTTTATTTATTTTTAGTTTTCAACATTCACTTGCAAAAGTTTTAAATTTTCTCCCCCTCTTTCCCCAAGATGGCATGCAGTCTAATATGGATTCTACACATACATTCCTACTGAACACATTTTCACATTAATCATGTTCACTTATGACTTTTAATCTTCTTTTTGTATGCCTTCTTCCAGGCTGTCCCCTATCCCTGGAATGTCCTTAGTCCTTATCTCTGAATCTATGAGTCCCTACTTGCTTTTAAAGCTCAGCTTAAATTGTACCTCTTACATGAGGTCTTCTCTGGTTTGCAGCTGCCAGTGCCTCCCCCCCAATTATTTGTACTTACTTTATGCAAACACATACACACGTGTGTGTATGTGTATTGTGAACCCCAACTTGTTACAGAATCTGTTCTAAGAAAGAGACGAAAGAAATTAGGGTGTATGTGTCAGCAGTTTAACTTTTCTCAAGCTGACTTAACATACTTGCATGAGAGCTCAGTCCAAAACTAAGCCCCCCGAAGGGGGCCGGTTGAGAACTGGCTCTATTTGGGATTTGGGAATAAAGGTTATCTGTCCTTCAAAGAGTAGGTATTCCCAGATCAATGAACCCTGATTGGATGAGGTCTTGAGTAAGTGACTTAGGTCACTTAATCTTGGTCAACCTGGATAAGTGTCATCCCAACATCATTGTATCCCATTCAGAAACTGTCTCCACCCAAGCCTGAGTAGGATAAAATCAATTCAGGTTTGGTTCTGGTTAGACCAAGATAAGACACAATGCAATCTCATTAGCAGTATAATCCTTCTGAAGAACTTTGAACAGAAGGTTGGGGGGAGGGAGTGGAACTCTAAGTCTAGAAATAATTTTTCACAGTATATATGATATACACATGTATATATACACAAATATGTATGTATAACAGTGTACACACACATATATATATAATTATACATATATTACATATATAATATTGTTGCTTATCCTTCATTTTTCAAGGTCTAATGATATCATAAGGGTGATGACTTGTATGAGAATTGGATTTGAGTGAGGCATAAAAGTTATTAGCCTCTATCTCCTCCAGAGTCATCAAAATTCAGTGGCAAGAAACAAACAGGTCAAGAAAATTTATAACCCAGGATGCAGTGGATGACTTTGGTCTTCCTAAATTAAAGTCTTTCCAAGATCTCAGTTTGCCTGAGACCACACCCATTTAATGATTAAGGGCTAGGTAAGAATCTGAGACCAAAGATAGTCCAATTTATCATTCCAAAGATATAAATCTGGGAGAGCAAGACCCTCAGAGTTTCTGTCCAGAACAGAAAGCAATTGCTATTTATATGCATTGTAAGCTGTCAAAATCTAAACAATAAGCTATAGAGGCTTGGGCTGGGCCTATTACTGTCCGTTCAATGAAAGCCAGAATGATTTGGATTTACAGGTGTAGTCAAGTAGGTACATTTAAAACACAATGGACTTTTTCAGAGCTACATTTCAAGAAATCATAAATGAAAACTGCTCAGAACAAAAGTAAATTGTCCCAGCTTAAAAAAAAATGAAGAAGAAAAAGAAGGAAAAGGAGGAGAAAAGAAATAACAGCAGCATTTCTCAATTTCTGTTCAAAATGGAAGGTTGGGTCCCCAGAGAGCAGCTACTACTACTCTTAGATAAAATAGTAAAGGCAGCTAATACAAAACTTTCTCCTAAGTACCTGCTTCACTCCTTCTCACAAATACACATACCATCCATGGGTATAAGAAATATGTGTGAGAAGGTCTAACTCACATTTGAGTTAATATAGTATTATACATCATATATATATATATATGTGTGTAATATATATAGTATTGTATATACATAATAGCATATGTTATATACTATGCTATACTTTAGATATAGATATACACAATTGTTGTTCACTTATTCAGTCATGTTTGACTCTTCAAAACCCCTCGGACCATACCACACCAGGCCCTTCTATTCTCTATTATCTCCCAAAGTCTGTCCAAGCTCATGTCTATTGGTTCCATAACCACACACACACACACACACACACACACACACAAGTTTATATATATGTGTAGTATATGCTATTGTATGACAAGTCATAATATAAGTACATGTAATATATGCTATATGTGTAATATAGTTCTGTACATAATGGTACATTATGTATCATACATAGTACATTATACATAGCATATGTGTATATAGTATTAATGTCTTTGTGTGCATTTTGATCTTCCTCACCTCCTTAGCACATAAAATCCTTGAGGTTAGGAACTCTTTTACATTTACTTTTATTTTTACAGGGTCAACGACAGTACCTGACACATATATTGTCGATAAATTCTTATTGCTTTATTGATTCTCTTGCAAGCATAATAAACTCTCTCTCTCTGTCTCTGTCTGTCTGTCTCTCCCCTTTACTGTTCATTGCAGTTACCACAACGTTGGTTACCTTATCTTAGGCATGACTTGAGATAATTAACATAACTTTGCTCTGCTTGCATTGAGTTGGTTGAAACTAGAATAATAGATATAATGAGACTAATCACAGGGCTGTGTTTCAGTCTTGAGAGTTCTGCTGTCAGCATAAACTACAGGAGAAAAGACAGGACTGTATTGCCTGCAAATGACAGCAAAAGCCACAGGATTGAAATGGAATGTGCTTAATTAGTCTCTCTATCTTTCTTATGCTTTTAATATTCAGTGGGGGGGGGACTGGGATATAGAAAGCAATTTTCTTTAACTTCTTAAGTAAACACAAGACAAACAAAACAAATGGAGCAGCTGGAAGTCAGGGTCATAGTTACTGCTCTGGAATTCCAAATTAGAAGCGTGGGCGGAGAGAAATCATAATGCAGGCAACATTGGGGAAGAGAGATTATTAGGCTGAGACAAGCCATTATTTATCAGTTGAACCTTTCTTCTTTTCCTGGTTTTAAGTGTGCCTTCAAAAGAGAGAGACTTTCAAGTGGAAGGAAGACATCCATAAATAATTGAACAGTACAACTTTAGAGTGGAAGAGACCTCAGAGACTATCCTGAGCTTCCCAACTACAGGTCTGAGGCAAAATTTTATCAATCTGTAAAGGTTTTACTACTTTTGGTCCTTACTGCTTAAATCCTATAACATTAAAATACTGACTCTTTTTTTCTTCTCCTCCTTATCTTTCTACCATACTCTTCTCCTTAGGCTTTTTGCTTTTCCCCCGTTGCCAGCCTCTGAGCTGCTGAACTAGTGAAATGTAGTTGGAGAGGGTTCAGCAATTTACAGGAAAGAATTTAGCTTTTCTCTATGTCAAAATATGGTTTAGTTTGGGAAACAATGATCTAGTCCAACAGCCCATGCTTTGTTTTAAAAAACAAGTCCTGTGAGGTTAAAAGGCTTCTCTAACATCTAACAGCTAGTTAACATCTAGCTAGGACTAGAATATAGTTTTCCAAACTCCCAGCCTGCTGCTTTATCTAGTACACTAATCTAAATAATTATTTACCTTTAAAGGTATGGTACTAACTGATAAAAATTGTTTTAATCTTTTTCTCTTTCTCTGCCAGAAACTATGATAATACTGTATCTTTTAAAGTAATCCATACTGTAGGCTCTTCCTAAAAGGGAGAGGTAGTATGGTATGAGTACCTAGAGTGGTTAGAGTGCCAGGCCTGAAACAAGAAGGCAGGTTCCTGTGTTCAAATCTGGTCTAAGACACTAGCTGTGTGACCCCCAAGAAAGTCACTCAACCTTCTTTGTCATGGTTTTCTCATCTATAAAATGAGCTGGAGAAGGAAATGGCAAACCACTCTGGGATCTCTGTTAAGAAAACCCCACATGGGGTCAGGAATAGTTGGATATGAGTGAAATGAGTAGGATATAGCACAATGAACTTGGAGTCAGAGGTCCTGTGATCAAATTTACCACATTCACTATCTATCTGTATGACATTGAAAAAGTCACTTAGCTTTTAAGAACCTCATTTTCTTTCTCTGAAAAATGAAGGGGTTAAATAAATGCCTTCTAAGGTTCTTTCTAACAATGTTCTGTTAGTCAGCCTCTAGTGTGGAACTGGTAGCTTAATTCACCCCAAACAATATTTGCTTTTATCTTATATAACAAAGATTACTTCTGCACTGTTTCTCTTTCCTTTGATAGCAAGCATTAGCATCTGGAACATCTACTCTTTCTTTTTCCCTTCTCCTTCTATACCTGATTCAGTCACATGGTCTCCACACGAGTTATGGTTCCCCAGCCATCCTCAGAGATGGCAGGCATAACATTCAGTCAGGAGCACAAAAATGATCAATATCATTTTTGAGCAAAAAGCCCCCTTTCTATCTCTCTGTCCTACTCCTCCTTTATATACAATAGCTTGAAGACAATATGTCAAAAGGAAAGGATAAATCCTAAATTTATTTCCATTTACGTTTCAACCATGTAAGATGATTAAAACAATCATTTAAGAGTGTTTACACTACAATCTAAACTATATTTCACATATATATTCATTTTACATACATTTCATGTCAGGAGACTGAGCTTAATCAATAGTTTTTTTTTTGGAGGGGGGAAGATTTTTGGGGTTAAGTAACTTGCCCAAAGTCACACAGCTAGTAACTGTCAAATATCTGAGGCTGGATTTGAATTCAGGTCCTCCTGACTCCAGGGCCCATACTCTATTCACTGTGCCACCTAGCTGCCTCTTAATCCATACTTTTGGTGGAGGTATTAAGTATAGCTCCCCAAAACTGACACAACCTCTGTAAATGAAATACAATAAAAATTAATGAGTGGACTAATTGGTTTCTCTGGATATAGTGACCAGAATAATCTTAAGCTATTCATAAACCATAAAATTTCCTAATAATTTTGGTTCTAGGGAAAGAATACTATCTATCTATGAATATGATATAATATAACTTTATTGTATGAACCTGAGTTTTTGAAAACAGGAGATGTTCTATTGTATTTTCAAATCCTCTTATAGTAATTTTCCTTTATATAGTAGCTCTACGTACAACCATGATCAACCACAATGTAAACCAAAAGGTGAAGATATAAAGTCATGTTTATGCATATGGTTGTGAAAGTAAAAGCTGAACCAGCAAAAAGTCTATGTAACTACCATGTAAAAACCCTCTCCTGCTTCAGTTATAGCAACTGCTATTACTTTTTTTTTAAGCAAAGAAGCTAGAGGAGTTGTAGTTGTAACTGTCATTGGCTAGGAAATTTTTCTCTGTGGTATCAAGGAGTTTATGAGTTTGTTTTTTTTTTTTTTAAAGCAATTGGGGTTAAGTAACTTGCTCAAGGTTACACGGCCAGTTACTTCTGGGTGTGGTGCTGAGTATCTGAGCCTGGATTTGATCCAGGTCATCCCGACACTGGAGCCGGTGCTCTTACTCGCTGAGCCACCTGGCCGCCCCTAGTTTATGAGTTTTAACTTTGATCTACAAGGAGAAGGATTGAGAGGAAAACATGGAGAAGAGAGAAAGCAGGCAAAAGAAAACTTCTTTCTCAGGAGAATTGTCAACTGATATTTTGTGAAGAAAGTGATAAGGAGGATTTTAGGAGAGGTGAGTCTGGAAAGGGAGTCTTAAAAGTAATGGCTTGAGAGAGGATAAAGAGATTATTTTGCTGTCATTTCTGGATGATAGAAAGTAATTAGTTTCAGGGATCTTCTTTCTATACAAAGCCTCCATAACCTGTACCTTGTGAAGAGAATGAATAGGATTATTGAAAATAGACTTTATTTGCCATCCTGGAAGAACCAAATGGTGTGGGACTATGTTTTCAGAAATGAAGATGTCTCTTGTGGCTATGATGAACATTTCAGTTGATGCAGTCTGAGATTTTTTTCAGTGCTGAAACATTATAATTTTTAATCTATGTATCTGTTTTATTACTATTTCATTGATAATAAATTATATATTTAATAACATTGATATTTATTTAATCCCAGAAGACTGAGAGATTTAACATGGAGGTATGAGTAATTACTATGGGGATGGAAGGTTTCTCTAGTTTCTTAAGTAAATATTTGATAAACTGGGATGGGAACTCTATATTTAGCTGATTAACTGAAAGATAAATTCAAATTATTCTAATTAATGAGGAAATATGACCCTTTGATTACTCTAGACCTCAAGAGAATGAAATTAAATATGAAAATAAATCAAGCAACAACTTGAAGGGGGTGATCTAAAATTATATTATTGGTCCATGTTACCATGTGAGAGGTCTTCATACTAATCCTAATTTATCTATAATATCAATATTATAAAAGTCCACAAGACAGAGGACAGTGGATTCCTGAAGTTACTGAAAATAAACAACATTGTAACCAAAAGTGAACAATGACATTCAGATAATCAAATGCTTTGAACCTTGCTTTAAAAAAAAAAAAGGCAGGGTGGAGCCAAGATGGTGAAGTAGAAGCAGGAAATTCCTTGAGTTCCAGCCACAACCACCTCCAATACCTGTAAAATATGACTCTAAACAAATTTTAGAGCTATAGAAACCAGAAAGTGACAGAGAGAAACAAATATCCCACTGAAGCCAGCCTGGCAGGCCAACAGAAAGGGTCTATCACATCAGACTGGGAGCTGAGTGCAGTCCCACTAGCTGCGTTGAGCCCTGGGCTGCCCCAACTTGTGGCACCAACTGGCCAGAGCAGACTTCAGAAGAGTGAATCACCAGCAACTATGGTAGTTTCCAGACTTCTCAACCCATACACACCAAAGAGAAAGTAAAAGGTTAGTGGGGAACTCTGTTGGAACTGGGTGGTGGAAGAGCATGGTCTGGCCCCTGCCCACAGAGTAAGAAGTGGTGGAGGTTTGGTGGCTGCAGCTGTTGCTGTGTGACTGCCTCCAGAGCTCCTGGCCTGCAAATTGTAGGGGGATCAAGTGACCATTCAGAGCGTAATCCCTCTTGCTTTGACTGGCTTGGATCTGGATCGCAGTATTGGGTGGTGATCCTGGGGTGTGTGGCCAGTGTGCCAGGGCTTGTGGTGGCTCAGATAAGGTACCCTCCTCTGACCTCTGACAATATATGTAAAAACCCCAGTGATTTGGGACAAAGCTCTCCACTCTGGAAGCAGAATTCTACCGTGGCAAAGAGCTCAAAAGTCAAGTAATTGGCTGGAAAGATGAGCAAACAGAGGAAACACAATCAAACCATAGAATCCTTTTTTGGGAACAGAAAGGATCAAAACATGGAACCAGAAGAAGTCAACAAAGGCAACACTCATGCATCAAAAGCTTCCAAAAAACAAAAGTCAAAGGACATAAAAAAGAATTAATATTGATGACAAGGGCAAGAAAATATCTGAAAAGTAGGCTGCTTTGCACTTTTTTGTGGTAGCAAAGAATTGGAAATCAAGGGGGTGCCCATCAGTTGGGGAATGCCTGAAAAAGTGGCATATGACAGTAATGGAATACAATTGTGCTATAAGAAATGATAAACAGGCAGATTTCAGAAAATAAACTGGAAAGACTTACACGAATGGGTGTTGAATGAAATGAGGAGAACCAGGAGAACATTGTACACAGTAAGAGCAATATGGTATGATGATCAACTTTGATAGACTTAGTTCTTCTCAGCAATACAATGATCTTAGATAACTCCAAAAGACTCATGAAGGAAAATGCTATCTAAATTCAAGGAAAGAGCTGTGGAGTCTGAATACAGATAGAAGCACACTATTTTCACTTTTTTTTTTTTTTCTTTCTCATGGTTTTTTTTTTCTCTTTTCTTCTGATTCTTCCTTTACAACCTGACTAATGTGGAAATATATTTAATATGATTGCACATGTGTAACCTACATCAGATTGCTTGCTGTCCTGGGGAGAGGGGTGGGGAGGGAGGGAGAAAAATTTGGAAATCAAAATCTTATAAAAGTGAATGTTGAAAACTATCATTACATGTAATTGGAAAAAAATACTATTAAGTGGGGGAAATCATTAAAACAACAATAAACAGTAGGTTGCTCTAAAGAAAAGTATTTTAACCTGGCCTTAAGATTTCAGGAGGTCCACAAATTTAGATAAGAAAAAAGTATATCTTTATTTTTACTAACCTCTAATTGAAATTTAACATTTTATGTAATTGTGGATGTATGTATCAAACGTTATAAGAAGCATATAGATTTCACCAGAATTCCAAAAGTTTCCATGATACACAAAATGGTTCAAAACTCCTTATCTAGAGCATATCTTGTTTTACTTTAAGAACCTCAGACTTTGGTGAAAAGAGTTCTCAGGGCTTGAGTTGGTCTGCAAAATTGAAGGCATGTGAATTTGAACAAAAAAGACTTCAAATAATATGATAGGCCTAGGGAGAGTATGGATAGACACATAAAATATGGTAGTGATATCATATATAGAAATATATGGATTTAAAGGCTACTACCATCTGCCTATATTTTGCAGCACTGAGCACACCCTACACATATTTATTCAGGCACTCAAAAACTTTTGAAAGTAAATCATTAGCCCTCATCACAGGACAACATCTTCAGGGAACCAAAACCTTAAACCCTATGTTAACATAGCTAGATGAACTCCTAGAATTGTGCATTTAACTCCATCTTAATGTATACCAATATATCTGAAAGCTAAATAAGCTGCTGATAACGTGGACACTTTTTTTTTGTTCAAGGAAGGATTTCCACTTCTGGATTAGGTCTGATAACATAGTCAGAAGCCCCTAGGTGTCATCTTTCTGCTTGCTACTCAAACTTTTGTGCTTGCACTGATTCCTGCTTCTAATGCATTAAGTTCACTTTTTCACTGGATCCCCAACTCAACATTTTGTACTCTTGACCACAGACACTAGTTTGTCATCACTAACCTCAACATTCTAACCCCTTCCTCCTCAGGGACATTTTGGGTTGTAGCTATTCCTCTCTTCATAGCCCAGTTGATTTAAATCAGAAACTCCAGCTATTCTAGTCCCATAATTAACTAGACCCTATAGGAATATTGTGAAAGAAGCAGCCAGTGTGGCATGCAATTTTGCAGAGAGAATTTCCATAGGGTGCTATAGAGCAATATAGTTACACCAAGACACTGTGAGTAGTAACACTAAGGAAACTGTTCAGAAGATCTACCATGTTGCCAGTGCACTTACAGTCAAGAAAACTTATAGTTAAATTCTGTTTCAGACACTTATAAATTGTGACCTGGGGCAAATCGTTTAAGCTCTCTGGGCCTCAGTTTCTTCATCTATAAATGTAGATAATAATATGAGGGTCATTTACCTCATAGTGTTGTATGAGGATCAATTGGAATAAAATATGTGAAGAACTTTGTCTATTTAAAGTGTCATACAAATGTCCAGTTATTATTATGCATGCCCTAGGGATACAAATGCTGTAAATGCAAGTTGGATTTCCTCCTCAAGGAAAAGTTGAAAGACTTCCAGGTATAGTTCTTTATGCCCTAGTTTTTTTATAGAAGAAAACTCTCTACCTAGGAAGAATAAGATAATCCAAGAAGAAAATAAATTCGAGCTCAGGATCACTTTAGGCTGTTATATCTTTTCATTCTATTTTCTCTTTTCACTCTTAATTTGTCCTCTGAAGCCAACCTATTCCTTCTTCAAATTGGCCTTCACACTGGTACCTATATACTCTTCATGGGATTTCAAAATTGGAAGGGAGTACAAAGCCTATCTAATCCTACCTCTACTTGAATAGAATCCCTCTGGCATACACCTCCCAAATAGTCCTGTGTTTTCCACTAAGAAATCTAGTGACTGAGGTCCCATTACCATCAGAGGAAATTCATACCCTTCCTTCCACTCCTTTCCCTTCCCCTCCCCTCTCCTCTTCTTACAGGCCATTCTAAATGTTATGTTTTTCCTTAGATTAGGCTTAAAGCCATTTTAGTGAGAATGAGGTTATAAGTGACTGAACACACCAATTCTTGGTTCAGATGAGGGAATGTTGAAGGCATAAACAACCTCTGTTTAACTTATAATCTACTAAATCTCCCAGATCTTTTTAAAAGATGAATTGTCTAATAGGTAGCATCTATTTAAAGCCATCAGCAAGTATTATCTGTAATGGGGAGAAGCTAGAAGCATTTCCCATAAGATCGGGGGTGAAACAAGGGTGTCCACTATCACCCCTCTTATTCAATCTGGTACTAGAAATGTTAGCAGTAGCAATTAGAGAAGAAAAAGAAATCAAAGGAATCAAATTAGGCAAAGAACAGACCAAGCTATCACTCTTTGCAGATGATATGATGATATACTTAGATAATCCTAGAGAATCCAGTGAAAAACTACTTGAGATAATAAATAAATTTGGTAGTTGCAGGATATAAAATAAACCCAGATAAATCCTTGGTGTTCCTGTATATTTCTAATGAAATCCAACAGCAAGAGATAGAAAGAGAAATTCCATTTAAAGTTACTGTAGACATTATAAAATATTTGGGAATCTACCTGCCAAAACAAACCCAGGACCTATATGAACACAACTACAAAACACTTTTCACACAAATAAAGTTAGATCTAACTAATTAGAAAAACATCAATTGCTCATGGCTGGGTCAAGCTAATATAATAAAAGTGACAATTTAACCTAAATTAAATTACATACTTAGTGCTATACCAATCAATTTACCAAAAAATTATAATTATATAGAATATATAATTCTATATAATAGAAATAGAACTAGAAAAAATAGTAACAAAATTCATTTGGAAGAACAAAAAGGTCTAGAATGTCAAGGGAATTAATGAAAAGAAATGCTAGGCAAGGTGGCCTAGCTATACCAGATTGTAATCTGTATTATAAAGCAGCAGTCATTAAAACTACTTGGTACTGACTGAGGAATAGAGCAGTGGATCAATGGAATAGATTGGGTACACAAGACTCAGCAGTCAATGACTATAGTAATCTACTGTTTGATAAACCCAAAGACCACAGTTTTGGGGATAAGAACTCACTATTTGAAAAAACTTCTGGGAAAACTGGAATGTAGTATGGCAGAAACCGAGCATAGACCATTATCTAACACCATATACCAAAATCAAGTCTAAATGGATGCATGATCTAGGTATAAAGGCTGATACTGTAAGCAATCTGGGAAAGGAAGGAATAGTTTACCTGTCAGATTTATGAAAAAGGGAAGACTTTATGATGAAACAAGAATTAGAGAGAGCATTATAAAAATCAAAATGAATAATTTTGATTACATGAAATTGAAAAGCTTCTGTACAAACAAAGCCAATGTAACCAAGATTAAGAGGGAACTGGAAAATTGGGAACGAATTTTTACAACTCATGTCTTTGATAAAAGCCTCATTTCTAAAATATACAGAGAATTGAGTCAAATATGTAAGAATACAAATCAATGCCCAATTAATAAATGGTCAAAGGATATCAACAGGCAGTTTTCTTTTTTTTCCATTTTTCAAATGTTTTATTAACTTCTGATTTACATCATTCATTTCTACCAGATTTTTTTTTAAAGCAATTGGGGTTAAGTAACTTGCTCAAGATTACACGGCCAGTTATTTCTGGGTGTGGTGCTGAGTATCTGAGCCCAGATTCGATCCCCAGGTCATCCCGACACTGGAGCCAGTGCTCTTACTTGCTGTGCTACCTGGCAGCCCCTCCACCAGATTTTGAGGTACAAATTTTCTCCCTGGTTTTCCCCTACCCACTGCCCCAAAATAGCAGTCCCACATGATATACCCTCCTCCAAAGTGCTCTCTCTCATATTTTCTCCCATACTCCTTTCGACTTTTCCAGTGGGGCATGGTGGATCTCTATGCCCCAGCGCCTGTATATCTTATTTCCCAATTACATACAAAATAGTATTCATAATAGTATATAAACATATATATATATATATATATATACACATACACACACACACACACACACACACACACATATATATATATATATATATATATATATATATATATATATATATATATACATATAAACACTTGATTTTTAAACTTTGAATTAAAGATTTATTCCCTTCCTCCCTTGTCACCCACCCTTACTGGGAAGATAAGCAGTTCAGTATAGCTTGTACATGTGTAGTTAATGCAAAACAATAACATCGTGGATATATTGTAAAAGACTGACTATATTTCCCTCCCTCCTATCCCACCTCCCACTTGTTCTATTCTCTACTTCGATCCCGTCTCTTTTCAAAAGTGGATGCTTCCAACTTCCCTCCCCCCCAGGCTGCCCTCCCTGCCATCATGTCCCCTCTCATCCCTTTCCCCCCTACTCTCCTGTAGGGTGAGATACCATATTTATTGTGTATTTCATTCCCTCCTCAAGCCAAATTCAATGAGAATAAGGTTGACCCATTCCATTTTGCCTTCCTATTCTTCCCCTCCATTGTAACCATTTTCCCTCGCCTCGTCTTTATGAGATAGTTTACCCCATTCTGTCTCTCCCCATCTCCTCTCATTATATTCCTCTCTCACCTCTTAAGTCTCATCCCTTCCTGTTAAATGGGTCCTGTGCCCTCTATCTATGTATACCTATAAACATATATACACACATTCACATATGTATTCATATGCCCATATAGCCTCATATATATAATTCTATTCCCTTCAATGATTTTCATACTGAGAAAAGATTTATCAGTTACAATTATTGTTTTTCCATGTAGGCATGTTAATAGTTCAACTTTGATAAGTTCCTTATGATTTCTTTTCCCTGTTTACCTTCTCATGCTTCTCATGCTTCTTGTATCTGAATGTCAAATTTTCTGTTCAACTCTGGTTTTTTCATCAAGAATGCTTGAAAGTCCCCTATTCCACTGAATGACCATATTTTCCCCTGGAGCATGATACTCAGTTTTGCTGGGTAGGTGATTCTTGGTTTTAATCCCAGCTCCTTTGACATCCGGAATATCATATTCCAAGCCCTTTGATCCCTCAGTGTAGAAGCTGCCAGATCCCGGGTTATCCTGATTGTGTTTCCACAATATTCAAATTGTTTCTTCCTGGCTGCTTGTAATATTCTCTCCTTGATTTGGGAATTCTGGAACCTGGCTATGATATTCCTAGGAGTTTTCTTTTTGGGATCTTTTTCAGGAGGTGATTGGTCGATGCTTTCAACCTCTATTTTGCCCTCTGGTTCTAAAACATCAGGGCAGTTTTCTTTGAGAACTTCCTGGAGGATGATTTCTAGGTTCTTACTTTTATCATGGCTTTCAGCTAGTCCAATAATTTTTAAATTATCTCTCCTGGATCTATTTTCCAGGTCAGTGGTCTTTCCCATGTGATATTTCACATTGCCTTCAATTCTTTCATTTGTTTGGATCTATTTAACAGCATCTTGATTTCCCATAAAGTCACTAACTTCCATTTGCTCCAATCTAATTCTGAAGGAATGATTCTCCTCAGTGAGCATTTGAGATTCTTTTTCCATCTGGCAAATTCGGCTTTTTAAGGCATTCTTCTCCTCATTGCATTTTTGAGCGTCTTTTGCCATTTGAGTTAGTCTATTTTTTTTAAGGTGTTATTTTCCTCAGTCAGGCTGTTGACTCTCATTTTGTAATTTTCTTCCATCATTCTCATTTCTCTTCCCAATTTTTCCTCCTTCTCTTATTTGTTTCTATGGCCTGTAACCAGCTTGTATATTTCTTTCTTTTTTTTTTTGTTTAAGCATTCGGGGTTAAGTAGCTTGCTCAAGGTTACACGGCCAGTTATTTCTGGGTGTGGTGCTAAGTATCTGAGTCCGGATTTGATCCCCAGGTCATCCTGACACTGGAGCCGGTGCTCTTACTCCCTGAGCTACCTGGCCACCCCTAAGCAATTAGGATTAAGTAACTTGCTCAAGGTTACACAGCCAGGTGTTTCTGGGTGTGGTGCTAAGTGTCTGCACCCGGGTTTGATCCCCAGGTCATCCCAACACTGGAGGCAGTGCTCTTACTTGCTGTGCTACCTGGCCACCCCTCGTATTTTTCTTTGAAGCTTTTACTGCAGGAGTTATGACTTCACTGTCTTCCTCTTGCTCCATGCTTTGCTCCTTTTTGTCCCCCAAATAGGAGCCTAATGTTGGAATCTTCTGTCTGCTTTGTTTCCTTTGCCTGGTCATGTTGCCCCTCAGTCACTTGCCCCCTGGGCTTTTTGCCACAGTAGGACTCTGTCACCAGACAGGGGAGCATTCATCCCAAATGCTGGGGTTTTCTCAGCTGCTGGAGGTATTATATGGGTACCCTCTCTGAGGCCTCCACACACTCTGGTAAGTTGGACACACACCCCAGGACCTCCACCCTAGCCTGCAATCCAGATCCAAGCAGGTTAAAGCAGGATCAATAACCCTTCAGACTGGTCTCTTGGTCCCCCTACACTCTGCAGGCTAGGAGCTGAAGCTGCCACATGGGATGGCCGGCATCTCAGTAGCTTCTTGCCCCAGGGGCAAAAGGTGAGGCACTCCCACTTACTGGGTCCCAAGTCCAGACTGCACTGACCTCTCACTTTGTTCTTAGCATCTATGTGTTGATAATTCTGGAAACGGCCACAGCTGCTGCTGATCTGGAGTCCCTCTGGCCCGGGGTCTGGTCAGACCTGCCCTGGGGCTAAAACCTCTGGCTCATGGGAGCCTGGGTTTGGCTCCCAGATCGCTGCACTGGCCAATTCCTGCCAGCCTGCTGGGCTGTCCTCAGAAGGAGGTATAGCATCTTTGTGTCATTTTATGGGTTCTGCAGCTTCAACGTTTGTTCAGAGTCCTCTTTTTACATTGCTTGGGGAAGGTGGAAGCCAGAGCCACTCTGAGGTCATACTTCTACTCCACCATCTTCCTTCTGGCAGTTTTCAGAGGAAGAAATTAAAGATATCTATAAGCATATGAAAAAAAATGCTCTAAATCACTATTGATTAGACAAATGCAAATCAAAACAACTCTGAGGTTTGGCTAAAGTCAGTCAGTTGGGCTAAGATGACAAAACAGGAAAATGACAAATCCTGGAGAGGATGTGGACAAATCAGAACATTATTGTATTGTTGGTGGAGTTGTGAACTGATTCGAACATTCTGGAGTGCAATCTGTAACTATGCCCAAAGGGCTATAAGTAATTTCATAACCTTTGACCCAGCAATACCACTTCTAGGCTTGTATCCCAAAGAGATCATAGAAGTGGGAGGAAGACCCATGTGTGCAAAAATATTTATAGAAGCTCTTTTTGTGGTGGCAAAGAATTGGAAATTAAGGGGATGCCCATTAATTAGGGAATGGCTGAACAAGTTTTGGTATATGCATGTTATGGAATACTATTGTGCTATAAGAAACGAGGAGCAGACGGTCTTCATATTTACCTGGAGAGGCTTATACGAACTGATGCTGAGTGAGAAGAGAAGAACCAGGAGAAATTTGTACACAATTACAGATACAATGTATGTGTGACGAACAACTGATAGACTGGACTCTTCTCAGCAATGCAGGGTTATAAGTCAACTCCAAAAGACTTATAATGGAAAGAGATGTCTACATTCAGAGAAAGAACTAGAAAGAACAGAGTTTGAATGCAGATTGAAGCAAATTACCTGCTCTCTGTCTTTTTCTTGTTTGATTTTGTTTCCTCTTTCCCATTGTTCATTCCATCAGTTACAATCCTTATTTGTAACCTGACTAATGTCTAATGTGAAAGTATTTGCAGATCCTATACTTGATTGTATGCCTCCCTGAGGGTGGGGAAAAGGGGAGGGAGGAGCAGAAAATTTGAAACTCAAGTAATTGTGGAACTGAATCTTGTAAACTAAAAAACAAACAAATTAATAAAGACCAAAAAAATAAAAATAAAATAAAATATGAATTGTCAAGCTATGCCTTATGAAGTTGATTTCTGAACCCAAATGCAAGATTTTAAATTGGTCAACATTGAATTCAAGCCAATATTCTAGCAAATGGAGAGGTTTTTGGATCCTAGCTCTGTCTTCTAACATAGTAGCTATCCCTTCATCAAAGTATCATCTTCAAATTTAATAAACATAACTTTTATACCTTTAGATAAATGTCACATAGGATATTATATGATGTAAGTCCAACACAGAGCCCATTTCTCTATGTTTGTCCTATCATTTTTATTGGAAAATAATTTTTCATTACAGTAATATACTTAATTATGTTCATCCATTTCCAATTGTTGGACATGCATTTTGTTTCTAGTTCTTTACTACCACAAATAGTAGTGAATATTTAAGCATTATTTCTATCGACTTCTTTGGATGTAATCTGAGTGGTATCACTGGGTTAGAAGATATAAATAATTTAGTCACTTTTCTTACATAATTCTAGAGTGTTTTTCAAAACAGTGTGGCCAATTTACTACTCTACTGTTGGTGCTTTCACATAGTGTGAGATTAAAACTCAAAAGTGTTTTAATTCGAATTTTTTTGCACTCAGTGATTTAGAATGATTTTTTGAATGATCATTCAAGTTTGTGATTAATTTTGAATGTTATTCATAACCTTTGACTTCTTGCATTTTGAGAAATGGCTTTTGGTGTTGTTTAGCTTACTTATATATAGGATATTAGACTTCTATCAGTGATAATTGATAGAAATTGTTTTCCCACTCTAAATTTTCTTTCCTTATTCTATCCTTCGTTGATATTTATCATTATTTGATTATTATTGTTAATGCAAAAGTTTGTTATTTGCTGTAGTTTTTTTTTTTTTTGCTTTTTTGGAGGTCAATTGGGGTTAAGTGACTTGCCCAAGGTCACAAGGCTAGTTAAGTGTTAAGTGTCTGAGGCCGGATTTGAACTCAGGTTCTCCTCACTCCAAGGCCAGTGCTCTATTTATTGTTCCCCTGTAGTCTTTTTTTTTTTTTGTCATTTATGACTCCCTCTATACCTTGCTTAGTTAAGAAGTATACCCTCAACCATGTTACTTGGTCTTATGCAATCATTATTATTATTATTATTATTATTATTATACCTTTAAATTCATATTGAGCATCCATTTTGTGTTTATTGTGAAATATGGAGTATGATATTGGTCTAAATCTGATATCTGCCAACTACATTCTAATTTTTGCAGGAATTTTTCTCAAAAAACAATCCTCCCTAAGTAATTTATGGTCTTAATTTTATCAAAACTGTACTGTTGTTTTAGATTACTTCTAATACTGGATTAGAACAAACTGTTGCATTAATCTATTGGATTTTTTTTAAACCAGTACAATTCTTTGATAAATGTTGTTTTATAATATAGCTTAAGTTTGGTAATGTCATGCAGCTTCCATTCATAGTTTTTTCTCACCATTTTCCTTTTCTTCTGAATGAATTTTTTTTATTTTTCTAGTTTTATAAAGTATCTCCTGGATATACTTTCCTGGATATGCCTTTATGTGACTGGCATAATAATAAATCTTCAATTAATAAACAGCATTATATTTTTTGTTAAATTGACATGACCTAACCATGAACAAGACATCCTTCCTTCTTTTGTCTTCTTTTATTTCTATGAAGTCTATTTTTTAATTGCATTTCTGGAATTTTTTTTATGTATATAGGTTATATATCTAACAGGTATGTTTTCCATTTTGTAGTTCTTTGGCATTTAATATCTTTGTTAGGGAGGCAGCAAAAAGGTACTTAGTTTGAATAATGAATAGTGTATTGAACTTTGAGTCAGAAGTATCTGAACTTGAATACTCCCTCAGATATCTGAGAGTTGTATGACCGTGGACAAATCACTTATCTCTTTATCACTTTCCTTATCTATTGTTGTCCAGTAGTTTTCAGTACTGATTCTTCATGACCTCATTTGGGTTTATATGGAAAAAAATACTGGAATGGTTTGCCATTGTTTACTCCAGCTCATTTTACAGATGAGTAAACAGAGGCAAACAGAGATAAATGATTTGACCAAGGTCACACAGATAGTAAGTGTCTGAGGCCAGATTTGAGCTTATGAAGATGGATTTTCTTGACATTAGGCCTGACATTCTATACAATGCACCACCTAGATACCCTATTCCTCATCTATAAAGTAAGTCTAATAGCAGTACCTCCAAGGGTTATTGTGAGGATCAAATAAGATATGTGTGTGTATGTATACATGTGTGTATATCTATATATGTGTATATATACATATAAAACTTTATAAATCTTAAAATACTATATAAATGCTAGCTATATCATTATCACTATAATCACATATAGGATTTGTTAGTAGAGTATAAAAATAATGATTTTATGGGCTTGTTTTATATCTTGATGTCTTACTGAAGATATTAAGCATCTCTTTTTCATTTGTTTTTGTATCAGCAAAGATAAGAATGCATAATAAGTACTTAATAAATATTTGTTGATTGATAGATTAGTTAACCATTATGTTTTAAACAAGTCCCCCCACTCCCCTTTACTGATGTTTATGTCTTGTCTTGTCTTATTTCTTGTCTTGTGTTATTTTCAATAGTCAGCATCTCTAGAACTATTTCAAATGATATTGGTATAAAAGGATGTACATAGCCCCTATTTGCATTAATAAAGCTCCTAGTGTTTCTCCATTGCAAAATATTCTCTCTCTTGGCTTTCAAAACACTACTGATCATATTAAAGAAAAATTATATGCCATGTTTTATAGAATTTTTAATGAACGCTATTTTTCATAAAGGACATTTTGTAAACAGATACATATATATTGTTTTTATTGTTTATATGCCTGTATTTTCCTCATATCACATCTTCATCTTCATATCTCTTATGCAAATCCAATTTGGTCATAACATATTACTTTCTGGATATATTGCTGTAGTCTCTTTACCAGATTTTTATTTATTTTTTTTCCACCAATATTCATTAATGATATTTATCTGTTACTCTCTTTATCTGTTTTATTTTTCCTTTGTTTTAGTGTTGGGATTATATCTGATTTATAAAGAGAATTTGACAGAGTGTCTTCTATCACTATTTTTGATATTATTTTTATGGCAATGGATATCATTTCTCTTTAAATGTTTGATAGAATTCTCTTATAAATCTCTCTGGAGCAAGTTCTTTGTTCTTTTTCAATTATTTTATATCTTGTTTTTTTTTTAAAGCAATTGGGGTTGAGTAACTTGCTCAAGGTTACATGGCCAGGTATTTTGTGTGGGTGCCAAGTATCTGAGGCCAGAACCGATCCCAGGTCCCTTGATGCCAGGGCCAGCGCTCTTACTCACTGCGCCACCTGGCCGCCCCTTTAATTTTTTCTAAGATTAAGTTTTATAAACTCTTTATTTCTTCTACTATTAGTCTGGGCACCATCACTTTTTAAAAAGTAATAATTTCCTTTGAATTCTCAGTTTTGCTGTCATTTAATTGTATGCATCTATTTCTGATGTTGCTAAGTATTTCCTCTCTTCATTCTTTTTTGGGGGGGGGGTTATTTAATTTTTCTCTTTTTTCTGGATAAGATTAGGTAACAACTTTTTTTTTTTAATTTTGTTCTTTTTAAGAGAGCATAATTTTACCAGTTTTGTTGTCATTGTGTTTTCAAGTTTCTCTTGAAGTTTTCAAGATGTCTTTTTAAAGTAAATACAACTTTAGATTTGCTAAATTGTTTATCTTCCAATCTTTTATATTTTATAGTTAGTTTATTTATACTCTTTTCTATTTTGCTAATGTGAGTTTTCATAGAAAAGTATATTTTGAGAACTCTTTTAGATGAACATCATAAATTTTAACATATTTTAGTTGTTATACTTATCTTTTCATAATAATGTAGTTTTTCTTGATTTCTATTGACCCATTCATTATTCAATATCATTATTACACTTAAATTTTATTTTTATCTTTTGCTCACATTTATTCTATTTATTATTATTTTATTCCATTATAATTTTTAAGGGTAGAGTATATTATTTTTACTTTAAAAAATAACATATGTCCTAAAATCACAGGGCAGTTTTAATAACGTGTTTAATAAAGTGTTTTTTAATAATGTGTTAAGCTTTAGTATGTTAAAACTGCACTTGAGAGTTGGGGGATACAACATATTTGCTCATGATTCCCTTAGGACCTATTACATAATTAATTTTTTGTAAAAGTACCATGAGATGCTGAGAAATTGAGAATTTTTTAAGATTACTCTTTGGAGATAATAAAATTTACTTTTTTACAACAATCTTTTCAGATTTATATTTCCCTTCTTTTTTTATCTTTCTGACAAATTTATCTAACTCTAAGAATACTACAAACTCGCAATATTATTAAATCACTGTCAATGTTTTTTATAAATCACCTACCTTTTCTTTATGAGTATATATGTTATGTCATTTCATACACATACATCTAATAATTTGTTTTAAGCCTGTTTACTTTTAGCATAAATATGCTTCCCCAATGTATTTCTCTTGACATTATCAATTTTAAAATTGTTTCACATGAGATGATGACAATGATGATGATATGTTGCATTTAAATTTCACTTTGTGATGTGCTTAGCAGTTTTTAATTGTCGCTACTGATAAAATCACCACCTGTGTTCCAAATAATAGGTTTTTCGCCCATGTTTTCATAATCCTTAGCAACAATTTCCAGGTTTATTCTGGCAATATCACATGTTCCCACATGAATCACCAGATGTAGTTATCAGTTTTGTCTGGTCTTGGGATTTCTTTGTCACATCTTGGATATAGCTCTGTGAAGATACCAGATCTCTCTATTGTTAATTCCATGTTGACAAATGGTTACCTCATTATCTCTTAGCAGGAGGCCACCAAGTGCTACTATTCATCATTTCTTCCTCTGGCTCCTACTGGGTATGAGATAAGGCTGGAAGAATAGGTTGGAAGTTCTTAAATGACAGGATAAGGAATTCACAATTTTTTTTTGGTTGGTACTGGTTAGCCACTGACAGGTTATGAGTAGAGCAATAATTAAAAAGAATTTGCCATAGCAGTAAGTCATGGAAAGGCACTACAATAGCCACTAATATTTTGCAAAAATCATTTGTAGAAAATGTAGAAGACACAGACAATTTTATAGGGACTTGAATAGAGTAGATTATATTTATCCTTTAACTACAACCAAATATCTACTGGCAATACTTAAAGAACAGTTTGGTCTGCCTCCTGAAAGAGAATGAAAAGGAGCTCAAGGAATTTGACTTCTCTTTCTAAATTATCATAAAGAATGAAGCATCTCTTTAAGAAAAAAAAATAAACTTTGCCTTTAATACTTAGTAGTTCCTGGTTCGTTGTTGATTTTTATCATCAGCATCTCATGCTTTCACAGGGTGGCCTTCTTCACTTGGAGCAGTCTGCAAGAAAATATTGAGCTTTCTCTCACTGGATCTATTCAAATAGACACTGGGTTAACCATTTGTCAAAATTCTTTAGAGGAAATTAATGTGCCAAGAAGGCAATTGGAGTCAGCAATATAATTAGGGCAGGGCAACTGTAGCTTTGTCCCAGTGGGCTAAATTTAGAGAATGATAAGAACATTTAAATTCCTTTGGCAGAAGAAATAACAACATATAGCTTCTAATTCACATGGAAAATGAATCAATATAGTAAACTATAGATTGAAAACCTCCTCTTCTCCCAATGACCAGACTCCAGTTGAGATACACACACACACACACACACACACACACCAGCAATATAAACTTTGGCACCCATTTTGGCCTCTCCAGAAATAGCCTTGCCATAGAATCCCAGAGTAACACCTCATGGAGATTAGTGTCCCTACTTGAGGGTAGATTTCCTGCCCTTGCTGCATGCCCATTCTCTTGCTTTAGGTTCAAAAATTGCTAGCTAGAGCTAAGGTTCAACTACATGACCTCCCTCACTTCCTTTAAGTCCTAATTAAAATCCTACTTTCTACAGAAAGTCTTCCCCAGCCCCTCAATTCCAGTGCCTTTCCTCTTTAAATTATCTGCTACTGATCCTACTTTTAGTTTGTTTTGCATATTTGTTTACATGTCTCTGCCATTAGACTATTAGCTCACTCAAGGCAGGTACAGTCTTTTGCCTCTCTGTGAATAACCAATTTTTAGTATATTGCTTGGCACATAGTAGGTGCTTAATAAGTGTTTATTGATTCATGGATGGATGGCCATGTATTCTAGGATTTCTTCCAAATATAAGATTTTATGAGTTTCTGAATAAATTCAATTATCCATAAATATTCAGTCACCTAGATTCTCTTCAATATCAATGTATATCAGGTAACTGAGGTACCACATGCTACATTTTATCAGATTACATGAGAAATTTGCATGAGATAAAAATTGCTATTTTTGCTGTAATCTTCATTGATTGAAATGACTTTAAAACTTGATTTCATGGAGGAAAGGGAGGATAATTGAAAAGAATTAGAATTCTTGGTAGGCTTGCAGTGTAGGAGCTATGGGATAATAACTACCCCTTCTCCTTACATTATAAATGTGGTTTATTTGCAATTTTTTTCTTTAAAATTGAAGTCACTAATCTTATGATTTCTGGGCTGCCTTAATTTTGTTAATAATTGATTTCTTCTACTTGGCACATCTTTAACAAAAACCATAACATTTGAAAGCATCCAATCCATGTATCTAAGTGAATGCATTATTGAAATTCTCCTATCAGCATTTCTCTTTTATTTAACCCTTTCAGTCACATTATTGAGGTCTGGGTCAGGGGTGGGGGTGGGGGGAAGAAGCTATACTTCTTGTTCTATCTCAGTCCAAACCTGATAACACACTTAATGTGATGCCCAATGTGAAGAAAATATTTACATATTTTACTGTCTATGTGACCGCTGGGAGATTTTCATCAAGTGAAGGTAATGAGGCTGATTCCTCAGTAGCCAGAGGAATTTCTGACCCAGAAGGAGTAGTCTCAGAATCACACTGTACATTCTAAAGGTGATTTTGCAGAAGGATGAACACATATACCAAAGACCACCTGTCATACTCTTGTGAAATACATAACTTGAAGGAAAAACTTGGACTTGTGCCCAGTTCTTGGCATTAACAAAAGGTTCCAGTATTATTATCATTTATGAGTGGAAATGACATTAAAGCAGAGGAACAAACATCTGGTTTTTTCCCCTGCACCTTAAGGACAATGCACCTTTTCCATTTGACTTCCAACTGAAATATTGCATATATACTGTCTCCTCCACTAGAATATGAGGTCCTTGAGAGCAGAGACTGTCTTTACTATTTGTATCCCCAACTCTCAACACAGTACTTTACTTTTTTTTACCTAATAGTATTTTTTCCAATCACATGTAAAGATAGACTTCAACATTCATTTTTTTAAGATTATGAATTCCAAATTTTTCTCCCTCCCTCCCTTTACCCTTCCTCAAGACAGTAAGCAATCTGATACAGATTATATATGTACAATCATGTTAACCATATTTCCATATCAGTCACATTGTGGAAGAGAATCAGAATAAAAGGGAAAAACTATGAGAAAGAAAACAACAATGACAAAAGTGAAAACAGTATGCTTTGATCTGCATTCAGACTCCATAGTTCTTTCTCTGGGTATGGACAGCATTTTCCATCATGAGACTTTTGGAATTGTTTTAGATCACTGTATAGCTGAGAGGAGCTAAATCTATCATATTTGATCATCGCACAATGTTGCTGTTACTATGTACAATGTTCTCCCTTTTCTGCGCACTTCATTCAGTAGCAGTTCACATAAGTCTTTCCAGGTTTTTCTGAAATCTGACTGCTCATCATTTGTTATAGCACAATAGTATTCCATTACATTCATATGCCACAGCTTGTTACAGCATTCCTCAATTGATGAGCATCCCCTCAATTTCCAATTCTTTGCCACCAAAAAAAGAGCTGTTATAAATATTTTTATGCATGTGGAACCTTTTCTCTTTTTTATGATCTGTTTGGGATACAGACCTAGTAGCAGTGCTGCTGGATCAAAGGGTATACACAGTTTTATCTCCCTTTGGGCATAGTTCCAAATTGTTCTCTAGAGTGGTTGGATCAGTTCATGACTCTCCCAACAGAGCATTAGTCACCAAGATACTTTTGCATATCTATTGTTGTTTAGTCATTTTTTAGTCAAGTCCAACTCTTTGTGACCTTACTTGGGATTTTCTTGGCAAAAACTCTGGAATGGTTTGCTATTTCCTCCTCTAGCTCATTTTACAGGTGAGGGAACTAAGACAAATAGGATTAAGTGACTTGCCTAGTGTCACACAGCTAGTAAGGGTCTGAGGCCAAATTGAACTCAGGAAGATGATTCTTCCTGACTCCAGGGGTGGCGCTCTACCCATTGTGCCACCCAGCTGCCCCTAAGGACCGGAAATACAAATAAGACAAAGAAGGACAGTCCCTGTCCTCAAAGAACTTGGTTGGTTGGTTGCTGTCCTTCATTCTTGAGGAGAACCAAAATGATATTGCCATGTTAGAGTCAAGTTACAGTGTGTCCGAATATGACTGACCAGACCAGCATGAGCTTAAAATGCTCTATCACAGATCAGGCACAAATAGTTTATATGAACTTTGAAGCGGAAGATGTCTCTATATTTGCACATTTCACATTTCTTTTGAGAGGCTGCAATTCTACTTTACTCATAGAGTCCTTTAATTGACACAGATGCATCATAATGGGTGGTTCTTTGCCAGAATCTCCCATGTAATGCAATCAATTCCAAAGTTCTTCAGAGAGATCTTGTGAGTGTCCTTGTATCACTTGTTCTGATCACTATGTGAGTATCTTCCTTGTGTGGGATCTCCACAAAATAGTCTTTTAGATACAAGTATATTTGGCGTTGAACAATGTGGTCAGCCTATCAGAGTTGTGCTCTCTGTAGTAGAGTTTGAATACTTGGCAGTTTAGTTCAAGAAAGTACCTTAGTGTCCAGTTCCTTATCCTGACAGCTGATCTTCAGAATCTTCCTAAGATAATTCAAATGAAAGCATTTCAGTTTCTTGGCATGGTGCTGGTATATTGTCCAGGTTTCACAGGCAGGCAACAATGAAGTCAGCACAATGACTGTAAACTTTCAGTTTGATAGGCAGTCTAATACTTCTTCCCTTCCATATTCTTCCTTAAAGAATTCACAATATAAAGAAAGAAGACAATACACAGAAGGAAACTGAAAAGAAAGGGAAAGGTCATCAGGGAATACCCAGCTCAGGGACATGATGTTCTATGGAGGTCAAACCAAGCAGAGCTACTATTGGGAAGTGGAGAGTTTTCTGGAAAATTCTAAAAGTTCAAATTTCCTTCTATAAAGGAAAGCTTTGGGAGGATTTTAGTGCTCCATCATCCAGCCAATCAGAGAGGGGAGGTCACTGAGGAACTGATAGGTACTGATTATCTAAAACTGAGTCAATTAGTGTAATGTTGAGGTTTCAGGGGTTCAACCTATTCTAGTTGGGGCACGTTGTTTCCTGGAGTCTAAATGAAGCAGAGCTACTCATGGCAAGTGGAGAGTAACCTGGAAGATTATAGGTTATATATAGGAGTTGACTTGAGGAGTAAAATGTAAATATACTACACAAACAATGTAAAGATTCAAATTTTAATCCCCTTCCTAATGCAGTGACCTGATTTGGTCACTAGACCAAATAATTTTGGTAAGTAGCACCATACCTAAAGTGAGAAGACTAGGACTTTGCCCCTAAGGGCTACCATCTGAGCAGGAAAGACATATTCTTCTTTTCTATGTTTTCCTGTATCTTCCTAGAAAATGTATTCCTGGTCTTTCACTGGGCTTCACTATTCAGTGAGGCCTCACCTAGCCCTGTGCCACCACTTCCAGGGTCCTTTCACCGCTGTACCATTTTAGACTTTCTCAACCCCAAATGCTAGAATCTCTTGGGGACTAGCCACCTCCTCCCCCAATGAGAAGATGTTCACAGTTAGACTTTCTCTTTTGCTACTTCCTAACCACACTCAGCAGATGCTCCTCTGTGCTATATCTGCCTTTCCTTTTTACCCAGGTGAAATAATTTATTTTCATGGGTCTTGTGGTAAGTGTTCTTTTCTGTAATGGTTTTTTGAGGTTGTTATTCTAAACTTAATTAACACTATCAAACATGAATATTTTTACCTACAGAGAAAACTTTTAAAACGGAATTATATATGAAATCACAAATCTCCATTATGTACAGCTTATTTTTAAAAGTAGATGATAAATTTAGCATGTTAATTCCAAAGCTGTCCTCATTTTGTGTTTTCCTCTCTGAACCTCATTCTATTCTCTTCTGTGTATTTTTAAAATCTTTCACTGATTCATTTTTATTTCTTTTTGGAGGCATCACTAGTACCTCCTTTGCTTACCAATTCTCCACGCACAACTTTTTAAATCTATAATAAATAAGCATAATCAAGTAAAACAAATCTATATATTGTTCATATATAAAATTTTTTGTCTCATTTTGCACTTCTGGTCCATCACATTGTTGTCAAGAGGTGGGAAGGATCAGTCCTTTGAAATTGTGGTTGCTCATTGTATTTACCAAAGTTTTTAAGTCCTTCAAAATTGTTCAATTTCACAATGTTGATATTATAGTGTAAATTGTTTTCCTGGTCCAGCTCACTTCATTCTTTAACAGTTAATACAACCCACTCCCATTCCCCCAGGATTCTCTAAGTCTGTCTCTTTTGTCTAATAATATTCCATTGTGTGCATATTTCATAATTCCTAAGCAATTGCCCAATTGATAGACTCTTCTTCCATTTCCTATTGTTTAATATAATAAAAATACTGTTATAAATATTTTATATTTTCCCTCTTTCTTTTTATCTCATTTGTATATATTTTAGTAGAGTTATACTGTACTAAATTACAGATCTACCAGTAAAGGATTCATTTGCCTTGCTTCCATGAAATCTCCAAAAATTGTCATTGTTCTTTATTTTTGACTATGCAAGCAGATGGATATGAAGTAAAACCTCAAAGTTGTTTTAATTTGAATTTTTATTTATTATTTGCTTTTTTGAGCATTTTTTCTTATTGTTGTTAGCTTGATTGTTTTCTTTGGGAAATGCCCTGTTTATATACTTTGACCACCTAACTACTGGGGAATAGTTCCTCTTCATATATATTTTAATCATATTTCTAAATATCTTAGGTAGCAGAGATTTATCTGAGAAACTTCCTGCAAAGTTCTTTTTCCCAAAAATAAGGTATTTTCCTAATAATGCTAACATCATTGATATTTTAATGCTAAATCTCCTCAACATTATGTAATTGAAATCATACATTTTATTTCTTGTGATTTTATTTATTTCTTCCTTTATTGGTCAAAAAATCTTCTCCTATTTACTTGTAAAATGTATCATATTTCCTGTTCTTTTGATTTGTTTTACGATGTGACCTTTCATGCCCATGTCATGTATGATTTGGAGCTCATTATAGAATATATATATATATATATATATATATATATATATATATATGTATATATATATATAAGATGCTGATCTAAACTAAATTTCTTCCAGGTTGATTTCTAGTTTTCTCATTAGTTGTTATTAAATAATAATGTCTTACTCCTGTCCCTGGAGTCACTGAATAAATTAAAAACTGAAAGAAGCAGTGTATTCATGTGTAGAGGAACCCAGGTCCCTCAGAGCACAATAAACCTCTCAAAATGCACAACATAAAAATAAAATACAGAATCAGTTTATAGATTCCTTCACAAGGTCTGGGCCTATAAAAAATCTGACAGAATACTGTGGAAACCTTGAATATAGGTAAACCAGAGAAAGTAAGAAAAGATATTGGATTGGGAATTTAAATGGATTTGCAACTAAATTCTATGAAACATTTAAAGAACAATTAATTCCAGTAATACAGAAACTATTTGGAAAAAATATGCAAAGAAGCAATTCTATTAATTTCCTTTTATGACAGAAATATGGTGCTGAAACCTAAACTAGTAATAGTGAAAACAGAAAGAAAATTATAGACCAAATTTCCTAATGAATAGTGATATGAACATTTTAAATACAATACTAGCAAGGAGATTACAGCAATATATCACCAGGTTTATACTCTATGACCACCTGGCTAAGAATTGGAAATCAAAAAAGATGTGCATCAATTGGGGAATGGCTAAACAAACTGTGATATATGATTGTGATGGAATGCTATTGTTCTATAAGAAATGACAGCGGGATGATTTAAGAAAAACCCAGAAAGACTTACATGAACTGATGCTTAGTGAAATGAACAGAACCAGGAGAATGTTGTACACAATAATAGAAATATTGTTTATGAAGAATTGTGAATGATTTAGCTATTTTCAGCAATGCAATGACTCAAGACAACCCCAAGGACTTCTGAGGAAGAACACTATCTCCAGAGAAAGAACTAATATTGATTGAATACAGACTGAAGCATGTTATTTTTACTTTATTTATTTCAATTTTTATTTCATTTGAATCTTCTTGTACAAAATTACTCATATGGAAATATTTTACATAATTGAATGTGTATAACCTATATCTGATTGGTTGCCATCTCTGGGAAGGGGGAGATGATGGAGGGAAGAAGGGATAGAATTTGGAACCCAAAACTTTAAATAAAAATGCTTAAAAATTGGGAAAATAAAAAAAAAGATTAGAAAAAAATAAAACAACTTTGAGGTGCTACCTCATACATCTTAGATTGGCTAATATGACAGAAAAGAAAAATGATATATATTGAAGGGGTTGCAGGAAAATTAGGACACTAATTTATTGTTGGAACATTTGTGAACTGATCCAACCATTCTGGAGAAATTTGGAACTATGTTCAAAGGGTTATAATACTGTGCACACTCTTTGATCCAACAATACCACTGCTAGGTCTATATCCCAGTGATAGAGAGACAGAGACAGAGACAGAGAGAGAGAGAGAGAGAGACAGAAAGAGACAGAGAGAGAGAGAGAGAGAGAGAGAGAGAGAGAGAGAGAGAGAGAGAGAGAGAGAGAGAGAGAGAGAGAGAGAGAGAGAGAGAGAGAGAGAGAGA
>NW_027187314.1:9083231-9128574 GCF_028583685.1 Petaurus breviceps papuanus
AGAGAGAGAGAGAGAGAGAGAGAGAGAGAGAGAGAGAGAGAGAGAGACAGAGAGACAGAGAGACAGAGAGACAGAGAGACAGAGAGACAGAGAGAGAGAGACAGAGAGAGACAGAGAGAGAGACAGAGAGACAGAGACAGACAGAGACAGACAGAGACAGACAGACAGACAGAGACAGAGAGAGACAGAGAGACAGAGACAGAGACAGAGAGACAGAGACAGAGAGAGACAGAGAGAGAGACAGAGACAGAGACAGAGAGAGACACAGACAGAGACAGAGAGAGACAGAGAGAGAAAAGGACCTATTTGCAAAAAAAAAAAAAAATAGCAATAGCAGCTTTTTTTTTGTTGTTGTGGCTAAGAATTGGAAACCGGGGGGCGGCCAGGTAGCACAGCAAGTTAGAGCACAGGCCCCAGTGTAGGGATGACCTGGGAATCGAATCTGGGCTCAGACACTTAGCATCCACCCAGAAACACCTGGCCGTGTAATCTTGAGCAAGTTACTTAACCCCAATTGCTTTAAAAAAAAAAAAGAATTGGAAACCAAAGAGATGTGCATCAGTTGAGGAATGACTAAACAAGCTGTGGTGAATGATTGTAATGGAATACTATTATGCTATTAGAAATCACGGGCAGCATGATTTCAGAAAAACCTGGAAAGACTCATATGAATTGATGCAAAGTAAAGTGAGCAGAAGCAAGAGAACATTGTATACAGTAACTGCAATATTGTTCAATGATCGACTGTAAGTGACAACTATTTTTAGCAATTCAATGATCCAAGACAACTCTAAAGGACTCATGATAAAAAATGTTAACCACCTCCAGAGAAAAAACTGGGATGAAATCTGAATGAAGAGCAAAGCATACTATTTCTCCACTTTATTTTTTTCATGTTTTCCCTCACAACACAGATAATATAGAAATATGTTTGCCTGATTGTACATATTATAACCTATATTAAATTGCTTACTCTCATAGGGAGGGATAAGGGAAAGAGGGAGGGAGAGAATTTGTAGCTCAAAATTAAAAAAAAATAAATGTAAAAGATTGTTTTTACATGAAATTAGGAAAAAAATCAAATATCATTGAACCATAACAAAATTCCCTAAAACCTATTTTAACTGAATCTTGCATCCCAAACTTTGGTATACTATCTCATTGTCTTCATTTTATTTAATGAACTTATCAGTCATTTGATTTTTTTCTTTGACTCACCAACTCCTGATTAAATTACTTTCCTTTCAAATTTTAATCCTTTGTTCAAAAGTCCTTTATTAATAATAATTTTATTTTGTTTTGGTCAGTAAAGGAAGAATTTGATATTTCTGTTCTTCTTTGTTTCTTCATGAAGATATTATGATTAACACATAGGGAATTTATATGAAGGTAATATACATAGATATTGTATATACATATATTTATACATATACACATATATTCCTTTCTATTCCCATTCAGTAATTGCCATAAATTTTGCATATCTAATTTTTCTTAAGTTCTCTTGAGGTATTTAACTTCTTTCATGTTTACCTTTAGGTAGGATCTGTCCCATAGGTATGAAAGGGGTATATTGAAGTCACCAGCTATCATTTTTTTCCATCTACTTTTTTTCCTATAACTTGAATAACTTTTCCTTAAAATACTTAGATGCCATGCCATTAGGGTCATATATTAGATATATTATTTCATTGACTATGGTGCCTTTATACATAATGTAATTGCTTTCTTTATCTCATTTAACTTTGTCTGTTACCATATTTGACATTGTTATTATTATGGCAGCTTTTTTCCCATTCATTTGAAGCATATAAAATCATGTTCCAGCCCACCATTTTAATTGTATGTGAATATTTGTGTATTTCAAGCATGTTTCTTATAAGAAAGATTCTTGTTTGGATTCTTATTTCTAATCCATTCTGTACTCCTTTTGACATTTTATGGGTTAGTTTATCCTATTTGTGTTTAAGGTTATTATTGCTAATAGTTTCATGTTCCCATAAAACCATACCCTCTTCTGATCTCCTCTTTTTCCCTCTTTACAAAAAAAAAAATTTGGTAAAAGAATTGGAAATCTCTCCTATGCTAGTGATCAGTAATGGAAACAATCTGCTTCCATTCCACTGCCCCAACTCTTTTCTACTTTCTCAAACCTCAATCACTACTTTCTATACTTTCTTTCTGTTTAACACCCTTCTTTATAGTAGGAAGTTTGTTTTGTTTGTGACTATGCCCTCCCCAAGTCTAAACTTCCACTAAAGCTCTCTTTCTCTTTTGACTATTCCCATTTTTTTTACCTGCAGAGTTTACTGTATTACTGTGCCGTACTCATTGGGCATGAATGTGTGTTCATCCCTCCTTCATCCAGTTCAAATAACAATGAGTTTTGTCTCACTGATTCACATCATCTCTTCATCCATACACTTTTTTCCTCACACATCACAGTTATGAGATTTGTTGTCATATAGTTTTGTTCTAATTTTCTTCTTATATTCCTTTTCCCCTACTTTTTCTTTCTTCCATTAACTATCATCAGAACAAGGATCCCCCCCACACATACACATTGAATTTTGTGTTATTGTTTTTTTTTTCTGTGCTCAAAAACAATAGGGTTCTAAAGGGTGCTTTCCTCTTCTCTGCATTTTAGGATATAAGCACTTTTTTATATGACACCCCTTCTAATTACTCTAATATATTTACCTTTCTAGGTTTCTCTTGATTCTTGTGTTTACATTTCAGAATTTTTACCCAGTTTTGTGTTTCCATTTAGAATCTTTTTTTATTTAATAGCATTTTCCAATTACATGCAAAGACATTTTTCAACATTCATTTTTGTCAGATTTTGAGTTTTGAATATTTCTCCTTTTCTCCTCCTTTCCTCAAGAGAACAAACAATATGATATAGGTTATACATATACAATCATGTCAAATGTTTTTTGCACATTAGTCATGTTGTGAAAGAAGAATCAGAACAAAAGGGAAAAGCCACAAGAAAGAAAAAAACAAAACAAAACCCTCAACCTCCCCCAAAGTGAAAATAGTATGCTTCAATCTGCATTCAGACTCCATAGGTCTTTCTCTGGATGTGGTTAGCATTTTCTATCACAAATTTTTTGAAATTTTCTTGTATCATTGTATTGCTGAGAAGAGTAAAGTCTATCACAGCTGATCATCATACAATGTTGCTGTTACTGTGCACAATGTTCTCCTGGTTATTCTCACTTAAAAATACTCCATTTCATTAAAAATCCACAAATTTTACCCATTAGGATTATACTTTGCTTTATGGGAAAGGTATTATTGGCTGTATGCTTTTACCTTTTTCCTGTAATTTCTACCCTGTTACAGAACTTTGCCCCAAGAGATAGACTCTTTTGGATTTCAGAATAGGGTGGTCAGGGATTGTTCCTTTCTGGCCCCAATTTCCTTTTGTTTTTTTCTTGTCTTCTATTTCTGTACTTAAGAGATTTCAAAGGTTTCAGTTTCCCCAGTCAGGTTTTTCTGTCTTTTGACTGATCTGGAGAGTCTCCAGTCAGAAAGCAGTTCAGGTGTTACAGCCCTCTTGAGATACCTTTTGCCAGGACACTTACTCTGGCTTCTCTCCCCTCTGGGTCTTCCCCAAACTGGATGCTGCCGTCAACTTCCATTCATCTTGAGGTGTCCCAGCCAGGGTGCTGTTTCAATTTTTGAATTTATTCACCTAGTTTTGCACTGGCACCCCTGGCATACCCCATCCTTCCACCACCTCTAATATCTCTCTTTTTATGTCATTCTTAGGTGGATAAGGCATTTACTATCATTTCTATTTGTAATTCTTGATCATTAATTAATCTGGTACCATTTAAAATCATTGTTGGTGTATGAGTAGAGAACTGGACTTTCATGGCACCATTTTAACAGGAAGTTTTTAAGATTTTCAGAATTATAGTTTACATTTGATTTGTGTTTTTTCTCACTTTTGAAAGTGTATGTTAGGGGTGGCCAGGTGGCTCAGCGAGTAAGAGCACCGGCTCCAATGTCGGGATGACCTGGATCAAATCCGGGCTCAGATACTCAGCACCACACCCAGAAATAACTGGCCGTGTAACCTTGAGCAAGTTACTTAAGCCCGATTGCTTTAAAAACAAATGAAAGTGTATGTGAGGGTGAAATGTTTATATGATGCCACTAATGACTGGCATGTAACTAGACCTAGCTGAAGAGAGTGCTAAAGAGGTTTGGGTTGCTCTTTGCTAACAGATCCTGGGAGGAAGACTTCAATAATTACTTTTCTTACAACAGTGCTCAGTAGTGCTGCTGATATCCTCATTGTTGCTAATATAAGTGACAAGTTATAAGGAGAAACTATGGAATTATAGAATCTTCCATGATATTGATGCTAATGATGTTGCCATATCTCTCCTTGCCCTGACTTAGTAGGAGGGTCAAAGAAAGGTACTTGATAAAAAGTCATAGAAAGCACAAATCAGTAAGTCAGGAGTGGTCCATATACAATAAGATTTGACATTTTAAAATACCACAATGATTCATAATTCCCTGCATAATATAGATTTTTTTCCTGTCATATAAGCTTAGTTCTGAGGTAGAACATCAATAATTTCATAGAGATGAAAAGGTTTAGTTGAAAAGCTAAATAGAATATGAGTCCTCAAAAATGAAGTGTTAAAGTTATCTTTTGCAATTACTTTGATTTAGGACTGATGAATCAGATTTTTAGAATTAAGTAGGTTTTACTTTTTAAAAGTAGGTTACATTAAAATCTCAGCTATCTGAAGACCATCCTTCTAAAACACCCACGTTCTAGAATAGCCTCCAGAAATCAATGTACCTCTTCCCCTTCACTGATAGCTCCCCCTCCAAAATGTACCAATGCTGAAGAAGTAGCCTTAGATTGCAAAGCAGTAAATGAACATAGCCAAGAAGAGACAAAAGGCCCTAAACGATAGTACCTGATGTAGTAGGATGGCCAGTTCCCTAAGCAAAAGAAACAGAGCTCTGAATGCCTGGCGATGTTTATAAATGGCCACCAGCTACCTTTTTCATAGGAAAGCTGAAAAAAATATATGATGGAGGTGACAGAAAAGAGACAAGAAAAGAAGAAAACCAGAGAGATATGGGAAAAGATCAAGGGGGTATCAGGGACAGTGGTTACTATCACTGCTTGTGAGAATAAAGACCCCAGCAAGTAGTTGACATTCTGACAGTGTAAAAGGGAAATCCACTGACAAGGAGGCTGAAGATAAAAGTCTATAACCTTCCTGTCCAAGGACTATCAGCAGCCTTCACATCAATATTGGAGCCTTTAAAGGCATAAAAACATCTCTACTGTGCTACATCTGTGGAAAGGTTCAAGCAAATATCTTAGCAGAGCCCCATGGGCTATATCCTGTCAAAAGCACACAAATGAACTACCTTTAGCACTTCACAAAATCAGAAACATTCACTCTATCGAAAAGTGGGTAGTTCACAGAATACTGGACATGAATCCTTTAAGACCTGGGTTCAAAATCCACCTCTGACAGTCACTTAACATCCCCATTTTTCAGTTTCATCATCTGTAAAAGATAGATAATATCACCCACTAGTGTTGTGGGCAGTTGGGTGGTGCAGTGGATAGAGGGCAGGTCCTGGAGCCAAGAAGACTCATATTCCCAGGATCAAATCTAGCCTCAGACATTTTGCTAGCTGAGCAAGTCACTTAACCCTGTTTACCTTAGTTTCCTTATCGGTAAAATGAGCTGGAGAAGGAAATGGCAAACCACTCTAGTATCTTTGTTAAGAGAACCCCAAATGGGGTCACAAAGAGTTGGACACAGCTGAAATGGCTCAGCAACAACAACAATTAGTATTGTTAGAATCAAATGAGGGAATATATGTAAAGAGTTTCACAAGCCTGAAAGTACTCTTTATACAAATGCCATGTCAAAATCTAAGCCATAATACATGAAAGGAGAAGGTATAACCTGTATGGGAGAGCATATGCCAGAAACACAGAAGAGCTAGGATGAATCAATCCATCCTGTGTTAACCCTGAAGAGAAAATGGGCTATTTTGTTGCAGCAAGCACCCCAGTATCCCCAGGGTGCCTGCTCACACAGGTTCTTGGATCTGCTTTGTTAAAGGAAAGCAACTCAAAATGGGTTAACAAGCTTACTTTAATCAATCAGACATATATCGTTTACCTTGTTCAGGAGAAAAGGTCAGCACCCCGAACCTCAAAGCATACAGGCAGAATTATCAAGACAAAAACATCAAGTAGACAGATTTCCAAACTGTCCAACCATTACATCCATACCCAGTCAACATCTGGGTTTCCACATTCTGGGTTTTTGAAAGCCGGGGGACTCTCAACAACGGCTTCCCAGAATTCAGATCAAATCACAGCACACTTCTCAAAGTGAGTCCCAAAACAAAGCTACACATCAGGGCTTATATAGCCTTCTCCTGGCTCAGAGAATGTAACAACCTTATTGACCCACTGGCCAATCAAAAAGTATCTACTGAAAAACAAGCCTCCCTCCCCAGGCTTCTGGTGCACTTTAGCCTAGGGGCAGGGAAGATCTTTAAAATTTACATTCGCATTACATTCGGCCCCAAGATCTTTCATGCCCATAGCATAGACAACTTACTTTTGAATTAGCACTGAACATTTCTTAGGTCACATTTTCAAAGTACAGAACTAAAGTTACCAAAGTGGCCACTGGCCTTTAAACAAACACAAAGTACATAGCATTATCACTTCAATTCAGAACAAGAGTTCAAATAAAGTTCTGGGGGGGAGGGGTGTCCTTCCCCTCACACAGCTCCAGCCCCAGCTTCCAAGCACAGAGAGGGGGCTGGGCAACAAAACCAACAAGGTGGGGTCCCTGGGGATCCAAGGCACTTCATCCCACCCACCATAGTCACAAGTCCATCCTCCCCCTGGGTCCCAAACTGTGGGATGCAGCCAGGAAACACATTCAGTGCCCCTGCTTTGCTGCTCAGTTCTTATCTTTTCCTGTGGCTGAATTCCGAACTCCTGGGCTCCTTCTCCTCCCACAGGCGGCAGCCGCTCCTGGCTTCTGCCCAGGTCCCGATGCAGGCAGCTCACCATTCCCGCTCTCAGCTCAGTGAAGTCTGCATGAAGGCCACTCTTCTCTCCTGGTCCATGGCTCCACAGAGTCACAGCTACCACAACTGGGAAACAAACGATTATCCCAGCCCCCATACTTTCCTTTTACTCTGCAGATCCTGTTCGTGACGCCATTTTGTTGCAGCAAGCACCCCAGTATCCCCAGGGTGCCTGCTCACACAGGTTCTTGGATCTGCTTTGTTAAAGGAAAGCAACTCAAAATGGGTTAACAAGCTTACTTTAATCAGTCAGACATATATCGTTTACCTTGTTCAGGAGAAAAGGTCAGCACCCCGAACCTCAAAGCATACAGGCAAAATTATCAAGACAAAAACATCAAGTAGACAGATTTCCAAACTGTCCAACCATTACATCCATACCCAGTCAACATCTGGGTTTCCACATTCTGGGTTTTTGAAAGCCGGGGGACTCTCAACAACGGCTTCCCAGAATTCAGATCAAATCACAGAACACTTATCAAAGTGAGTCCCAAAACAAAGCTACACATCAGGGCTTATATAGCCTTCTCCTGGCTCAGAGAATGTAACAACCTTATTGACCCACTGGCCAATCAAAAAGTATCTACTGAAAAACAAGCCTCCCTCCCCAGGCTTCTGGTGCACTTTAGCCTAGGGGCAGGGAAGATCTTTAAAATTTACATTCGCATTACAGATGAATCAATCCATCCTGTGTTAACCCTGAAGAGAAAATGGGCTAAATACTACATACAGTGGAGTGGTTGGCATGGTGTACATTCTTTCTTGATATCAAGACATATACATGCACAAGCATCACATTTCATTTATGTGCAGTGAGTTCTAGTTTTTTTAATATTCACAAGGGTGAACATTTACTGAATATTCACAAAGCCATTTTTTATTAGGCAAACAAGCTAAAGATACTAAAATTTAACTTTAAAAAAATTAACCACTAAATAAAAATTAAACCACTTTAAAAACAAAAACTTTAAAAAGGATTCCTTTTTATCCAACCTTGACCCTTTCCTAAACTACAGCCCAAGCTTTTCAACTTCATCTTCCTAACCAGGAAAACATTTTTCAAACTGAACCTTTTTCCCCTCTTCTCATATATTACCATCATGAGGCTGGCAAGTTTAATAATTGGTGACCAGAGGTGCATTTTTTGAAATGTTAAATTTGCTTCTTTTCTTGCCCATCCCATGCCACAGAGAGAACCAGAGCAACACAGAGTACTACAAAACAAAGTAGCCAGAGGGGATAAAACATATCTAGTTGATTTTTCACTAATGTGGCTATAAATTGAGTCCTGGCATTGGGGGATACCATTCACATACCATAAATTGTTTAATCACTCTCTAGTTGATGGCATCTACTTTGCTTCTTTGCTCTCACAAAACTTATTGTTATAAATATTTTAACATGTATAGAGCTTTTCTCTTTTGCAAATGACCTCCTTAGGGTATATTACTCAGTGGAATCTCTGAGGCAAAGGGTTTATATATTTTAATCACTTTAATTACATAATTCTAGATTCCTTTACAGAATGGTTATATTAATGTATAATTCCATGAACAATTTATTAGTGTGCCTGTATTTCAGCAGTCCTTCCAAAACTGACTATTCTAATCTTTTCTCATCTTTGCCAGTTGGAAATTCAAAGTTTTGCCCTTTTGTTGGCTTTATTTAGTTTTTTCCTTTCTAATACTAGCAGTAACTTAGAACATTATTTAATATGGTTGTTAGTAATTTGGAATTCACACTTTAAAAATCATTTGTCCATATTATTTGATCAATAGCTTCTGGCTTCATTTATTTTCTTGTGTTTTTGTGTGTATATATATATATATATATATATATATACACACACACATACATATATACATGTACATATATATATATATAAATATAATTTACACACACATACTATCAAGGCCTTATAAAAGTTTTTTTTTAATTCCTGAGTCACCACTTCCTTTTTGTTTTACATGCATTAATTTTATGCCTTTTGTTTTCCTTTTTACACTAACTCTGTTTTCCCTATTGTTGAATGAGTTCAGAATTCCCTTTATATTATTCTTTGAACCCCTTGGATTACTCAGTGGGCACCTATAGAGTAAGTACACATTGAGGAAATTTGGGGTGTCTTTTGTGTTGAAGGGACACCTGGAAAAACTTACATAAAGCTCAGGCCTAGGAAATGCGAGGAACAGAAAAGTACTGAACAAGCAATCTAGAACAGGTATGGGGTAGTCATTTATTTCTGCTGATCTGAAGAAATGCTAAACACAAAAAGATTCGCATCTTAGCTCTATCCTGTTTAAACAGTGATCTCCAGGTCCCTGTCTTCTGGGTCTTTAACCATTGCATCACAATGCCTCTTGCAGTCACTAAGGAGGACCTTTGGTCTCATTATTATTTTAAGTATTATTATTATAAATATTATTGTTATCATTTTAATGTTAGTTCTGGATGAAATTTTGCTCAAATATAAAATACACCTCAAAGAAAATTCTATTCTGGTGTCATTCCTGAAGAAAGGTCATTTTGTGAATAAGAATTTGCAAACTTTGAAATAGGCCACACACTGAAAATATCCTTGCACTAATTCATGACATGTTAAGGTACATGCCTCCTCCATATTCCATAAGCAAACTTGATAGCACTACTATTAATTTCCAGAGTGACTGTGATCTGACAAAGCTATGTTTGTGGTCCACATATCTCAAATTTTGCACATGATTAATGTGCAATAGTGAGGATTTGGGGAAGGATGAGAAAATCAGTAGTAGAAAGCTACCATTGACTACTTCTAGGACTCTGGGGAAATTATTTCACTTCTCTAAACTTTACTTCCTTATCTGTATAATGAATGGCAGTGATTTTCAAAAGCACACTCATGTATAAGAGAGGGGACATCTCTCAATCTCACTTAATATGCTGTATGTCCTCATATCCTTATCAAGTGAGAACATCTCTGATTGCATTATAGGTCAATCAAATAAAAGATATTTACTAGGTATAAAGAAGTCCTTAATAAATTTGACAAGTCCTTTAATAAATTTCAGAGGAGTGAATAACCTCTTGTCAAATCAGATGTGAGAAGTGCATTGGTATTGTTTGAAAGACTTAGACACACCTCTAAGACAAGGTTCATCAGAGAAGAGATTTGAAAAGCAGTCAAGTCCAGGAATTTGAGGGGGTAAATACCTTGTGCTTATAGCAGAGGGAGGGTAGAGATGAGCCCAGAGGAATAATGTACTCCCCTGTCTTGCTACTGGCAATGTCCCTGGAGAGATTGGACTGGTAGCAAAGAATGAGGGTGAAAAAACTAAACATTCTGAGGAAAGATGGCTCCAGATAGCAAGAAGTTTTCAAAACAGAGAGAAGTGCAGCAATAGTCTCTACAAAGGCACTAACCCTAAAAGTCCAGCAGAGAGATAAGGCTTCTACAAAGGTAGAGCACTTCCTATAATCAGACTATGAGTTTACTCTTTGGCAACATATGTCCACTAAGTTTGAGTTCACTTTCCCCAAAGATCTTGTATATATAGGGGAAGAATACACCAAAAGTTTTATAGAATGTTTAGAACAACTGCTCTTACTATGCCATATCAGTAAGTATCTCCTTTCTAATAGCTAATAAGCTATTGAATTCACTTAGCTAATTGATAATCACACTAGATAAGGGCTTATGAAGTCCTGGTCAACTCTTTATGGAAACCCATAGGAGAGAAGTAACATTGCTTTCTGGGGATCCAGTCCACCATGGGGAGCAAGATGTAGGGAATGAGCTCAGAGGGGATGCTATATAAAGAATGTAGTTTACAGTTTTGTGTAAGGTCAAAGATTCGTTTGTCTATTTGAATGTTCCTATACAATTACAGGAAATCGTGAACCAGACCAAACCAGACTTTAATCTATGGATGGCTGAAATTAAACAGAACAGGCTAGAGATAGGAAAGTCAGGAATCAAATCAGAAGTTTAATTTCAAAGGGAAGGAAATAGCTTGCAAGAAAGGAGGAGATTTAGACAAATATGCTGGGGCGTTGCCTCTGGGGAGAGGGGACCTGAGGCAGTGTGGGGAGATCTCAATACTTACAATGCACATTGAGCTGTAGCCCCAACAGTGACAAGTTTGAGTCATAGAAGGGCTTAGTGACCTGTACTTGTCTGAGCTCAGAGAACACCTGGTACTGGTCAAAGCAATACAAAATTATGTGATTTTATCAGAGGGTGAGATCATCCAGAGGGTGAGTACAAAGGATTATTATTATGCCAAGCTCAGGATACAACTTGCTTGCTGGGCCTTAGCTCTGGAGAACAAGGTGTGTGTGTGTCTCCTAATATCTTGATAAAATAAATGAAAAAAAGTTGGACAGAATGTTCTTGAAGGTCACTTCCAGCTCTGTGATTCTGTAACTTAAAAGCCCTATGTTTGCTTCTAAGTAAGTTTATAGGATAGAGGTAAAAGAGAAGCATAAAAAAGAAAAAGAAAAAAAAAAGCATTGCTGTCTGATAACAGAAAACCAAGCAATGAACACTGACAGGGTGAGATACTCTCCCTGTTTTGTTTTACTCTTTCTAATCTTACTTAATCACATAGTTCCCTGCGGTGTCTGAAGTGAGAACTGAAAATCAGTTCCCAGTCCAATTCCTCTTAATGCATTTTATGAAAAACTTTGCAAAAAAAAAGACAACTTAGAATTTCTGTACCTTGACAAGGAAATAAAGATTACTTCATATCCTTTTCTACAAGATGTTCTATTCCTATTTGACACTAGGAAATGTGGAAAGGAGTAATAAACCCCCTTATTTTAAGAGTAATACTAGAGCAGTTGTTTACAGCTTAATAACAAATTACCACATGCTCAGAAAAGGACTGTGACAGCTTCCCACCTACCTCATTAAGGGAGGAAAAGAAATTTTATTCATCAGAATCTGCCATGATTTTAACTTGTGGAAATAATTGCTCAAGTGTGACAATCACAACATTTTTGTTTTCTGCTTGGTTTCTGCAGCTGGAATATATCATAGTCTTTTTGTAACTATGGCTAAACAGTGAGCTAGATACAAGTTCAAATGAAAAAATTCAGCCAACAACCAGCTCTTCAGCCAAAATGTCACCTGCCAAAATTGGTCTCATAGACTTTTCCCCGAATTGACTGCTTTTGTTTCATTCCCCGTAGGGAAAGATTCTGTCCAAATTTAGTGTCTAGCACATCTACTCTGTTTAGTAACAACTTGAATGTAAGGAAATGCCAAAAGCAAAGCCAAGACAGTGAAAACTAGTTGAATGATTAACTGACTTGCAAAACAATCTCAAATGTTAATTTTGTTTTTCCCTGAGTCTATGTGGTAGATTTTTTGTCTTGTTTCTTAAGAAGGGGTAGATTTTTGGCTGTGATATGTACATTAACTAGGTGCATATTCTCTCCCCTATTAAAATGTGAGACTCCTTGAGCCAGTTTTCAGCTGACTTTGTATTTCTTGTGTTTGGTGCCATGCCTGGAACATAGTAAGAACATTAAATGTCTGTTGATTAATCTTAACTAATCAGGACCTCCTATGATAGCATTTGTATAGGGAACTTATTATTAGGAAATCTCCTCCATTAAAGCAAATAGGCAACTACTCTTCAAGTCATAGACTTAGAAAGTTGTCAAGGAGGGGAATGAAGTCAAGATGGTGGAGAAGAAACAGGACTTCCTCGTAGCTCTGGCTCCCACCTCTCCCAATTCATGTAAAAAAAGACTGTAGACAAACTTTGGAGCTACAGAACCCACAAAATGACACAGAGAAGCTAACCTCTTACTGAGAACATCCCAGCAGGCCATTGCAGTACTCTGGGAGCCGACCCCCCTCCCCCCCCCAGCCAGAAGTCTTAGCCTCAGGGCGGCCTGATCAGTTGCTGGCTAGAGGTACTTCAGATCACCAGTAGCAGTGGCAGTTTCTAGAATTATCAACCCATAGATGCTAAGGACAAAGTGAGAGGTCAGTGCAATATGGACTTTGGGAACTGGGAAAGAGTGCATTCCGGCCTTTGCCCCCAGGGCAAGAAGTGGCTGAGGCAGCCAGGGCAGTGCAGCCACCACCACCTGGCAGCTTCAGTTCCTGATCTGCAGATTGTAGGGGGACCAAGCAACCAGTCTGAGGGGTAATCACTCTTGCTCTAACCTGCTTGGATTTGGATTGCTGTCTAGGGTGGAGGTCCCGGGGTGTGTGACCAGCTTGCCAGAGAGTGAGGAGGCTTTAGAGAGGGCACCCAATTAATACCTCTGCCAGATGAGAAAACCCCAGTGATTGGGACAAAGCTCCCCTGTCTGGTAGCAGAGCTCCACTGTGGCAAAAAGCCCAAAAGTCAAGTAATTGAATGGCAACATGAGCAGGCAAAGGAAGCAAAGCAAACACAGCAACCCAAATTTACACTCCTATTTGGGGGACAAAAAGGACCAAAGCATGGAACAGGAGGAAGACAGCAAAATCAGAACTCCTGCACCAAAAGCTTCCAAGAAAAATATGAGCTGCTTACAGGCCATACAGGAGCTTAAAAAGGATTTTGAAAATCAAATAGGAGAAGTGGAGGAAAAATTGGGAAGAGAAATGAGAACAATGCAAGAGAATTATGAAATGAGAGTCAATAACCTGACTGAAGAAAATAACACCTTTAAAATAGACTAACTCAGATGACAAAAGAGTCTCAAAAAAGGCAATGAGGAGAAGAATGCCTTAAAAAGCCGAATTTGACAGATGGAGAAAGAATCTCAAAAGCTCACTGAAGAGAATGATTCCTTCAGAATTAGATTGGAGCAAATGGAAGCTAGTGACTTTATGTGAAATCAAGATACTATTAAACAGATCCAAACAAATGAAAAAATAGAAGGCAATGTGAAATATCTAATTGGGAAAACACTGACCTGAAAAATAGATCCAGGAGAGATAATTTAAAAGTTATTGGACTACCTGAAAACCATGATCAAAAAAAGAACCTAGAAATTATCCTTCAAGAAATTTTCAAGGAAAATTGCCCTGATGTTTTAGAAGCAGAAGGCAAAATAGAGGTCGAAAGAGTCCACCGATCATCTCCTGAAAAAGGTCCCAAAAAGAAAACTCCTAGGAATATCATAGCCAGGTTCCAGAATTCCCAAATCAAGGAGAGACTATTACATTGTGAAAATACAATCAGGATAATTTAGTACCTGGCACCTTCTACATTGAGGGGTCAAAGGGCTTGGAGTATGATATTCCAGAGGTCAAAGGAGCTGGGATTAAAACCAAGAAACACCTACCCAGCAAAACTGAGTATCATGTTCCAGGGGAAAATATGGTCATTCAGTGGAATAGAGTACTTTCAAGCATTCTTGATGAAAAAACCAGAGTTGAATAGAAAATTTCACATTCAGATACAAGAAGCAAGAGAAGCTTGAGAAGGTAAACAAGGGAAAAAAATCATAAGAAACTTATCTAAGTTGAACTACTTATATTCCAACATGGAAAAATGATAATTGTAACTTATGAAACTTTTTTCAGTATGAGAATAGTTGAAGGGAATAAAAATGTATATGTGTGTGCATGTATATATATATATATATGTGTGTGTGTGTGTATGTAAGTATATGTGTGTATATATACATACATGTATATGTCTATACAGGATGGTATATGGGTGTATGAATACATATCTAAGTGTGTTTATATATGTCTACAGGTATACATAGACAGAGGGCACAGCACCAATTGAATAAGAAGGGATAATACTTAAAAGGTGAAATTAAGAGGTGAGAGAGAAATATAGTGAGAGGAGATGGGGAGAGGCAGAATGGGGTAAATTACCTCATGTAGAAGAGGCAAGGGAAAATTGTTACAATGGAGGGGAAGAACAGGAAGGCAAAAGGGAATGAGTCAACCTTATTCTCATTGAATTTGGCTTAGGGAATGACATACACAATAAATACGGTATCTCACCCTACAGGAGAGTAGAGGGGAAGGAGAAGAGATGGGGGATAATGGAAGGGAATGGATCAAAATAGAGAATAGAACAAGTTGGGGGTAGGATAGGATAGAGGGAAATATAGTCAGTCTTCCTCAATATGTCCACTATGGAAATGTTTTGTGTAGCTACTCATATACAACCTATATTGAATTGCTTATCTCCCCAGTGAAGGTGGGTGACAAGGGAGGAAGTGAAAGAATCTGGAATCCCAAGTTTTAAAATCAAATGTTTAAATATATATATATATATACATATTATTATTATTAATATTTTACATGTATCTGGGAAATGAGATATACAGGCACTGGGGCATAGAGATCCACCATGCCTTACTGGAAGTCAAAGGGGGAATGGGGGAAGATATGGGAGAGAGCAGATTTGGGGAGGGGATATTCAGTGGGAATGCTGTTTTGAGGTAGTGGGTAGGGAAAGTTGGGGAGAAAATTTGTAACTCAAAATCTTGTGGAAACGAATGATGTAAACTAAAAAATAAAAAAGAGAGAGAGAAAAAAAATGTTGTCAAGGTACATAGACATTAAGCGGCTTTCCAAAGGTGCCACAGAGTCAGAGATCAACTTTGAACCCATGACTGCCTGGACTATAATTAAAGCAAAAATAAATCAAATTAATCAATAATAGCTGATTTCTTTGGCATTAGAAAAGCTAAACTTTTAATACCAGCATTTTACCAATGATGTTATATGGTAGAAAATTATTTGCAAAGACTTAAGATTCTAGGTAAGTCTATGCTGGGTGTAAGCAGGAAGCCACATATTTTAACTAGGACTTGCCTTGAAAAAGGGATTGGACCTGTCATTTCATTGGTATAGGTAAATGTCAGATAAGGAACTTCCCTGAAGAAGTTGTGTAAAAGACATAATCAAGAACATATAAAATGAGAAAAGGATATGGGCCAATTGTATTGAGACAGGTAGCTAACAGATGAACAGCCCAAATATCATACTGATATACATTAAATACTAAAAACCTAGTAGAAGACCTCCAGAGCATTGCAAGTTGTCAGTGGAGGAATAATAGAAATGACATGCACATGAATTACACAGGATGAGAAAGCACAGATGGCATGATTAGCACCAATAGAGAGAATGTATTCACAGATAAGAATAAGGTCCAATTAGTATTAAAGAACCTACATATTTATTTCCTTTGAAAGAAATCTCATTCAAGGGGCATAAACTATATTGAGGAATGTACTCCCACAGGTTCCATAGTATAAATGATGTAGGAGAAAAAAGAAAATGAACATTACAAAAAGAGCTCACAACTTTTTAAAATACAACTTGAACTTATAAGATCTCATCATCAAGGTCTTTATCTTCCAATAGTTTCCCCATAAGAGAGAATCAAAAGTAAACATATGTCTTTAAACAGTATATGTTTTCTCTCTGGTTCAACTCCATTCCACTAGGAAACTTTAAATAACGAATTTTGCGTCTACTGAATGAAGAGACAAAGAAGACTGTTTTCATTTAGGTGAATGATGATACTTGCAAAGCTCCCATTTTATGTGGATGATGAGAGCTAAATAAATACAACAAAGTAGTATTAATTAAATAGCAATTTTTTTTTTGCCTTTTGGAGGGCAATTTGGGTTAGGTAACTTGCCCAAGGTCACACAGCTAGTTTTTTTGTATAGGTGCTAAGTGTCTGAGGCCGGAACCGAACTCAGGTCCTCCTGACTCCCAGGCCAGCGATTTACTCACTGCACCACCTAAATAGCAATTTTTATGAGATCAATTGACAATATGCCTGATTCATTAAAATGCAATCAAGACCTTATTTGGTTATACACATGCTCCAGTCATCTCCGGCTTCCCCTCCTTTCCTGTGCTCTATGATAAATTAGAAATTAGCTGATGTACTTTAACCTATTCAATTAATGAGAAATATCTTAGGTACTTATTCACATGGAGTCACTTCAGTTCAAGTACTAATTATCTCACTCCTGGACATTACATTAGTCTCCTAATTGGCCACCCTACCTCAAGTAGCTCTTTTTCCCAGTCCATCCCTTACACAGCTATCAAAGTGATTTTCCTAAAGTGAAGATCTGACCACATCACTCCAATACTCAGTAGACCCTAATGGTTCCTTATTGTCCCTAAGATCAAGCATAACCTACCTTTTGACTTTTAAAACCCTTTACAACTGGCTTTGTCTTACCTTTTCAATCTTATTTTATATTTCTCACCTTCCTGTGTTTAGCAGGCCAGCTCTAACTCACCTTTTTATTCTTCTTCTCATACAGTGCTCCATCTCTCATCTATATGACTTTGAACTTGCCTAGACCCTATCCCTGAACTGCACCCCAAATTCATCTTTGCATTCTAGAATCCTGTGCTTCCTTCAAAATTCTGCTTGTGCTATATCTTAAATATGAAGACCTTTCTGACCTGTCAAGTTGTTAATTCCCCCTCCAATTTACTTTGTATGTATTAATGCCTATGTATTCCCCCCCCAATAACATGTAAATTTAATCTAGAGGTAGGTATTTTTTCATTTTTGTCTTTGTATTGCCAACAACTATTATACTGCCTAGCTTATTAAGCATTCAGTATATAGTTGTTAATTGATTAATATGAACAAGATATTGGAGGGGGGCAGATAATAAGACAGGGAACCTTCAATCATTTAGCAACACATGGTGGAAGATGGTAGGAGTAATCTAAGACTGAAGGCTGGTAGGGTTCAATCAGTGATATGATATAGTAGTTAATGACACAAGAGAAAAGGACATGGTAAAGTTGTACTGATTCACCAAGAGGTCAAGATAAGGAAAAGAGGAAAGAGTGGCTAGTGCAGAAGAGAAGGTCTGGGAGAAGACTGAAGGTTTGAGGCATTAAAGTTTACAGTGTAAAAAAAAGTGTAGGGTTTGTAGGGTTTGGTAAGGGAAGGAAAATGGAGTGGTGGAAAGGGAATAGATTATGATTAGATACCAGGATTTCAGAATTCTGGAACATGGAGGTGGTGTATTTGTTAGTAATTGGCAAAATTAAGGTCATGAGTTCTTTGTATGTAATTTAAGTAGGGTGGAGGAATAGGTCATGGAAAATGAGTAGGTTGTGGATATGAATGGTTGGGATCTTTGAGGGATAGTCAATATGGATGAAGAAGTCCCTTGGGAGGAAAACAGTTGAGGAGAGGAAAATTGTGAGACAGGTACTGAGCTCATCGAGAAGGAAGGGGAGTGATCCAGAAGTCTGTAGAGAAGAGCTACTGGGTTTTTGATTAGGTAGTAGATAAGAATAGCATGAACTTCAAAGGAGGAAAGACTATTGAGTCATGTAAGTAGGGGGAGATATTGGAAGTCGCAAAGGGGAACAAAGAATATTCAAATTTTCCCCCTAGACCAGTGACCAGAGGAATATGAAGGAAGGTATACCACATTGGAAAATATAACCAATACTGGAAAGTCAGGGAGGCTATGCTATCAGGGGAGCCATAGGGATTGTTTTATTCTTTATATTATTTCTCTAGTCCCTAGAATAGTGACTGGCACATAGGGGATGCTTAATAAGTTATTGTAGATCAATTGACAGAGCTGATTTGGAGAGTACAGAAAAATGAATAAAAGTATGTGGAAGAATGCAGAGGCTGCAGAAAACATTGTGACAAGGTACAATGACCCACCTCTCTTTTGACCTAGGTTAGTACTATCAATTGCAGAAGAGCTGTGCATTGAGAGGAATATCATTTTTTATTTCCATTCAGATGCAAATCTTATGCTTCCATTAACCTGTAAATAAAACTGATCATATTTTGAGCCTTATGAGTCCGTGCTATCTGTCACAATAGGCATATTCTTGGAGAATGTCAGCTATTCACATCCTCATATCATTGGGGTGTGAAGAGCAGGGATGGCAAGGAATGAGAAAGGAGAAGTTCTCATAAAGTATCCATGCCCTCTGTCCAAAGAGCCTCTGACAAGAAGGTTACATGTGATGATGTGAACATGCCCTTTGGACCCAACCAGCCATAACCATCATTCCAACTGCACATAGACGATCTTCCATTTAGAATGATCATGTTTAATAACTATGAGTGGAGGGGGGGATTCTCTTCCTGGTACACTCATGTTTATGCTCAAAACATCTCCTCTTCCTCCAAATATTTGCAAATTTTTTTTTTTTTTAAAGCAATCGGGGTTAAGTAACTTGCTCAAGGTTACACAGCCAGGTGTTTCTGGGTGGATGCTAAGTGTCTGAGCCCGGATTTGATCCCCAGGTCATCCCGACACTGGAGCCAGTGCTCTTACTTGCTGTGTTACCTGGCCACCCCTATCTTCAAATTCTTAAAGGGCTCTAAAACTGTGACCAGGTCCCACTAAATGGAATGCATTCAACTGAAATTGTTTCTTTATTATCCTTATTTCTCCTTCCCAGACTCACTGAGTTAGCTAATCAAAGAGGACCATTCTCACAAAAAGAAGTTAAAGAAAAACAAATTGAGGCAACTAAGCGGTGCAGTGAATAGAGCATGGTTTCTTAAGTTGGGAGGACCTGAGTTCAAATCAAGCCTCAGGCACTTGACACTTAACAAGCTGTGTGACCTTGGGCAAGTCACTTAACCCTAATCACCTTGCCTTCCCCCCTGCAAGAAAGGAAGAAAGAAAGAAAGAAAGAAAGAAAGAAAGAAAGAAAGAAAGAAAGAAAGAAAGAAAGAAAGAAAGAAAGAAAGAAAGAAAGAAAGAAAGAAAGAAAGAAAAGGAAAGGAAGGAAGAAAAACTAATTAAGTCTACAACTACATAAGATGAAAGGACAGATAAATTGTGGCCTCCAGTACAGTTTTCCCACAGAGACCTATGTAGTCCCTGAGATTTACAGTACTTATCTGGGCAGGGAAAGTTTTGGAGGTGGGTCACTACCCACCATCAGAACTACCATCAGCATTGTATTCTGCAGCCCCTGTATTCAGTCACTTGACTTTTACTCTGCTTTTCTGTTCTCTCTAATGTGGTACTTTCCAGACAGTTTATCAATTACATTATAAGAGAGATCATTCAAAGAGGTGCTTTGTATGAATTACCAGTCATATGATTGCCCCTCTTTAGGCACTACCTAAAGGTTTGGCCCCTTCCATTATCTACTAGTTTTGCTTCCTTTCTTATTTGGGGAAGGTGGAATTTTCCTTTATTTCTTGCTCATGTCTGATAGAACAGAAAAATGGTTTCCTGTTGCTTTTTATACTTCATACAAGAAGCAATTCCTTTTGCCTAATATTTTCCTTTCCTAGTCCCATGTAATGATACCAAAAAAAAATCCCTAGTGACTTGGTCCAATTTCAATTTCTACCATTTGTGGTTTTTGCTTTGCTTTTCAGGTCTCTGCACTGATCTGAATTTATCCAAAACTTGTACACTTCCTATTTTTGCTGCATATTGTTGAATGGAATCGTTTTTAAAATCTTGCTTTTGAATGATCCTGAATACTTTGGGTAATGTGGATACCTTGGCTTTCACTTTGAGTGGGAAAATCCATCCAGTAAACCACCTTTGCCTCCTTTGTGGTTAACAAATAGAGAGTAAGGAAAAATTATGAATTCTCATCCAGGGTGGTGCTGGCATTTTCTGTTCCTGTTCAAAATTGTTCTTCACAACTATTTGCCTCCACTCCCCTCTCTGATTCAGCCATATTTTACCAGGCATATTTTCCCTCTCTGCCTCAGACCTTGTGAAAACAAAATTCCATTCCCAGGTGAGCTCCAGGGAACACAGAGATCTCTGATCATTGCCTAGAATAGAATGATGATGCAAGTGGAGTTATATCTCCACTTTCCATATGAGCCTAGGAATTATTGTAGGTCAGAGCCATGGAACCTCATTAGGACCTGCTGTCCCATGTAGGGAGCTTATTTAAGACTCACTAATCCTGAGCCATACACAAACAAGAGACCAAAACTGGAATCATATCATTTCTTTGATTTTTTACCATTAAAGCATTCTGGCTGCTTTGCTCTCATTATCAATCAATCAACAAGTATTTATTGAGCACCTAAGTGTTAAGCATTATGACAGATGATAAAATACAAACACAATGAATGAAATAATTGCTACTCCCTAGAAGTTTGCTTTTTAGTAGTGGAAATTAGACCTGTATACATATACATAGTATAAATAGAGAAAGAATCAATACAAATAAGCACAAAGGGATGAAATTCAAGTTAACTTGTGAGTGAGGACACAAGCATTTGAGGGGATTGGATGGTGTTTTGAGTTGTACCTTGAAGAAAGAAAGATTCTATGAACTAGAGGTGAGCAGGGAGCATATTCTTAGCATCTGTGAAAGGTAATGGAAAAGCCCAGAGATGGGAGATGGAAAGTCATGTGTGAGAAATAGGGAGAAGGATAATTTGGCTGGATCACCGAGTTTAAGAGAAGAAGCAGTGTTCAATGGGGCTGAAAAGATTGGTTGGGGCAAAGTTGTGAGGTTGTAAAAGCTAAACAGAGAGTTTATATTGAATTCTAGAAGTAATAGAAACTCACTGAAGTTTATTGAGTAGGGCTATGACATAGTCAGATCTGCCCTTAAGGAGAATCATTTTAGAAACAAAATGGAGAATGGATTGAAGCAGAGAGAAAACTGAAACAGGGAGACCAATTAGGAAGCCATTAAAATGTTCTGTGTGAGAAGTGATGAGAGCCTAAAATAAGGTGGTAATTATGTTAGTGTATTTAGATAGATATGCATGTATACACATGTGTATATATGCATTTGCATATATACACATATGTATATGTATACATACATATATGCACGTATACATACATGTTTATATATGGAAGCTAGGTGGCATAATAGACAGAGCCCTGGGCTGAGTTAGGAAGACCTCAGTTAAAATCCAGACTCAGATAAGTACTAGCTGTGTGACCCTGGGTAACTCACTCAACCTCTATTTGCCTTCATCCATTGGAGAAGGAAATGCCAAACCACTCCAGTATCTTTGCCAAGATGGAGGTCCATGGGGTCACAAACACTAAGTCACAGCTGAAACAACTAAACAAAAACAACATATATATATATATGTATATATATATATGTATATATAGCATATGTGTGTATGATGAACATAATGACATTGATTGAACACATGGGAGCTGTTGAGATTACCTAGAAAGATAGTATATAAAAGAGAGAAGAGTAAAAGTCAAGCTTTGGGAAATATATACAGTTTGGGGGCAATGATTTGGATGATGAACCAAGAAAAGAGTTTGAGTGGTTAGAAGGTAGAAAGGAAATGAATTCTCCCCGTATTGACTTAGTTTGTTCAAATGTTCTTCAATTTATATAATTAAATGTTTACTACATGACTATTATATTATTAAATGGCTACTATGTACGAAGGCCATTTCTTACCTATGAACTTCTCTTTTTGGTCAAAAAGCTCCTTTTTCATCGTTATGTCAGGAAAATTCAAAGGGAAAATAATATTCAGAAGAAAAGACAGGTCAACAGTATAAAATGCAGGAAATAGGTCAAGAAGGATGAGGATTGTAAAAAGACAGTAAGGTCTAATTAGGCAATTAAGTGATTATTGGTAAATTTGGAGAGCAGTATTAGTCAAATGATGAGGTCTGAAACCACATGGCAAAGTTGAAGAGTGAGGAAATGGAGGCAGTGGAGGCAATGAGTGTAACCAGATTTTACTAGAAATTTGGCTGAGAGATTGTAGAGATATAGAATGATAGTTTGGAGAGATGCTAAGGGGTCTATTGAAAGTTTTTGAGTTGTTATAAGGATAGAAGAAACTCAGGTGTGTTTGAAGTCTACAGGGAAGGAACTAATAGAGATGGAGTTTAAAAATTAGAGGAAAGGAGGATGTTGAAGTTTACAATCTTCAGGAGATGATAGGAGCGGGTAGGATAAAGTGCATGGGTTCTTCAGTGTCAAAATTACAGAACCTCAGAGATGAAAGAGACTTCAGAGGTCATTTAGTTCAACCCATACCTGAAGAAAAAAAGATATCTTTGATGAGATCACTGATAAGTTGTTACCAGGTTTGGGCACAAAAGCCCCAGGTGACCAGCAGTTCAATAACCCATAAGACAAACCATTCCATTTTGGGACATTCCATTTTGGGATAGCTTTTTAAGGAAGTTATTCCTCATTCCTAGCCTATACTTGCTCCTCTTTGACTTCTACCCATTACTCTTTATTCTGCTTTCTGGTATTGACTCTTACTCCAGCCTCAGTTCCAAATTTGAGACTTTATGCCAGGGCACTCTTAACTAGGGTGGTGTTTGCTCCTAATTTCACTTTTCTGGGCTTCTCTTATGCGCTTCATTTTCTTTAACTTCTCTTGGCTTTAGATCTTCATCTGTGAAAGGAGGTATTTGGACCTCATGACTTAAGTCCTTTACATCTCTAGATCACAACGTTTATCTTTGAATTTCTTGGTCGTTGACCAAACCGAAGCTGTTTTTTTTTTGTTGTTGCTGCTGCTGTTGTTGTTATTGTTTATTTTTCATTATCAAAGAGGACCAATCAGATTAAAGTGAGGCAGAGTTACACAAAGTTATCAGTCTCACTCTCTCTTCCAGTCATCAAAATCCAGTAGCAAGACAAGAGTCAGGATGACCAGTCATCATTTTTTTCTTTTCTTTTTAAATTCATTTTAAAAAATTTTCAGCCCTCACTTTTATAAGATTTTGAGTTCCAAATGTTTTTCTCAGTCCTTACCTTCTCCCCTCCCCAAGATGGCAATTTGATATACAGCCATCATTTTCAATATCTGACCAAGCTCTAAGCACTCCACAGCACCTGTTTCAGCCACCTTCAAGGCTGTTGGAATAATTTTTTTTCATCCACCCATTCCACCAAGGGGAGTCATTCTTGGGATAGTCGTTCCCCTAACTCACCAATGGGTTTGAGGCCCATCAGTTACATTTAACTTGATTTATCCTGTCTGCCAAGACAGTTTACCAAGATATGGCCACAGCAGGTGATACAGCTTCTTAGAACCACAGCTGAGAGTTGAGTGCAGGTGGACCCCAAAGGTGAATAAGTAACCCTCAAAAGGGCTTGGCAAGTCCTCACACCAGAGGTGCTAGTCCGCTTGAATACCCATGTACCCTTGAAGCTTTTTTATATAATTACTGAAATAAAAGAGCATGGCTCCTGTGGGAACTTTCACCTGCCTATCTAAACCAGAAACACTCCTAGCTACTTGTTAATATCCCAAGGTTTTAAAGAACATGGCTTTAAAAAAAAAGAAATTAAATCAAATGTCCTAAATGTACTCTAATGCCCTTGTGTGTTGCTCAGTTGTTGTTGCTGTTGTTTTCAAGAAAAAAAAATGGGTGGAAAAGTCTTAAAAAGAGAGGGATTTTTTGTTTTGTTCTGTTACACGATTGCAACAGAATGATGTTACAATGCATATTTCCTTCTTTGGTGAGTTTATTTAATCAACTTACCATCTCTTTCAATGGCAAAAGAGCTCACAAAATATAGTTTTCAGTGACATACACAACAGGATGGTCTTAATACAAGAGTAAAGTTAAAAGACCAAAATTTAGGATATGGACCTTCCCTGTCTCTTCTGCTCATTCAGCTCTTTTCAAGCTAAACCATCATAGTGAGTCTATTTCTTTTACACAATTAAAAGTAATTAGAAGGGTATCTAATTATATATTTAACAAAAACATTTAATAGTTCCCAGAAGTACCTACAGATTTGCAACCTAAGAAACCATTAAAAACAAACCTTCTTTTATTCACATTGTTTCTTTTTTAATAATTTTTCCTTCCTTCCTTCCTTCCATCTTCTCTTCTTTCCTTCCTTTTTTTTCCTTAGTTCCCTTTCTTCAAAATTTGTTAAATGGCTACTGTGTACAAAGCCCAGTATTAAGTGGTAAGGGTATTACAAAGATAAATATAGCATGACCTCCATTTTTCAATAAACTCACATTCTAATAGATGATAAGACAGAGGGTAATCCCAAATAACAATATGACAGAGAAGATTATAGTCAGTATTATAACAAATGTATAAAAGTGTACTATAATAGCTTAGAAGAAATACTATAGGTCCAAATATTTACTTTTTCTTTAGTTCCAAGAATTTCCAGGGGCGGTTAAAACATCAGAAGATGGTACAGTCTATGTTGAATGTGGGCACCAGACAGGATAAGGCAGACAATTTTCCAAAATAAAAAGATTTAAGCTTCCAGTGCATGAATTCAAACAAGGTTCCATAGCACCTTCTACATTTTGTCTCTTTAAACCAGAAGTATTCCTTAGCAATGAATTCCTTAGCTTGTCCAGTACCTCAGCCCATTGGAACAGCACAATTCAGTCAGTGGTAACTAAACTTGTCTTTGAATTATGTCTTCTTTCCCTTTGTCTGGAGTAATGCTTCCCTTTCCTTCAATGATTTCTGTCAACCATAAAGTTGTTCTGGTGCCTTGACTTGAAAAATGAAATCATGATTGATTGGGAACATATAAAATTGTTTTTTAATGTTGTTTTTTTGTTTTCTTTTGTTTTGTCAAGTGCTGTCTCAGACTTGAAGAAAAACAGCATCAGTGGCTAAGTGCAGGTGCCACAGAGCTAGGAAATGAACCTTAACAACAAATGAGGCAGCTAGATTGTGTAGTGAATGGGATTCCAGACTTGGAGTCAAAACAGAACACAAAGTCTGCCTCAGCTACTTGCTGTCTGTGGGACCCTTGAGAAATCACTTAGAGTCTCAGTCCCTTGATCTATAAATGAAGAAGTTGGATATGATGGTCTCTAAGGTCCAGTTCTAAATCTATGACCTCATAAGAATGGACACAGAATGCCCCCTATCTGTATAACATTGATTGTCAACCTATGGTGTTATTTTTGAGATGTCTCCTTTGTATGTCCTTTATAACTAATTACTCACCAAGGTTTGTCAGTATATGCTTCAAAGTGTCTGCTATACCCATCTACTCCCTTTCTCTGCCTATTCATTCCCATTGCTTTGAGACTATTCCCAGTGCTGCCACCCTTGTGCCCATATTTTTCCCAAGATTTTTGCCTCTCTCTCTAGTTATATAGGATACCTAAGTTTTATAGGGAAGGAGGTGGATTCACCATTGAATTTGTTCTCCTAATTTCACCTCTGTGATGCGATATAGTGAGAGAGATCCTAGGGACTGTCTGGTGAAACAAATAGGGAAAGTCAGTACCGTATTTTCCAAAAAGACAAGAAAAGGGGGACATGTACAAAGGAGAGGCAGCCCACCATGAGTGAGCCTACAAAGGTCTTGGATAGGCCTCTTGAACTATCACAGGTTGGAATTAGGAAAGTATATTTCTGGGATAGGGAAGTGAGTAGTCTGACTGGAGGGCAGAGTTCCTGTTGGGGAAGAGATGTGGATAAATTTGACTAGATATTGTGGGACCAGGTTAGGAAAGTTCTTGAATGCTCAATGAAAAGTTAGGGGCTGATCTTACTTGAAATTTTGATTGATATATGTGTAAAAGAAACACTAATCAAAATATAAGTATTCATTGTATCCATCCAAACAAGTAATCCCAGCGAGGTAAGGATTGGGCAGGGGAATGGACTGACAAAGAAAGTCAGGTCCAGAAAACAGTGAAGAACTAAAAAAAGTCAGGCAATGGCCTGTGACATAAGGGTTTTCATCTTGTTTGACTCTTTAATATCTCAGTCTCTCAGATTGTCTTAAAGTCTGAGGTGAGTGATAGTTCATGATAACTTGCTTTAGAAAAGAACAAAACTGCACCAACTGTACAATGGAAGAAAAAAAAACAAATAAGAGAATAATGTTGTTGTTGTCAACATTTTGGATGATAACTCAAAATAAATATAGGACTCTTGATCTCAGCAGATTGAACTGCTGCACTTAAAAAACTTTACCCAACTACAACAAAACCGGATAAGAGAATAATGTTGTTGTCAATATTTTGGATGATGGCTCAAAATAAATATAGGACCCTTGATCTCAGCAACTTGAATTGAAGTACTTAATAAAACTTTGCCCAACTACAAGAAATCAGTTTTGGGGCAGCTAGGTAGCTCAGTGAATAAAGCGTTGGCCCCAGAGACCGGAGTTTGGTTCAGGCCTCAGACATTTAACACCCACACAAAAAAAACTAGCCGTGTAACCTTAGACAAGTTACTTAAACCCAATTGCCCTCCAAAAGGCAAAAAAGATAAAAAAAAAGAAATCAGTTTTGCCTTCAGTGATCCATAAGTTTTTGGGGTATCTTAAGAGAAAAAGAGAATAAGCTGAAATCCAATAATAAAATGTTTATTATGGTTCTGGGTTAAAAAAAAAAAGTGTTGCAGCAGTAGTTTTTTTTAAAAATGCATGATGAGAATGTAAGACGCTTCAATACTTCTCTGATAAATAAATAAATAAAACCCAGAGGCAGAAAAGCCAAATGAGATTTTGCAGTCAAACTGTGACTCAAAAAGTTTTTTTTTTCCCTTTGTAACATAATAAAGTTGCTCATTGAAAATCTAAAGGACATCAGCTAATTCTCATCAAAATAGAGACATAGGAATGGAGTCAAGATATAAAACAAAATGAGTTTTAAATGTGAATTTTAATAATGATTATTATACTTTGATAAATCTTCATGTATTAATATATCATTCTGAATGATATTTTCCTGAGAGAAATAGGGCATCCTGTGTTCTTTTCCAAGAAAGGAATAGTCATTCTGTCTTTGTGCTATTCTCTTACCTCTGCAAATAGATTGTTCTTTCTTGGAAATATTAACACAACATTCCTCTTATCTACACATTACAATGCAAAATTTTCTAAAGTACTTAATATTCTCTCATCTGTTAATCATCAACTATCCCTAGAAGATAATTTGAGGAGTCATATCCCAAAGCACCGGACATGGAGTCAAGAAGGTCTAGGTTTAAATCCTGCTTAGACCCTATGTTACTCTGGTCAAGTCACTTAACCTTTGTGTGTTTCAGCTATCTCATCTGCAAAATGGGAGTAGGGGGAGAGGGGAAATCTCAATGGCCTTTAAATCCCTTCCAGATCTAAATCCATGTTCCTATGATAATATGGCATAATGGAAAGAGAGACAGAGAAACAGAACTGGCATCTCTAGAGAGGGTTAGAACATCAGAGTTCATGACTTGCATCAAACACTTACTAGCTGTATGACCATGAGCAAGTCACTTAACCCCTGAGCAAATCTCTAAGACAAGAACTCATAGACAAGTTGTCAGGCTGTGGACAAGAGTTTTTGCCCTGGGAGTTCTCCACACTGAAGAAATCATAGGTCTGAAAAAAAGGAAACAAATAAAAATTCCTAGAAGATAAGCTGGAAAAGAATTATCTCCATTATGCAGAAAGTATATTGAGAGGAAATGGGGATTTGATGCTATCTCACATTTGTATTGCACGTTTGAGTTTTCAAAGCACTTTAACATGAGAAGCAAGAGATAAACACTAAATCATAATTAATACTACAGCAGGAGCATGGTTTTGGCTGATACATTTATATAAATGTGGAAATTGGAAGTTACTATCTCTCTTTTTTTCATTTTAGTCTCTTCAAGCAAAATAAATATATCTAGGTTACTGCTAGTATTTATTCCCAATAGACGATTATTTGAGGAGAGGGGAATGGAAGCTTTTTTTATGGAATATTATTCTGTTTATAAAATAAGACCATGTATTTAATATCCAGACCTCAGTGTGTGACCTCTATCACATTCAGCCTACTGAGCTCCAGTCTATCACTAAGTATGGCATTCCCATTGGTGGTGATCACTATCAGGATGTAATTGAAAAAAGCTACACATGCTCCACACTCTTGTGTACAATATACACAAATGTCATCTTTTCATTTGTGTTTGCAGCTGGTATCTGTATAGCTTATTAAATGCAACTTTAGCTTTTTAAATTCCTTTTCTCTGCCTCTTCTATTCATCTTATTCCTGAAACCTTTTCTGAAGAAGCACCTCTTCATTTATGCTTCAACATTTTCTCTGTTGGGGAGGAGGGGTGGTGCTGCTATCATTCCCCCAATGGTAGAGAACTATGTGAGAGAATTAGATCTTGAACTTCAGTACCTCATGTATTTCTCCCACCCACCATTGTTCATAGTTTTCTTGTTTTAGTTCAGTCTGCAAAATAATACTGTGAGCTCCTTGAGAGTAGAGACTGATTTTTATTATATTATCTATCACCTACCTATCATCAACCAGTCTATTTTTTCTCCTTTTTCCTTATTCTTTCCTTCTTTCCTTTCTTTTTATTCATTTATCCATTTTAATTAGCTTATTCATTTGTTTATTTATTCACATTTATTTGTTTATCTATCTATCATCTGCCTATCTATGTGCTTGGTTTTCTTTGCACATCCAATGTTCAGGAGAGTGCCTAGCAACAAACAGACTCTTATTAAATGCTAGTTAAATGACTGGGGGATGGGAAGAGGGGTATCATTGTCATCCAACTTCTGTCCTAGAGATAGTGGGGGAGGGGGGAGGGGTTGTATTCTTTTGTTCAGATTCTATCTGTGGAATTTTTTTTTTAAGCTAATGGAACTTATTGTGAGATTCTCTGGCTCTTGAGAAGTGGTTTATTTTGGTTATCCATCCTCCTACTAAGTCTCGCCATTATTTAACAAATGCTACCACATATCCATATGGTTCATAATGTGTACTACAAACTCTTATACTCCCTCACTTTATAGTTTCATGATTTCATTGTGGTAGATAATAGCAATAATTACTGACATTTAATAGTACTTTAAAGTTTTCAAAGTGTTCTACATTTATTAACTCATTTGATGCACACAGTAATCTTGTGGGATAAGTACTATAGATGTGACTATCCCCCATGAGGATTGTAATGCATTTCCATCTGAGAGGATAATATTCACAAGTTATTGAAGCTGAAAAAAAAATTTGCCACATCATGGTAGCTTGGTAACGAGGAAAGAAGACGGAGAGGGTCCATCAGATAGACCTGGATCCCACCTCTAATACTTACTGGTTTTGTGATCATAGACATGTTCCTTAAATTATCTGAGTTTTAGTTTCCTCAACTGTCAAATGGGACTTGTAAGATTTAATTCAGAGGACTCCTCTGAAGGTCAGATGAAGCAATGTTTATAAAACTCTTTGCAATCTTTGGCTTGCTATATAAATATTAGCCATTCTAGTAATGAGCTTCTCTCCACTTAGCTAGGTTACTTTCATTTCAGAGTCAGCTACAGAGTCCAGTTCCAAAGATTTTCTATCTTGGTAGGAAGTGAGAGAGTTCCTGCTCTACTGACATAACCTTTGAGAACTCAGTTGTGGCAGGAAGGCCAACAAACTTCTCTTTTCACTGTACTTCCCACAATGCCTGTTTTTGAATCATAAATCTCAAGACAGATGGGAACTTAAAGGGCTTCTAACCCAAGACTTCTTAAACTTTTTTCTACTCATGACCCCTCTGGCACTTAGTTTAAGAAGTGCTGATTATAATGAGGTTAAATAATTTGCCCAAGGTCACATGGAGAGTATGTGGCAAAACTGGGATTTGAACCCTGGTCCTCTAGCTCTAAATTCAGCACCCAACCTACTCCCACTTTCTGTGATGGTCAGCCTGAACTCTGGTAACAATGATTCTGGTGGTTTATCTAGCAAGTTCACATTTGCTACATGAGTCTTAGATTCTTTTGGATCACCATCACTGTCATGCCACATCTGTTGGGGAAGGCAACCAGAAAAAGTGTTATATGGGAAGGCAGAACCATTGTCATTCACATCTACTTATATGTATTTGCTGTGTTACTATTTCTGATGGCCGAAAAATCTTCCTGAAGCGTGACATAGTTGCTTGCAGCAGGACAGGGCACTCTCCTGAACACTGGATATGCAAAGAAAAACAAGCATGTAGATAGACAGACGATAGATAGATAGACAAACTTGGGTGACACCTTGGCTCTTTTTGTTGACTATTGCAAAGTGAAAGCTACTAAGAGCCCTTCAGAATTCTTCTTGATCAGCTCTTCCTACATAATTGTAAGACAAATAGCAAGACAGTCAAAGAAGCTCACCATAATTGTCTAAACTAGAAGTTCTAATTACCAGAAGTCAGGAGAGATGTCTGAAAATCCCCATTCCACCCCTAATTTATGTAGAATTAAAATAACATGTAGAGTCTATATACTATCCACTGAAGAGTGATGCACCAGATCAACCAAACCATCATGATATCCAGTACCTCACATCATTCTCTGAACACCACCTCACCTTTAGTGGAGACAGCCCAGGACCTTGAGCCCCTAAACCCTAGGAATTTGTATTAGAATAGCAGAATCCCCAAGACCATAAGCTCTACTTCTAGCCCTGTTTCTGTAGGGTATACATCATCCGTGGAAACAACTCTTGTAAAGATGGAGTCCATTATTCTTGCCTAAAAATTACCAACAGCCACTACCAAGCAATTTCCACAAATGAGGAGTAAATCCAAGAATACAAGTATGGCAGAAATGGCAATAAATTTTTACCGTTAGCATGCTCTCCATAATGCCCAGTCTTTATAATTCACAGAATCTTAGATCTAGAGGTGGAAGAATATTTCTTCAGGAATAGCAGTGGTTCCAGACTCATGACCCTGCTTCCAGCCCTTCCCCAACAGGCATCATCCAGGGAATTAACCCTTGAGGAGAAGTAATCAGGCAAATGCTTCCATGGATGCTACAACCCTCTCGGGAGCCATATTTAATGAAGACCTAAAAAGTAAAGTTATCATCAAAGTCCTTGGCACTTTCAAATGGTTAATTATCAGGCACAAATGTGATGTATCAGTGGAAATGATATCAAAGAAAGTGTATTACCACCTACTTTGCCACTACATCCTAAAGACAATAAGACTTTTCTATCCAACTTGCAATTGAAACTGGATATATATATATCCAGTCTTATATATATATATATATATATATAGTCTTTTTCCATTAGAATATGAGGACCCTGAGAGCATAAACAGAATTTTCTTTGTATATCCCCAGTGCTTTCTTTCAAGATAAGTGCTTAATAATTTATTTTTTCATTTATTTATTACAGTACATTACATTGGACTTCATACTGTAGAATATCTATTAGGCAACCATACACCTAGCTTTTTCCTAGGAAGAATCTTACATATGAGCCATGGATACTACAATTACCTTCTGCCTTAACAATATAAACATAATGAAAAGAATAGTTCATGTTCATAATAGCATAGATGAAATTTATTTTTTTTTTTGCCATTGCTGGTGGTGCTGTTGTATTGGCACAGTATGAAGATATGATACATGGCCTTAGCATCTGGAAGACCTGGGTTCAAACCCTACCTCTGTATTGCTAATGTATTTTTGTTTGATGGGAAGATCTTTCCCACCCATTAATAGGCCCATGTGACCTGATTAAGTCATATGGAAGCCTAAGTCACATGAGTTTGAGTCATATGAAGCTTGTGGTGGGAGGGGCTTGCTGAACAGGTGGAGCAGGAAGGGTGGGGCAGAGCACAGAGATGATTTGTCAGAGTAGTTAGAGCTGAGGGAGAGAGAGGAAGCAAGCAGTCAGAGCTATGAGTATTTGTGGGAAGGTCCTAGTAGGGGGAAGGCTTGGGGATGGTGGTGTCCTCTGCATTGTTATTGTGTATAGATTTCTTTGTTGCTCTGATAGATTTAACTTTCTGGTGTTGGGATTTGAATTTCTGGTGACTGAATAAATGTTTTGGTTCTGTCTTCCATGCAGAGAGTTTGTTATATTTTGCAATTCAGAATTACGCCAGTATATTCATAACTGCCATAGGTGCTGTGAATATTGTGTTAGCACTATAACCTCTCAGATGTATTGACTGTGGGATCCTGGGAAAATCCTTTATCGTCTCGGTGTCTTCTTCCCACCCTTCTCTCCACCCACCCAGGCGATAATTAATATAACACCTGCTGACCTACTTTGGTAGAGCAAGTTTCTTCATTGCTAGTGATCAATACCAGTGAAATTACAAATGTGGAAAAAAAGGAAAAAGATATTTACAAGTACTTTCCTATAGCAACTTTTAATCCTTACAACAGTCATATGAAAAAAGTACCATAGCTATTATCCAAATCTTACAGCTAAGGGAACTGAGGCTCCAAATGGTTAAACAACTCATCCATGGACACAGAATAAATGTCAGAGATGGAAGCTGAAATCAGGTCTCTCACAATTCCAAGTCCATTGCTCTTTGCATCATATGTACCATAGGCCATGCTCTAAGACCAGAGATGTTTAATAGCAGGGGTGAGACTACCACTCAAGACTTCCGACTTTTGACAGTGCTATTTTCATGATATCACATTGGTGATACAGAGACTAGAGTCAAAATCATTGCAGTGATTCCCAGAAATGGCAGGACTTATATAGGATGACTTTTATGATCGAGAGCTTTTAAAAAAATTAAAAGCCACATGCTTCTAACCAGATTCTACCTGTAAATTGTACTATTGACAAGGGGTCCAAGCTTTAGAAGTCTCCAACCTACCAAAGAGTGACTGGTAGGTGAATAGTAACTCAGGGAGACAATCACTAGGAGAGAAGATGATGCTTCCTCTGAGAAGGTAAGAGTTCATAAACCCATTATTAACCTATACAATTGCCACCTTCAAAATTAAAGACAGGACTTCCTACTGTACTGCCTTCTCCCTACCCTGCAAGGATGCCTATGAAATATTTTTAATGTGACTCTGCTGGTATAGATAGATAGGTAGATAGATAGATAGATAGATAGATAGATAGATAGATAGATAGATAGATAGATAGATAGATAGATAGATAAATGAATAAAATTTCAATGTTGAGGGAGGACCCTAGAACAATGTGCTATGCCCAGGGCTCTGCATTGCCCCAAGGAATGGCCCTGATCTTTGAATCTCCCAAGGGGCAGTTATACTGCTAGGCAACTTTCAGTTCAGAAGATCAAAGCAGCAGCAGCAGCAGCAGCAACAGCAAAATTAGAGTCAGGTACAGCACATACCCTGTTAGATGCTATGTTTTCTCAGCAAGCAAAAGTGGCTTCAGAACCTTTCTGCTTCTCTCCAATCCCTGAGTCACACCAATGCATACAAATGGGCAAATCTGTTCCGGAGACACAGTCACCAGCTTCTGCTCCTAGAATTGTTAGATCACGCACATCTTTATTTGTTCTCTGTAACTTTGGCTCCATTTCTTTTTTCCATAAAACTAGTCTAATTTCTTTCCTAGATAATTTCCTGCTTTTGTGGCCAGAGATTGCTTTTAATTACTGAGAAGCGTTGAATGTATTCCAGCCCTCTCTCAACCTGAGTGATACTGATTAAACTAGAATACACAGGATTATGATTTGTTTTGAAGGATGGAAAATGATTTGTGGGGAATATTATGTCAAAACTACCTTGGTTTAGATCTGCCTTTAGACCATCCGTCTATGAAGGTCAAAACACAGCAAGAGAAAGCTGGCCTCCTCTATTCTAAGGAACCATCTCTTGCTTATTTCAATAAATGTTATTAAGAGCTGTCTCTGTAAATCCTGTTCCAAGCCCTGAGGATACAGAGACAAAAACAAAACAACCCTTGTCCTAAGGGAGTCTATATTCTATTTAAGGGAAAGAACAAGTAAACAGATAAGAAAATACCATCGCTTTAGGAGGGAGAGGGCACTACCATTTCAGGGCATAAGGAAAGGGTTGGTGGTGTAAGAGATGGCCCTTGGACTGAACCCTGAAGTAAGCCAAGAATTTTAAGAAGTAAAGGTGAGAATGGAGTGCATTCTTGGCATGGGGGAATAGTCTGAAGAGGGTGTGGAAGTATGTCACTGCTTATCCTAAATACATTCAGGTTCCCATTCTAAAACATGGAATGTTTCTATCCCTTATGAAGTTAAATATTTCCTCATTTGGATGTATCCAAAGGATATTTTCGAAATAAGCACTTCTACCTTGGCTAAATCCTTCAGCTCCTAGCAGCAAAGTCTTATGCACAGTAGGAATTTAATGAATAATTAGTATTGATGATGTTGGTGAAGAACAAAAGAAGAAACTATAAACATCTCAAAAGAGGTACACAGCATCTGCAAAACATTCCAGGATTGTTGTGAGGATCAAATGAAATAAAATATGTAAAAGTGTTTTGTAAGCCTTGGTACTATATAAATGCTAGCTTTTAATAATCATCATCATAGTAGAAACCAAACTGAAGTTCTCTTGAAATTCTAGTTTTTTCCAACTATTACCTTGTATGTGAAAAAGATGACTGGAAACATCAGTTTTCATCTGCCAGAAATTTCTGCACTTATATGAAAAGTAGATATATTTTCAATACAATTAGAATGTTGGGATAATGTCTAGGACAGCAAGATTTTTTTTTAAATAATCCCATAAACTTATGGTTTAAGCACTAATGATGCTTATGGTAATTGCTTTTAATACTGAATCCAGGGAACTCATTTTTTAAAAATTGTATTAGGAGGAAAGAGTAAAGAGATTGAAAACCTTTATGTTTCATATTGTAGAAGTTGCACTCAGCATCATGGGGTCATAGATTTAGAGTCTAAAGAGACCTTAAAAGTCATCTAATCCTTCCTCTTCACTTTGTAGATGAAGAGACTGAGGTTCAGGTAGGGTAAATGACTTCATTATTGCTATACAACTAACAAGTATCTGAGGCAAACACAGAGGTACCTGATTCAAAGTCCAGGACTTCAGCTGCTATCTCACTGGTGTCTCTCAAGAAGTCCTATCACTGAGAACAGTCTCTGCTCCTTAGTAGCAATGTGACCTTGAACAAATCATCTCTCCTGGACTCCAGCTTCTACATCTATAAAATGAAAAGCTTGGTTGCACTAGAGAACCTCAAATATCCATTTGACCTCTAATATTCTCTAGCTCTGTGAATTAATTACAAATAATTACAAAACCAAAGTTATTCTACCCCCATGAAATATGAGTTAAGCAAATTATTTTAATAATTTCCTAAATGACATCCAAAGTTTCCATGTCATACAAATTATCATCTTGAAGATAATTTACCAAAGTCATTACTTCAACTACTTCATTAAAAATTTTGTCAGATTTTTTTTCCTTTGAAGCTATTTGGAGGGTGAAATGGTTGAAATTACCAAAATGAATTAAATGAATGAATCCAATTTGTTTTTCTTAGGACAGCATTTTTTAACATAACCATTTTATACATAACCACATTACAGATATGAAACAAATGACTCTTGGTCGAATTTTCTTCTTTTTATTTAAAAGAAATTATGTGTAATTTATTATTATTTTCATAATGAAGAAAATGAGTGCTGATTTTTTACTTAATGCCCCTAATTAAAACAACAATTCATGATAGAGAAGCATCTGAGTCAAAAGTTCTCGATCTAGATCTTTTTTTTTTAAATAACTGATGACCTGAATGAATAATCAACAGGCAGTCTGTGCAGTGGCTAGAATTCTGGGCCTAGAGTAAGGAAAAAATATAACAAAACCAGCCTCAGACACTAGCTGTTTAACCCTGGGCAAGTATTTAACCTCTATCTGCCTCAGTTTCCTCAACTGTAAAATGGGGATCATAATAGCGCCTACCTCACAGGAGCATTGTAAAGAACAACTAAGATAATATTTATAAGCATTTAGCATAGTTTGGGGTATGTAATAGATGCTTAATAAATGCTAATTCCCTTTCCTTTTGGGGGGAAGAAACAATGGTATAGTAAACTGCCAAGAGTGGTGGTTATGTGTATAAATAGAGGGAGAGTATGCACAACCTTTAAGTCAGGGAGTGGACATTGGTTATGTCTTCTGAAAAATAACTCAGCCACCACAATACTTGCAATCTCAATAATACTATGGGGGGGGGGGAGGAAGTTCATTATAGTCATTTTGATGACATAAATATACTAATCCCTTAAATATACAAAATGCTATAAACCTGTTCTGAGACACTCCCTCACCTAAAGAATGTGGAAGAGCCATGCTTTCTTACCTCCTTTTTCACCCTAACCTTGACTTTATCCACTTTGGGTGCTAAATGCCTCTGTCTTGTCCTATGATGAGTGTGAGAAGAGGAGAAGTACTCTTTCTTTTCTCAAGGAAATTTGTAGAAGGATGTTCTATCCTTACACTGAAAAACTCTAAATATTTAGATTATAAGCATTGGGTTTGAATTGTGTCTCAAGAATTTACTGGAGGAGTAGTGTGTGAATGTATTCAGCAAGTCACTTAATCTTGTTGCACTTCATTTTCCCAGTCATCTCTAAGGTTTCTTCAATAATCTGCAAGACTATGCATTTATGACCTTTTGAAGTATGCAGTAACATATTACATCAAAAAGTCACACTAATAAGAATGTCTAACTCTAATCACTGGCCACAAAATAATATGGCTAATAATACTGTATCAATTATATTTATTTTTGAGATATCAAACTACCATGTTATGTTACATTTACATTTTTGCTTTTTTTTTTTTTTGGAGGGGGAAAGGTAGGGCAATTGGGGTTAAGTGACTTGCCCAAGGTCACGCAACTAGTTTTGTATTAAGTGTCTGAGGCCAGATTTTAGCTCAGGTGCTCCTAACTACAGGGCTGGTGCTCTATTCACTACATTTACATTATAATACAGTAGAGAGTCCTCAGGATGATGATAGATTAGGATAAGGACTGGATCAATAATTCTATTGACACAGGGAACTTCTGGATGAAAAAATTTCCCCTACAAAATGTAAATCAGCACCTTCTTGGCAACCTATTCTGCCTTTTTTCCTACTACAAGTTTAGGTTTATTAGATTTTCAGATGCTAAAACCATTTCCAGACATCAAATCTCGTTACTCAATTCAGTAAATGCCCACAGCATGAGGCACCTTGGAGAAGACATAGCCAAAGAGAACAATACAGTCACTGTCTTCAAGTAATTGATGCTTGTTTGAGGAACCAAGACAAAGTCTACGAATGAAACAACTCTAGAAAAACACAGGATAAGGCCAAAAAAGGGAGGCGGGGAGAGAGGAACTATAAGATGGAAAGCAGACAAAAAGTATAGGAATTAAGTGATGAGAAATATCATTGGTGGCTGAGGTAACCCGAGAAGGAAGGCTTACTGCAGGGATTAAATGGAATTGAAGAATTTATATTGCAGGAGAAATAAGGGGAAGGCAATCCACAGGAGAAGTATGACATCACCAAAGGCATGGAAATGGAAATGGGTATAGCATGTAGTAGAATAAAAGGACAGGGCAAACTAGAATAGAAAATTCTTATTGTAATGTAGTGGGAGATGAGTTTAGATAGGTAAAGTGAGTTCATGCTCCTAAAATTAACTTGAATTTCATTTCCATGCTTTGTACATTGTTCTGCTTAATAACTAATCTACATGGCACATTTCTGTTAACAAATGTTTCACACACTTTGTGTCATTTGATTTTAACAACAACTTTGTGAATGTAATTATTATTGTAATCACCATTTCAAAGAGGAGAGAGGCAAAAACAGGAGAGAGACCCAGAGCTATTACAGGTTTTAGTGGGATTTGAACTCAAGTCTCCCAGACTCTAAGTTCAGTACTACCCCACCCTTCCTTTTAAGAGTTGAGTGCTTTCTTCTCTCTTTCCATCTGGATATGGTCCCTTCTTCATTGAAAACCCAATTTAAATCCACATCCTTCAAGAATCATTATCTGATTCACTTTGCTCCCCATGGAATAACACAAGCTTGGAAGTTACCAGCAAGTTTGTCACCTCCAAAGGAACCAAATAAAAATCAATTTTCCTCCACCTTCCCAAAGAGTTTTTTGAGTAGCTGAGTTGTGCTTGCACAAAAATCTGAAAATCTTCTTCAGTCTTTTTCATGTTTACATACTCTGTAAGCACCTTGAGGACAGGACCCTGATGTTCTGCTTTTCTTGAATCTAACCAGAGCTCTCAGTACAGTGTCCATTAACAAGTGGGAGCATAATAACTAATAATGACTGACTAAAATAATTACAAGATAGGTCCAGTTGTTTTGGCCATTTCTTATGGGCATTTGAGATTATTTCACAGTCTGATCAATTATCCACTACTCATTTAGAGATCTAAGAAAGCATCCTGGTACAATAGAAAAGACACTGACTGTGTTATCAGAAGACCTGAGTTCAAATATTGCCTTTCATGTTAGCTACTTGTGTAACATTTCCATGTCATTAACTCAAGTGTACCTTATTTTTCTCATCTATAAAATGAAGTGTGTTGAATGGCCTTTGTGATAACTTAAAACTCTTGGTCTATGATCCCTTTCTCTATACCCTTGAAAAAGACAATAGGCCACACATGGAAAATACCATGATAATTGTTGTTGTTCAGTCATAGCACGCCAATACTGTCTGTGGGGTTTTCTTGGCAAACATACTGGAGTGGTTTGCCATTCCCTTCTCCAGTGGCTTAAGGCAAACAGAGATTGAGTGACTTGCCCAGCTGAGATCTCACAGTTTGTAAATATCTGAGGCTGGATTTGAACTTAGGTCTTCCTGACTCCAGGCTCAACACACTATCCACTGAGTTACCTACCTGCCTCATTATAATAATAAGGAAATATAACTTATCTGTGGAATGGGGGAGGGTTGAGTGTGCATCTTTATATGCATGTACATTCAGTTTTAGATGAGGACTTAAAATATAAATGTTACAAAAGCAATTTCTTTGTACAGCAATTTCTCATTTTTAGTGTAAATGAGGTTCTAGAAAGTATTTGTCCTAAAAATTGAACTCTACCTAACCATTTTTCTGTGTCTCTTTTATTGATTCATTGTTGTATTGATTCATTGCTTGCTACATTCTTTAAAAAGAAAACAAAAAGCGGACTGAACTCTAGAAAGTACCTTGTACAGCACTATCTGCGGCAGCCAGGGAATACTTACTGCCAGATAAGTCTCTTCTAGCTCTATATTCTAATGACACTACTACTTGCTACCTCTTTTAAAGTATCTCCTGCCCTTGAAATTTTATAAATAAGATTTTTGTATGGTCCCTTGCACTTTCTTAAAATTTTAATAACTGGCATAATGAGGCAGTGCCTTATTACTTTTCAGAATACATTTGCTTTTCCCCCTTCTCCTTTTATGCCCATCTTCATGAACTAAAAGGAGTCCTAATCGTGTTGCATTGTAAGGCTATTTTCTATGACTTCATTCTTGCTGAAAAAATATGTGCACACATAGCAAGTGCATAATGGTGCCTATCATAGTAATAATGAATTAATGCTGGTGGAATGGAACTCAGAATAGCGCAAAAACAAACTACAATCCAACCAAGAACCATGTTGATTTTTCAATTGGTAAAAAAATGCATAAGATTGTGACTTGGCATTCCATCTCAGAGGAAAGAATATGAAATTACTTCCTGCATCATCAATTCACTGATCATAACCCTGTAGATATACAAACTGTACTGAGAATGTTCTTCCTGCCTCCTGGACAGAATGGAATGTGCTGAAATGAAAATAATAAGAGAGAAGCATAAACTCCCACGTCCCATTTAAATTTGGTTTATTTTAGTATTTTTTTTTCTAATATCAAGGTCGTTTCTGAATGTAGCTGCACACATGCTCTCCCATCTTAAATTGAACGCTTTTTTTTGCAAACAAGGAAGATTGTGGAGCAAAATCAAGCAATACAATGATCATGTATGATATTGTATACAACATTCTGCACACAGTCTTCTGCCTCTCTGCTGAGAGAATAGTGCTATGTTGCATTGCATATTTTTCCAGGCCCAAGTGTACTGAGAGTTCGGCTTTTTTTTATTCCTGTTCTTTCCACTTCAATTGTTATAACCACTATGTATTTCTTTCTTCAGGGTCTGCTTAGTTCACCCAGAATCACAGGATTTTAGTGTCAGAAAGCTCCTCAGAGACTATCTACTTTAACTGGTACCCAACATTACCCATAAATAACCAGTCAGCCTTAGCTGGAAGACCTTCCTATCTCAGTTCATACAAATCTCCCCACATTTCTCTGAATTCCTAATATTATTTCTTAATTTAAAATTTTAAACCAACTGTGGGCTCAAAAGGCAGGGAGATTTTGTTCCCTTCCTTCTCACTGAGTCCCCTCTAGACCCACAAAATCAGACTGACTGGGCACAGGCCTGGAGAAACCTCCCCTCTAATGAGAGAGGTTAGGCATCTTTTTCTCACATTCACTGGCACATTACACTTCTGTCCTACTGCCCTGGGTATGATTTCCTTAAAGCTTAGGTTTTGATTTATATATTAGGTCTTCCCAAAAGAGGACAGTCGAAAGGTATTCAGCGTACAATATTAATCAGAAGTTGGACAGATATTTACTTCCTACATACAAAAGAAATGTTTAACATAAAATGCTCACAGGTACACAACAACAGAATGATTTAAATAGCAATGATTATTGGTCTGCTATGCCAGGCTGTGGAGACAAATGTCATCACAAAAACAGTTTGTGTGACTGTTTAATCAGTTTCATTCCATTTCACTCCAGCTCTGTACCAATCCCTTGAATTCCACACTACAGTCAGGCAGCCAGAGGGCTTGAGTTCCTCTTTTTGTCCATGGCCTTTTTCTTCCCTTCTCATCAGACAATTCCACCCAATTGTCCCAGGACCTCCAAACCTCTTGAGACCACCTGCAAGGAGACCTACTCAGGAAAAGAAATACAAACTAGACAAGACAGCCAGGCCAGGTGTCACATGAGAAAAGTTACCTTGAGGCCAAAGTAGAGGAAAAGCATTAGCCCTACTCCTACTCTCTCCAGAAAGAGTCTCAAAGACTATTCTACAGCTACAAGGAGAATCAAAAGATGCCTGTGACTACTTGGTTATTTAAGGATCATATTATCATCAGGCCTTCTAATAAGGGGACTGTTTCATCATCTCAAAGCAGAAGAGTCCTTTGCATTGAGTAACCCAAGCCTGGAAGCTACCAGAAAGCTCATCATCTCCAAAGGATCCAAATATTGAGCTAGTACACACATGGTCATCTGTAAGCTAGTAGGATAGCTTTATACATAAGCTGTTCAAACTTCAGTTATACAGAAATATTTATTACATGTGTATTCCATGGGCACCCATTTTCTTTGCTACTAAAAAAAAGTATTGCTATAAGTATTTTTGATAGAGTACCTTACTCCTTAGGGTATACGACTGTAATGTGTCCAAAGGGCATGAAGATTCTAGTCATTTTTTCTCATAGAATTCCAAATTATTTTCCTGAATTTTTAGACCAAATCACAACTCCAGCAATAGTACATTAGTGAGACTAGCCATATATTTTTTGGGGAAGGAGGCATTTGGGGTTGTGACTTATCCAGGGTCACAGAGTCAGTGTCTGAGGTCGGATTTGAACTCAGGGCCTCCTGACTCCAGGGCCAGTACAGTATCCACTGTGCCACCTTGTTACTCTAAAGATTAGCTTTTTTTTTAATTCAATATACTTTTATTTTAAAACAAGTTACAGCACTAAGCTCAATCCCATTCTGCCACTATACAGGCTACAAATGCTTGCTTGGCAGCTGAGGGGCAATCTTTAGAAACATATTTGAAAAGTGAATAAAAATCCATATGATACAAATATTCAAATAGTTTCCATAGGAATACAGATAAGTGTGAACCCATCTCTTAAGTCTTCCATATTGCTGCATTTACACTAACCCTATTCTTAAAACATATTTAATAGCAGCAACTAGGCAGAGCAGTAAATAGAGCACTGGCCCTGGAGTCAGGAGAACCTGAGTTCAAATCTGACCTCATACACTTGACACACTTACTAGCTGTGTGACCTTGGGCAAGTCACTTAACCCCAATTGCCTTGCCTTACCCCTTCCAAAAAAAAAAAAAACTCAACCCATGTTTAATAACTCTAGCAGGAATTATGTCAATGGTCCCCCAAAGTACTCTAAATCAAGCTAAGCTTGCAATTAATGGCTACAAACAGCATCTATACATTAATACTGAAGTTATTGAGTCTGTTCCATTCAACTTTCCCAAGCACAAAATAATGGCAAAGTGTTGATATCCTTATCCTCTACTTTAGCTGGAAAACCTTGGTTCTTGATTTGTTGCATGCATTGCCATGCTGGCCCAGACATCACATAATAGATAGTGGGTGCCTGAAATCCACTGAAAGTAGAAGCAGCAGCAACTGTATAAGCACCCATGTTTTCAAACAGCATCCAATATCCCACAAGCATTTCTGGTAAAACACAGCATTCAACAATTCGATCAAGGCCATCAAATGTTGGTCCCCATATGCTACAAGAGGAATACTTCTCATCTGGTTTGGATCTCTTTTGTAGAATATGTTTAACATGAGCATGATCAAACAGGATGCAATTATATGATCCATATACTCTATCATTTACATAGTACATAAAAGTTTGGTCATTCACATCATCTTCATCATCCGAACCTGATTGTTCCTTCAATACAAGTTTTTTGGCAATGATGTTAACTGCAAGGGTGAAAACTGATGAAACATAGCATCTGCCTGGTTCAGCTATGATTCCCATTACAAAGTCAGATGGAAAATACTCGTCCAATGCTGGATTGATTACACTTGAGATCTCTTCAAACTTAAGTTTTACATCTTTGGAACCAGGAAAGCCACCATCAATATCAAGAAGATACATGTTGAAACCAAACTCCATCCCCATGTCAAAGACACACTGTGTAGTCAGAAACTGCTTGGACAAAGGTTTCTGAATCAGTACAACCACTTCCCACATGGAAACTGACTCCAATAGCATCAATATTAAGTTCCTTTACTTGCTCAAGGAATTGTAATGCGAATGTAAATTTTAAAGATCTTCCCTGCCCCTAGGCTAAAGTGCACCTGAAGCCTGGGGTGGGAGGCTTGTTTTTCAGTAGATACTTTTTGATTGGCCAGTGAGTCAATAAGGTTGTTACATTCTCTGAGCCAGGAGAAGGCTATATAAGCCCTGATGTGAGGCTTTGTTTTGGGGGCTCACTTTGAGAAGTGTTCTGTGATTTGATCTGTATTCTGGGAAGCCGTTGTCCAGGCCCCCCCCCCTTTGAAAAACCCAGATGTGGAAACCCAGATGTTGACTGGGTATGGATGTAATGGCTAGACAGTTTGGAAAGCTGTCTCCTTGATCTGTTTCTGTCTTGATAATTCTGCCTGTATACTTTGAAGTTCAGGATGCTGACCTTTTTCCCCTGAGCAAGGTAAACGATATATGGTCTGACTGATTAAAGTAAGCTTGTTAACCCATTTTGAGTTGCTTTCCTTTAACAAAGCAGATCCAAGAACCTGTGGTAGCAGCAAACCCTGAGGACGCCGGGGTGCTTGCTGCTACAGGAATAGCCTACAAATTTTGAGAGTGGCACCAAATTTAACACTTGGACGACAGACAGCTTTAGAGTCATCGGTGGCAATCCTCAAAACCAGCTTTGCCTTTGGATAGGCTCTGCCAACTTTCAGTACCTCTACTTCACTATCAAAAGTCACCATTTGTACTCCATTGTTGGCAGCATACTTAATTTATGACACTTGTTTGCATGGATTTGCATGGATTATCCTCTCTGGAGGCACCCCAAAACTTTGTACTATTGTATTTCAGTCTTACTAGCACAACAAAATCCTTCTTCTAAAGCAGCAAGAACTATAGTTCTGCTGTCATTATATGTAATGGCATAAAAAGGAGTTACTTGATGAAGATCTTCGTACCATCTCAGATGTTTCTTTAGGATATCACCAAGGTCAGCAACACAGAAGGCATCTTTATCATAACAAGAAAAAACTTCATTAGTTTTCTGGTCCAGAATATCTTTAGTGGTCAAGCCTTCATCAAGGAAACTGAAGTTAAATTCATCATTGCTAAAGTTGTTCATGGTTTCATGGTGTTCTCTAAAGTGCATCAAACTTAAAGGGCATGGATGGAGTGGGCAGAGTCCATGGAGATGCTTCATGGAGCCCATGGAGAAGCTCTGCCTTCCCCCCAACCTCCACCCCGGTTCAGCTGCCTCCTGCTCAGCTGGAAGAGCTGTGCCAAGCAGCTGGCCTAAGGTGGAATGAGAGCTGGTGGCAGAGGAGCTACCGACCAAGGTTGAAGGGGTCTGACAACACCGAGATTAGCTATTCTTAAAAGAAAAAGAACATATCCTCTAGGTTTCTGTCTCTCTCTCTCTCTCTCTCTCTCTCTCTCTCTCTCTCTCTCTCTCTCTCTCTCTCTCTCTCTCTCTCTCTCCTTCTCTCTCTCTCTCTCCCTCTCTCTCTCTCTCTCTCTCTCTCTCTCTCTCTCTCTCTCTCTCTCTCTC
>NW_027187314.1:9128584-9160823 GCF_028583685.1 Petaurus breviceps papuanus
CTCTCTCTCTCTCTCTCTCTCTCTCTCTCTCTCTCTCTCTCTCTCTCGTTGATGGTTTATTCTTATTTGTTCTTTCTTACTCCATAACATCATGCTGACTTCAGAGCCCTACAGCACTTGAAATAAAAAGCATGTTTACTTGGGGACTGGACACTTGGAAAATGTTTTCATAAGGCTTTCTTGACTCTTAAGTAATGGTTTGTGAAAATATACATGGACTCGTGTGGTCATGGGCCTTTTTTTTAACCTTTAGACAAATAATCCTTTTTTTTCCTGCTGTGTTTATTTGAATTGCTTTGCAATTACATCTTATCAATATAAACAACTATATTAAGTCCAGGGCGTCAATGTTGAACCAGCTTTCTGAAAATTTAAACAATCAACTTTTCACAATGAAATCAAATGCAGAAAACCTCAGGGGCCTCAATGATTGATTTTTCTTAGAGCTGCAAAAATGTTCATGAAGTAGCAAAAAAGGAACAAACAAAAAAACCTAAAAATCATTAGATGTGGTATTTGGGGAGATAAGCCTAATTTTTTAGGAACAAAACAGCCACTGGAAAATTCTATTGCTCTAGGCCTACTATGTCAGTCACCCATTGAACCCCAAATACACAGTCACAGACTTTTCAAAATGTAAAACATTCTGTAAATAAATCCAAAACTGAAAAAGGAATGCGGCCATTATCCAGAAGTAAATGCTGTGTGTGAGTGAGGCAATGAGACTGATTTTTCAAAACCACACAAGATATTGGGTCTTGTTACTTTAAAAAAACAAGCCATAGCTGCATCAGCAGCAGTCAACTTAGCTAGGAGAGTGCAAGCATAAAATTTCTGTAGTCACCACTTTTCTATTCCTCAAAGTCCGAGTGACTTTTATATACTAAGGTGAATGGAGACCAAAAATAACTACACCCTATATACTGTCCTCTTTTCCCAAGATTATTTTAATGAGTAATGAGAACTTGAAGACTGTTTCTCATTTTCTGACCCAGTTGATTTGATTTACAGGTGACATGCCAGAAATAGTTCTTTCAAGGTGCGTTGGACTCAAGAAAAAAAAAATCCTCTCCCTCGGTATCTATAAGGAGATCCTAAGGGCATCTTGACAATGTGTAACGTAAAGCAGAAGTGTCAAATGCATAGGCTGCCAGTGGCTGGCAATCTACCACTCCTGAGTGTGGTCCAAACCAGATTAAAATGTAATTGGGAAATAGTTGACAAAATAAATAAACAAAAAATATATGTAAACACAGGTGGTTTCCTAAGTCCAAAGACAGCCTTCAGAGATCCTTATGTACATTTTAGAGGTCTTCATTTCTATTTGAATTTGACACCACTGATAGAAAAAACAAAAGCCATGGAATCAAGAGTTTATGTCCTGCCACTGACCATGGGCCACAGTTTCCCTATCTGAAAAATGAGGGTATTAGATTACACATAGGATTTTAGATCTACAATCCTATGATGGGTTCATCTAGAGATCCTATTTATCCATCTCCTGATTCCAGGACCTTATTCTAGGACCTCAGATGACTGTAGCTTTTCCCCTACACGCTAACAACAAGATGTTTCCACAACATCTGTGTTATCTGGATAATTGAGTTTGTGGGTGTTAAAGAATCAATCCATTTGTATGTGTTTTAATTGAATTCAAATGAAGTTTTCCTTTTATTTTTCTCTCCCCAAGATGCTTCTCCTTCCCAACATCTGCAGGACTTTCCTATATAACATTGCCCCAATCAAAACGTGTTTTATAATAATTTCTAATATCTGCAACCCAGAACCCTTACCTGAGTTCACATACAAAGAAGTTCATTCTTGAGGAGTTTCCCTCAAAGGTATCCCTCTGGTCCACAGATATTTTTTTAAATATATTAATTTTAATTTTCAACATTCAGTTCCACAAGCTTTTGAGTTTTATTTTTTTCCTCCTCCTTCCCCTTCCACTCCCCAAGATGATGTGCAATCTGATATAGGCTTTAAATATACAATCATATAAAACATATTTTCACATTAGTCACATTGTAAAAAATTTTAATCAATGGAATGAATCACAAGAAAGAAGAAACAAAACAAAACAAAAAAGAAAGAGCGAATAGTCTGCTTCGATCTGCATTCAGACTCCATTGTTCTTTCTCTGGATGTGTGTAGCATTTTCCATCATAAGCCTTTTGCAGTTGTCTTAGGAGCTTTCATTACTTAGAAGAGCTAACTCTATCAAGGTCAAGTCATTAATGTGTACAATATTCTCCTGGTTCTGCTCACTTCACTCAGTATCAGTTCATATAAGACTTTGCAGGTTTTTCTGAAGTCTGTCCCATTTCTTATAGCACAATAGTATTCCATTACATTCATATACCACAAATTGTTCAGTCATTAACCAATTGATGAGTATACCCTCAATTTCTAATTCTTGGTCACCACAAAAAGAGCTGCTATAAATATTTTTGTACATGTGGGTTGGTCCACAGACTTTTGACATATGTGCCTTACTCCCATAATACTTTAAAGTTGAGCCCACTTTTCCCAGGGATTGTTTGAATTTCCCTGTTTGAGAGAAATCATTTTGTAACTATTTTTCTTGCTATATCTTCTTACTGAATGCCTTTTCTAAAAGTTAATTTAATTCTACTGTTGATGTTCACTCGTTTCAGTCATGTCCAACTCTTCATGACCTCATTTGGAGTTTTCTTGGTAAAGATGCTGAAGTGGTTTTGTCTTTTCCTTCTCCAGCTCATTTTATAGATGAGGAAACTGAAGAAAACAGGGTTAAGTGATTTGCCCAGGGTCACAAGACTAGGAAATGTCTGAGGCCAGATTTGAACTCATGAAGATGAATCTTCCTGGTTCCAAGTTCAGTGCTCTATCTGCTGTACCACTTAGCCAAAGTCCACATATAATCAAGACCACTCTCTTTCCCTCCATAGGTTCTGTTTTCATGGGGTTTTATATAGCCCTCAAGATTTATATAAAAATCCTGTTGTTGATGCACTACTTCCTAAAAGGAAAACATACTCACAAATGAAAGAGGGCTTATCCCCTTTCCATCTTACACTGACCACATAACTCATAGCAGTTGTGGAGGGTGAGGCCCAGATTTTCTCTGTGTCCAAGAACTCCAACTCTCATCTCCCAGTCCAGAAACTCACCACTCTCATGCTCTTCTCAATGCTTCCTATCTAGTCATTTCTTCACTGCTCTGTTATTATTCCTCCAGTACCATAAGCTCATTCCTTATCTATAGCCTCCTCTCTCCTATATCTGTTCTTTCCTTTTCTTTTCTGATGCATGCTCATGTCCATGCTAAATTATGTTAACTTGATCAGACTTGTCTATTCCCTGTTAAAGACCAAATCTGAGGAAATAGCTCAGATCTACAATATCCTTGATTCAATAAATCATTTTCAATGGGCCAGGAAACAACCAGGGAAAAAATGCTATTCACAAGGCATCAGAAAATAATGATCAAAGTTCTGGATTAGATGTCAATGAGAATGTTTGCCTATTTTATAGGAGATTTATTCAGAACCACACCCTTAACCTCTAGGCATGTTAAGTTGTTCTGATCACACTTCTTAAATTACCTTAGTAAAAGGAAAATATTATAATAATCACCCTCTGCTATAAAATTATAAATCTCTGCTATGAGGTCATTTGGTTGAGCATTCATTTAGAATATTGTTCCCATGGAATTAATTAGCCTCTGAAATGTCATGCTTTCACACACACACAAAAAGAATTAATATCATTAGTTGGGCATGGCTACATTTGTCCTAATGCAATGATGGGCAGCTTCTGATTTGGACAATCTATTTCCTTTTTCTGCTGATTACTCCTTTCTCCCCAAATAAGAATCTATGCATTTTTAATTTTTGAATATACATATAAATAATGACTAGATCATCAGTAAACACATCCCAACTATAAGACTTTGCTTTTCTTTATGACTTTTTATTCTCCATCCAACCTGCCTGAAGTAATAATGGAATTCTGAGGGAAAGAGAAGAGAAAGCTTGTGTCAGGAAAGTCAAGTTACCACCATCACCTTGACTACCATCTCCCCTCAGACCCTGATGGGATAGTCCAGTGTCTTGAACCTAAGAGCCATGGGACTAGCAGACCAAATGATTAGACCTACTTCCAATCCATGAATGACATAAATGATGGAAGAAATCCAAAAGGGGGACCATCTTCTTCATCACCACAAGCAATGATTGCTGGCCAACTGCCACCAACATGGTGGATAGACATAGGAGCCCTGGGCATGGCATCCTTTACTCCACCATTCTTGAATCTCACAGAGATGCAAGGGAAGCAAATCCAATAGAGACTAGGCCAGCTGTCTTCACCAACTGCTAAGCAATTGTCATTCATAGGGCCAGCAGCAAGATAACCTGAGAGAGTGACAGGAAGCAGTATGTGCCAGGCAAGTTAAAACACCACCACCATCTTGAATGTTTCCCCTTAGATTCTGAAGGGGATAGGCTATGACCATGAACTCAAGGACCCTTACAACAGCAATGCTCCCAGGCCAGTGCCCTTCCAAATCATCTTCAGAAGCAATCACTGTGAACATATAGTTTTGTAACTGCTCCTGCAGGTGTTATGGTTACAACTACTAAAGGCACAGGGGGAAAAAAGTTCTTGCCACCAAAGTCCCTGGCATTGTCAAATTGTTTGACATCAAAAATTCATGATTTTATCAGTTAAAATGACTCTAAAGAAAAAGGCATTACCATCTGCTTTGCTGCTACATTCTAAAGATCATAGTGATTTTTTTTCACCTGACTTGCAGTAAATACCATTTCCTTTTTTAGAATGTGAGAGCAAGGATTGTCTTACTTTTCTATTTGCATCTCAAGTGCCAAGCTAGTATTTTGCACATAGGGAGTGGTTAATAAATGCTTCATTCATACATTAATTCATTCATTTATTCATTCTATCAATAGAATATATTCTGCATCTATCCCTTATTCAGAAGCAGAGAACTGAACCAGTCAGGGGGAAGGATTCATAACAACGATCCACAAACCAGGGATGTCCTACATGCAAATGGATCTATTGTTACTACTAGAGTTCCAGCCCTGGTGGAATTTTGTGAGTGAATTCTTCCTTATTGATTTCTTATGTCCATTTCCTACTTCTGCTCTTTGGATCTTCTTCCTTGGATACACAGATTCATTTCCTTTGAGTCTGACTTGTCCATGTTATTATCTTTAATTACCTTTTCTGTTGATATTCTTTCAATATATCTTTTTAGACACTGTTGTTAACCTTCTCTGTCCTCTATTGTTCCCCCTGTGGACAAATTTTCAGATAAACAAATTTTCAAAAAAGATTCTGGACATGGCTTTTTCACTTCACCCTCCAAGAAACTGGAAAGTAACATAGGTTCAACTTTACCTATGCTAGTTCCCCCCAAAATAAAAATTAAATGAAGGGCACCCATCAAAGCAAATAAAGTCTGTCATATAGCAGAAATTCATTCAAAGTAGTGTGATAAAGTATATTTTGTATATAAACAATTCCCTCTGTCTCAGAGCTTTCACTCACCCAATGAAGCTCATTGAGTAGTGCAATAAAATGACCCCCCAGACACTTCTGCTCTCATGTGAAAATCTACCAAAATTGCAGTTTGGGCTGAAAGCAAAACTTAGAACAAAATTTGCAAGCATTAAGTTACATAGAACAGCATGTCCAAAAATGATCATGAAAATTACTTATGGACAAAAGAAATTTGCATCAATTAAAATGTCTCATCCCTGTAGAGAGGGTTAAGAAGGAAGATTGACTTAGCACCAAATAGCTTCAATTTTATGACTTTACATAAAACTTTACAAATCTGTTTTTTAGTTAAGAAAATGAAAGAAAGATTTAAAAAAATCTCATAGGGAAACATATCACAGAAGACCTGAAAAGATCCATTACCATCATCACAGCAGCATTTCATCTCACATTTATGAATTTGGGCAATTTTTATCACACTTGTTGTTAAGGGATAATCGAGCAGGTGCCATTTTATGAGGCACTAATTCAGGAGTGATTCCCCAGTGGAAAATCCAAACACAAGGGTCAGTGATTGGGAGTAATAGAAATGCTGTGATTAGGAAAGGTGGGAAGTACCATAAATCTGGTCATTGCTCCCTGGAGCAGAATTTAGCTGTCAGTTCCAGTCCTGACTATCTCAGAGACCACCAATGTGGCCAACATACTTTTGGATCTGTCACTTCAAGGGCAGTGAAAGGTGGGAATTTTTTGTTTATTTTGATAGAATATGTCAAGATGTGTGTGTGTATGATTTTTTTATCCAGACTATTCATGCTAAATGACAGAAATATTTAAAGAAGGTCAATTAGAACATCATTTAATTAAAAGGTCCCCTCTAAGTTCATAAAGATGTTACTAAGAGGTTGTAAACTTCACATTCAAATTCAATCCAAGAAGCCAATGAAAAGTTCTTATTCTCTAGTAACTATTTCCAAGTCCATGTGAATTAAATATATAGATATTTTGCAAGTGATGGGAAATGTATTCACATTACACAGGAAAAAAAATCAAAATAGTATAATGTTTCTGGATACCACCTAGATACTTACCCCTACCCAAGAAAAATATCCCCAAATACTATCCAGACTATCTACTAAGGTAGAACCCTGAGGGTTGAATCAGATACTTTTCAATTTCTGCCAATAACAAAAAAGGGGTTGTGTCTTAAAGAGATAGATTCTATTTCTCTCTACCCCTGGGTAGGCTGAATGTTATTAGAACTGACTGTTAACTCTTGAAATTACCTTCTGAGATAAACAGCATTGCTTTCTCCCTGTTCTGGGGGAGAGCTAATGCAAAGACTGAATTGTTTAGGGTTCCTTCATACTAAAAATTTTTTTATTTAAATAATGGCAAAGAGAAGTGGAGCAGCCACACAACAACTGGGAAGAGATTTAATCCTAAATTTCTTCTCTTTTCTTTCAGTCTTTTTATCTCTCTCTGCTTCACGTCTTTGAAGATGTCTTACCCTTCACATAAAACTATAATCAATGATAAATTATTTATGATGTTACATAATGTCTGTGTATATGTTTTTGCAGAGGAAAGGCAATGGAGGATGCTAGAATAGCTAGAAATATACAAAATTCAACTAGGTCAGAGATTTAACCTCTGTCCAGAACAATAAGTGTTTTTCTCCCTAACTAGGGATTGTACTTGTGAGCAAGGGTTATGGTCTTGATGATGATTAGTACATTTTATAAACTTCCAAAAAAGGTAGAACTAAATCCCAGGGCTTTTCCCTCCTTGTGTGTAGAGACCAAGGTTTACTAGGTTAACATTGCAGTAGAGTCATGTCATGATAAGGCATAGAGAAAAGAACACTGGATTTGAACCCTGGCCTGTTTCTTCTTCCATAAAATGAAGTAGTTGGAATAGTTGTTCTGTAAGATCTTTTATAGCTCTAAACCGATGAATATTTGACCCAACAAGACCTCTTGAACTCATTAGATTTCCTATATACTGGATTTCTATAAAGAACAATGGTTTTCCAACATGTGATAAATAGAACACTGGAGATTCAAAAGGATTGTCCAGTTGGACCTTTTGGAAAATGTCATACATTTGCTTCTGCCTGGAATTAATGATAAAATTGTACTATTTAATAAGAGAAAAAGAGACATCAAATCATTGATGTTGCATTGAAAACAAGGTTAATCTCAGTAATCATTGTGGATTATCTTTTTAGTGATAAATAGCCTAGTTGGTCATTGTCTCTTTCTTTTCTGCTCCCATTCTTATAGTCTTGATCAAGAACAACTGAGTTTAAAGACTGGCCCTTCACTATTGGGGGTGAGGGAGAAGGCTGTTTTCAGTGTTCTAACCTCTTCTGGTAAATCTGGGAGTAGTCCTAGTTTGGAAACTCCCTGGAAAGTCTAGCCTAAGAGTCACCAAAATAACACATTTATTTGACATCCTTTAGAATACCAGCACTCACCTAGCTCCAGAGCAGAGATTCCTAACCTGGGATCAATGGATCCATGGAAAGAGGTAGATTTCAGGGGGCTGATGAACATAAATGGGGAAAATTATATCTTTATTTCCATATAATTGATTTCCTTTCTAATCCTATGGATTTTGTGTCATGCATTTTTAAATGCTATTCTGAGAAGAGATCCATAGGCTTCACCAGACTGCCAAAGGGGTCCATGATACAAAAAAAGTTAAAAATTTTTGTTTTTGAGTACATAGACCAGGGGTGGGGAACCTGTGGCCTCAAGGCCACATATGGCCCTCCAGGTCCTCAGGTGCAACCCTTTGACTGAATCCAAACTTCACAGAACAAATCCCCTTAATAAAAGGATTTGTTCTGTAAAACTTGGACTCAGTCAAAAGCCACACCCAAGGACCTACAAGACCACATGTAGCCTCAAGGCTGCAGGTTTCCCATCCCTGCATAGATCAATACTTCACAACCAAGTCTTATAGCCATCAGTGAGCCAGGGGACCTTCAGAGTTGCCTTTAGATTTATTGATATTTATGTCCACTCTGTTAAATGCAATATCAATGGAAGAATATCTCCTGACTGCAAACAGTAGTTATTGCACTCCTGGGGAAAATCTGAATTGCTACACAGACTTTAGATTCAAAACTTATATCTAAGCAGCTAGATTGTACTCACAATTGCCCTCTTTATCTCTTGGAGGTCTAGTCTACAGCAATCCTCACAAGCTCATAAACTGCTCTATTATGATTGATTATCTGAATCTTGATGACACTGACCCACAATATATTTTCTCCTTTCAATTTCATTTTACCCTAATAGCAATTTCTCACAGCTGATCTTTTTTGTAAGTAGGTTGTCTAATCCCTTCCCAACTTCATTTGTTTTGTAGTTATTGTAAGTGTTTTTGTTTCATTTTGTTTTTTACAAAATTGATCCTATATTATCTCTATTTACATCTTTATTTTAAGAAATTTAGCTAAAGAAATAGAAACCAAATAAATTCCAAGTTGTTATGTTTTATTGTTACTTATATCTTTGGAAGAGGGAAGGCCCTCTAAACCTGTTGTAGATAGATTTTCTCATTTTTGAAGAAGCTTATCTGAGTCTTAAGGAGACCACACATCATAGGATACTGTCTTCAGAGTCAAGATGACTGGGTTTCAAGTCCTACCTTTGATACTGACTATGTGATACTCATTTTGTGCCACTGAGCTATATATTCTGACAAGGACAAGGACCTCTGATTTTCTTGGTGCATATAAACACAATTTTCTTGCCAGTGATCCCTTCACAAAACAGACTGTAACCTGTTGACAAAGTGATCAATAGTCTTTGAGAACTGTGACTTTGACTTTGAATGACTATGACATGGAACTACCACGAAAAGTTCATCATGTTGTGTCTAGACATAAAAAGGCTGGTGCTCAGCTGACATGAACAATTTGACCCAGCTGGCAAACTGAGACAATCTCCCATAATAATTGTGACCCAACTCCCAAAGCCCATTGTTATGGGGCTCTTTTTTTATTGGTGTAGATCGATGTTCTATAACTTCCTGAGGGGCATGGTAGAGTTGATGAGAGGAGAAAGAAGAGTTCTAGTCTCTTTGGGCTCTTGAAATCTCTTCATTCTCCTCAGGCTCCAGGGACTTCTGACTTCCAGCTTTGGAAGAGAAGATGGACAATAAGAACCAACTTCATATTGCTGAAGGAAAGGAATAAGCTGCCATGAGAGGAGTTGCCAATCTCTACCATGTCCCTATTCTCAGCTTGCTTCACTAGAGCCTTCAAGGTTCTTCGCCTTGGGTAAGATCTCGAACTCCCCCTCTTAATTGATCTGATTTATTTCATTCTCAATGAAAGAGCTTTTTTGTTCTGGATAGTCTAGTATTTATTCTCCTAAATATACTTTCTCTCAGGAGCGGCCAGGGAGCACAGCGAGTAAGAGCACCAGCCCCATATATATATATATATATATGTATGTATGTATGTATGTATGTATGTATGTATACTTTCTCTGATTTCTGTTTTACTATTGACAGGTAAGTAAAGTTTCTTTGCTAATTGCTATGGGTGTTGATTGGGGAACATATTTGATGGGAAAGGAGTCATCTTGAATATAAATCTGGAAATCTTGATTTTTCCCATTAATGAAACACTGATCAGAAGTTTAGCTTCAAACTGAAAACCACATCTCTTAGACTAACAATATTTAAAGGAACTGATAAATATGGCTAGCCTGGTACTTTCTCTCTGAGCAGAACAGTGTGGCCAAGCCTTTGGCCCAAACTCCTGCTATCATTCTTGACAGCAACTAAAATCTCTTTTGGACAAGGTTTGGAGGAAAAGAGGCTAAAGGAGTTTATTCTGCCTCCCTTCAAACCTCACAATGACACCCCCATGATACATGTAGAAGACAGCCTTAGCAACATGATAATAATATTTCTCATTTCTAAAATTCTTGACTGCTTTTAAAGCACTTTCTATACAATACTCCTGTAGGGTAGGTAGCACAAAATTCTAGAAAATCAGGGTGGAAATCGAGATGGGGGTTAACACTTTCTTCTGCAACATCAACCTAGCTATCACACACATCAGCAATGCCATTAGAATCACAGAGCTATGAGATGCAAAGGGACTTTAGAAACAACTTACTCCAACCCTCTTATTTGACTGAGAAGGAAACTGAGGCCCAGAGAAATGGAAGAACTTGTTTAGAGTCACACAGGAAGTTAATAACAGAAGTCTAAAATCCAAGTTTCCTAAGTCCAAATCTTGTGCTCTCACCAGAACAGTATCAAATCTGCCTAGGAATCCATAGACTGAAATGGTCTGAGGTAGTGACAGCAGAGCAAGATGGGGTCTGTGTTACTTAAGAACATTAGAAACCCTATACTGTTTCTCATCGTTCTTATATTCTGAAGAGGAACAGAAAATATCAATGCAATTTAAAGATGACTATTGGATATATTACTTTATTTTTTAAATCCCAACTGTTAGTTGGTGTTGAGTATAGATTTTGGTAGGAAAGAAGTATAAACTTGAGGGAAACCTCTTAGAAAGAGTAAATTAAGCTTTAAAAAATATTTCTAAGTTTGCCAGATGCAAGAGCCTGGGACAGCTTAATGAGAGTGAGCTAAGGGAAAAAAGTTAAAAATTTTAGATGTCTTTAGGGTATTCCCTAAATAACACAAATCAGAACAGAAAATATTTAGTTATTTAGTAGAAGATGTTTTTATGAAAGTTTTCTGTCAAATTCTCCTTTGTTGCTGCTTCTCAGCCAAATGAATACCATCCTCCTGAAATCACCCTAAGTTGCAATAGTCACAAGCTCATTAGAAGGAGTTGTCATGGTCGCCAAAGCAATAATAATAACTGACATTTCTGTAGCCCTTTACAATTAAAAAATGACTTTGCATGCATTAATTTTGTTCTCAAAAGCCTAAGATGTAGGTGTTTTCCCCATTTTATATATGAGGAAAGTGAAGCTTAAAGAGATGAAGATCTATAGTTAGACACTATCTGATATGAGTTTCAAATGCATATCTTCTTGATTTCAGGCCCTGCAAGGCATTAATCATGTGACACTGAATATTAGAAAGCAACATGACAGCAACAGAAACTTTAATCTAGTCCTAAAGAACTAGATTGTGGAAGGAGAGAAAGGGCAATGCAGAAGGCTCAGTTATATAGGAAGAGAATTGGTCTTTCTGAACTTCAGCTCCTGGATTGTGCATATATGCACTTTACAATGATTATTATACATATTCATACACTATATGGAAGAACCATTATTAAAAAAAACCCCTTACACTGATGATTTGTCTTCAATTTAAGGCTGAGAACAATGTTCCCTTCCCCTTCCTTTGCAGCCTTTGTCTATCAGCTGAAGTCCTTTTTATTTTTTTTGTAAAGAGTATTTTATTTTTTCCAATTACATGTAAAGATAATTTTTTACATTCATTTTTATGAGATTTTGAGTTCCAATTTTTTTCCTTTCCCTCCTTCCCCACTACCCAAGACAGCAAGCTATCTCATATGTTATACATGTGCAATAACATTATAAATATTTCCACATTAGTCATGTTATGAAAGAAGAAACAGAACAAAAGGGGAAAATCACAAAAAACAAAAGCAAAAAAAAATAATAATATGATTTGATCTACATTCAGACTCCATAGTTCGATCTCTGGATGTAGATAACATTTTCCAACATGAGTCTTTTGGAATTGTATTTATCATTGTGTTCCTGAGAAGAGTTAAGTCTGTCCTACTTGATCTTTGCACAAAGTTGCTATCACTGTGTACAATGTCCTCCTGGTTCTGCTCACTTCACTCAGCATCAGTTCAAATAAGTCTTTCCAAATTATTCTGAAATCCTCCTGCTCACCATCTCTTATAGAACAACAGTAGTCCATTACATTCATATGCCCCAACTTGTTTAGCCATTACCTAGTTGATGAGCATTCCGTCAACTTAGAAGTCCCTTTTCAAAGAAGACTTTGAGTAATCCTGAGTTTCCTTCAATCACTCAGTGTGTATATGAAAATATAGATGTGTATATATGCATCTAGAGAAAGCAGAAATCCTATATGTATCTTTTCCACTATTCCCCCAGTCAGGTTATATACAATGGAGTTTAATAACAGCAAATAAGCAAACAGAAAACACAAAACCTCTACCTCTCTAGTTTCTCCATAACCTGTTTCTCAGTTCTCTCCTAGGTTTTAAGGAGCAGTTTTTACTTCTATACTTGAAGGTCTGTGGTGGGTCTCAGGATCCCAAAATTCTTGAAGTTAGAGAGGAGTTTCTAGGCTATCTTGGTCAACCTGAAGCTAGCTTCTTTATAACATTTTATGAGATGAGTGTCAGAAGAGAATGCATTCCAGATATGGAGCTAGTTTGTGCACAGGCAGGGAGAAAGGAGATAACAGTCTTGAAAAGGCAAGTTTGACTGGAATACAAAATGTGTGGAGAAGAATATGAAATGACTAGAAAGGTAAAACGGAGATAGATTTTGGAGGAGTTTTAATGACAGACTGAGTCTGAATTTAAACCCAAAGGCAAGAGAGAAGGATTTAAGAAATTGTTAGCAAAGTTTGCTGAACTGTTTGAAATTTTTGCTAAACTTGGTCTACCATGCACTAAAGAGAGACAAAGGTAAATATCAAACACAGATACAAGACAGCACCCCACAAGGGAAAAAAATTACAAAAGACTCTTAAGAACCCATAAACAATACAGTAGGCACTCACAGCAATCCATAAATACTCAATAATGTCAATGAGTCCACTTTTCCCAGGACTCTCCAGACTCATAGCACCATGTATTTGTAAACTCTTCAGAAAGTAAATATACTTGGGGTTGTTAGCAAGGCAATCCTCTCATTATTACAATAAATCTGACTTCATATCAGAAACCCATACAGGTATCTACCCCTACTGTGTTTCTCTGAGGTCTTGACTCCCTGTGAAAAAGGAATGGTCAGTCACTTTCAGATCACACCTATGCTTTCCAAATAACTCAAGGAAATAGTAGAGGGAAAAGCCCAAGCCCTTTACTCCTTCACAGTGTGTCTTGGGCTGGGCTCCCGTACTGCTCTTCTAGCCTCAGGTGTCATGAGGTCAGTTCTCTTTTCTAAGATTCTGGATTCTGAAACTCAAACTTAGAGTGACCAAATGGTCTGCTGCTTCCCAGGAAATCCCCTTCTATTAGTAAAATGCAGAGTTCTCGGATCATACTGGCTTCTCTCCAATTCTCTTTTCCAAGAATGCATTAGACAAAGGTTGCTTCATGGCCTCTCTAAGACTAAGTCCAATAACGTGGGTTTCAGAAGTCTCTTCTTGGGCAATGTGTACAAGAAAACATGTTGTTGTTGATGTTGTTTAGTTGTTTCACCTGTATCTGATTCTCCATGACCCCATTTGGAGTTTTCTTGGAAAAGGTCCTGGAGTGGTTTGCCACTTCCTTCTCCAGCTCATTTTACAGATGCTAAAACTGCAGCAAACAGGGTTAAGTGACCTACCCAGGATCACAAGATCACAAATGTCTGAGGCCAGATTTGAACTCATGAATATGTCTTCCTGACTCCAGGCCTGGTGTTTTATCCACTTCACAACCTAGTTGCCCTACAAAAGCACATGTAGCACCCACATACTTCTGGAACTGATGACATCTCCCCACATCCCTAAGCCCCAGTTCATTTCTGTTCCTCTCTGATCTCTCTACTGAAAGCAGGGAAAAGAGGCAGGACCAAGTAAAAGATGATTCCACAGTGAGAACTCCCTTTTATAACACAGGAGGAGATGAACCCTCCCACAAATGTCCAAGCCAATCAATTCATACTCAACTGCTGAGGGAAAACCTCATGAGAACTTTATGAAACACCAAGGGTTTTATTTATATCTGCCATTCATTCCTCTTTAGGTCCCTCTCCTAAGTCTTTGAACTCTACCATGCTGTATCACCCATACCATACCATGCCTTCTCACCCTAGAAGCTCACTCCTCTCCTGGCTTTCTCATACTGAAAATATATTCCACCCCCATGGTCCCTTCCTCTGATTGGCTGGTTCCTCCAAGATCTCCAACTTAAGGGAAGAGAATGGACTAATTATGTCTTTGTTCCTTTTGGGCTCTATTCCTGAATCTCAGACCTTGCTCTACCACATCATGACTCAGGTAATCCCCTCCTCCCTTTTCAGCTTCATTGCATGGGTTCTTAATCCTCCATCCAGGCTCCAAGAATCTGTAGTATGTACAGAGGTCACACTCCAGTAAGCCCATCTCAGCAGACAGGATAAACCAGGTTGAATGTAACCTACAGGCCTCAAACACATTGGTGAATTAGGGAGATGTCTATGCCAAGGATGTGAAGACTTTCTCTAGCTAAATGGGTATATGTGAACAATTTGTGCAATGGACATGAAGGCAGCTGAAGCAGGCAATATAAAGAACATAGAGCTTGCTTAGACATGCTAATATCCCACTACATCCCAGACCATGTCAGTCATCTTGATTTTTGTCTTGCCAATGGACTCTGATGACTCTGGTAGAGAGAGTGAGACAGATGACTTTCCTCAACTCTGCCTCTCTTAAATCCAATTTGTGCATAAGTCAAGCCATCTCCCATATTCTGAAGTCGCTGGTCCTTCCAAACAAAGGATAGACAACAATCATTCATGAAAATACTAGCATGTATGCACAGTGTTTAGAATACTGCCTGACACATATTGAGTTCTTAATAAATGTTTGTTGACTTGATTAGGCTTTACTAAGAAGATGCACTTAAATGTTTCAGATTAATATCTGACCCACTATAAATTCATCAAGATGGTCAGGGAACATCCCTGTCCAATCCTCTACAACAGTATACTCTCAGGGGAACCCTGCTTTAGGTTCTGGGCCTTTTTTCCTATCTTAGTTGGAATCTTCCTTTAAGGTAATTTTTTTATGAATTCAAAAAGATTCCCCTAAGAGAATATTATGAACAACTTTTCATTTTCTTCATTATGGTTAAGCCACATCCAACCCTATTTCTTTCAATCTCTCTGACTTCTGACCAGGCCACAACTCAGTCTTCCTCTTTGTCAAGCCATTCTCCAGGGCAGGATTATATCCCACTTTTTCTATTCCTCTTTGCATTGCTCTCCTTCTATCTTTCCTCCCCACCTCCTCCTCAATTTCTTTGATTCTTTGCCTCTTACATATATCTCTAGACTCTCGTATGCCACCCTGGGTTATGGAAGATGGGAACAACTTTTTTCTGCAGAAGCCCTCTGGTTCCTATTTGGCCTGATTCTGGCTCAACTATACTTTAATAAAGCAAACAGACAATTTTCTTTTTATTTCCTTCCTCCAAGGCAGTCAGCTGCTGTTCTTAATAAGGCAAAATTTTTGAAGGGATCACATCTGTATCATTCATAGTCAGTGTTTCTAACCCAATTATGGTGTTTCTAGAGGGAAAAAAACTGCGCCTTCCATGCCATCCTTAGATACTTCCATTAAACTCTTTCTACATTTATCCCATCAGAGAGGTTTCTAGCCTTTAGACAGTCTTGTCAGATGTTAGACAGTCTCCTCCTTACCATTTAGGCATATTTTTCTGTCATAATTTCTGCCTAACCTGGTTATTCATCAGATGGCACTATCAGCATATTGTTGAAAATAGACAGTGGTGTATTTTCAAGTATGATACACTCTGGGGTTCTCTGGCAGCACCACTTTTTCTCCATGTGTGTTTGACTGAGAAAAATACATATAGAATAAGCAGGCTATTATTTCTCTCCATTAATGCCAAGGTGGGAGCACAGGCATTTGGGACATCACTGGTGAACCATAGTGTCATTGCTTCAAATTTAGTCATCTTTCAGTGGTCTTGTGCATGGGTGCAAGTCTCATCAAAGTTTGGTCCTGAGGTATCAACATCTTATGTGTCTTTTCATTTTAGCAGAATTGTGAGCACCACAACTTTGACCTTGCAGGAGTTTGATGACCCGATCTTGGTGAGTCAATACTGATTCTTTTCTTTTTCTTCATTATCATCTTCCTTCCTTCCTTCCTTCCTTCCTTCCTCCCTTCCTTCCTTCCTTCCTTCCTTCCTTCCTTCCTTCCTTCTTTCCTTCCTTCCTTCCTTCCTTCCTTCCTTCCTTCCTCCCTCCCTTCCTCCCTCCCTTCCTCCCTCCCTTCCTTCCTCCCTTCCTCCCTCCTTTCCTTCCTCCCTCCCTCCCTCCCTCCCTTCCTTCCTTCCTTCCTTCCTTCCTTCCTTCCTTCCTTCCTTCCTTCCTCCCTTCCTTCCTTCCTTCCTCCCTTCCTTCCTTCCTTTCTTCCTTCTTTCCTTCCTTCCTTCCTTCCTTTTTTCCCCAAACCAAATTAACTGAAATCATTTCAGTTGATGATGGACTGGGAGTTCATAGGGCAATGAAGCTATGGATTTATGCTTATTGGTTTCTGGAAACAACTTTCCCACAGTTCTGAAATATTACTCACAGTTCACTGAACTCTTACTAGATGCTGAATTATAACTGATGTTCCAGAACAGAAAATATTTGTCAAATTTCATCACTTTATATCTTGTGGCTTTGGCTAGCTTTTGATTGTGTTGAAAAATCTGGGCTTCTGGAGCTACTCCTTCCATTCTTCACCCACTTTTTTTTTAAGCAATCAGGGTTAAGTAACTTGCTCAAGGTTACACGGCCAGGTGTTTCTGGGTGGGTGCTAAGTGTCTGAGCCCAGGATTCGATCCCCAGGTCATCCCGACAGTGGAGCCGGTGCTCTTACTCACTGTGCTACCTGGCCGCCCCCTTCACCCACTCTTAATTCAATGTAGGACTCCATTCTTTTGGTACTTAACATACAGCCAGTTGAAATTAGGAGAAAGTCAGATCAATGCCACCTGTGCTAGGCAATGCAGAAGGTGGACCCTGAATACATTTTCCTGCCCTCTCATTGTCAGAGTAGCAGAGTATTTGATGACTATTATGTACAGATATGGCAATAGCAATAATATGCAAGTCACTCTAAATATGAAAATAGGAATGTGCATGCATCATCTATTGCAGCTGTTTTTATCAGGACTGAACAACGGGGACTATTGCACATACAAGTTTTAAAATAAATGTTCAAGCTGCAGCTGAGTCTGATCATTTTCTGAGCTATAAATTCTCCAAGCCATAATGTCATTGGCATTGAAGAGCTTACTCTAGATGGGGTATATGACTTGTTGCCTGAATGCCTATCCAAGTAATAATATTGGACTCTTGTCCTCACTACCTTAGTTTCTCTCTGGTTGTAGGTTAAGGATTTAGGAAAGCATGATAACTTTTTTGATACACCAGGGTAACATTACTGAACAGAAAATTACTGTAAAGAAAATTGCTTTCTACTGAAATGTCCTTTTTCTTTTGGCAATCTTGCTAAGTGTTAAAGTTTTACCTTAGAATAGAATTCGCATAATCTATTAATGATACACTGAGTTTCTATAATGCCTGAATGATAGCATAATTTTATCACATTGGAGGGGAGAAAAGTCTTATGTAGTCTGGGAAATGTTAGAAAGGAAAGGTTAAATTTTGCTGGAGGCAGCTTGGAATTATCCTATTTTTGATTCCCAGAAATTACATGGGTCATTTTCATATTGGGTCATACAAAGTCAATTTCTCAATATCTTTGGTCTTTCTCCTCCTATTGCAGGAGAGAAAATAAAGAAAAAAAAACAGGTCATAGGCACTGATTTTGAGATTCTTAGCATGGTTTCATTCAATAAGATGAAAATGAATTGTCTCCTGTGCCTAGACCATATGTCAAAACATAGAATCTACTAGAGTATAAACTCTATGAGAATAGGACTGTGTCTTAGCTGAGCTTTGTATTTTACTCAGCCCAAGCACAGAATTCAATTTATAGTAGGTGTTTATTTGATAAATCAAACTGAAAGAAGTTGTTTTTCTAGGAAGAAGCTAGTAAGAGTCCCTGGATGGATCTACCTTCAGCTCTGTTGCATTCTTTTTTTTTCTGTTGCATTCTTAGTAAAAGAGTAATCTGAGATTTTATGAGTCCCATGATGACCACCAGACAACCCAGGATTTGACTATAGGTTTATATGACACCTCTGACATTTCCTATCTCTGTGACCTTGGTCAAGTTGCTTAAGAGAGCTGAGTCTCAATTTTCTCATCTCTAAAATTAGAGTATTAGACTAGATGAACTCTGAGGTCCTTTCCAATGCTTGACTATGATTTATTTGAAGGACCCTGAAGCACTCAACCTAATATACAAAAGGTGGAAAAATTCAGTTTTCACTCTCTTCCACACAAAAGAACTGCTAGATCTGATTTTCCCCATTTTCTAAGGTAGCAATTTAGGCATGATAATAATTTAGATACATTATTTCTTTCAGTGCATTGTGACATTATTTGCCAAATCATGCCTTCAGTGCATTAAATTGTCTTCAAGTAATCAGTGAATGTATATTGAATTCCTACTGTATATAAAGCACAAACAAGAATAAAATCACTGCTACCTTTAAGAAATTTGTATTCTAGTTGGGAAAACAAATAATTCACCATTTCAATTTGATGAGCATTTGCTAAACAGGCATTCTGTGATAGTACTGGAGATATAAAGACAATAATTTTAAAAAATCCAAATTTCTCAAGGAGTTGACATTTTTCTGGAAGATTTATCTAGGTAGATATGGATTTACAAAATAATTGGAGGAGGGAGAGAGGTCTAGGAACCAAAGGAGATTAATGATTATATTATACTATATTCACTGGGCCTTGAAGGATGCTAGGAATTGTAAGTATAGAGATGAGGACAGAGCACATAACAGGCTTGGGGAACAATCTGTACAAAAACATAGAGGTGGTAGATGATATACTCAGTTTTGGGAATTATACACAAATCATTTTTGCTAGAATATAGATTGTGTAAAAGGGGAGCATTGTGTAAGCCTGGCAAGGTAGTCTGGTGTAAGCTTCTTAAGAGTTTTAAATGCCTACAATTTGTCTTTTATCCCAGAGATAAGAGAGCTACTGAAGATTCCTGAGTAGAGGAGTAACATGGTTGGACCTATGCTATAGGAAAATTATACAGGAAGATTTTTGTAGCTGTGAAGAAGGCTGGTCATAGCCCATGAATCTTGTGGTAGAATGTAGGCTCCTTGAGTGCAGGCATTTTTCATTTTGACTCTAATACCTAGCATGATTTCTCAAATATAGTAGCTTCTTTTATTTATTTATTTTTTTTAAGCAATCAAGGTTAAGTAACTTGCTCAAGGTTACACGGCCAGTTATTTCTGGGTGTGGTGCTGAGTATCTGAGACCGGGATTCAATCTCCAGGTCATCCCGACACTGGAGCCGGTGCTCTTACTAGCTGAGCCACCTGGCCGCCCCTAAGCAATTGGGATTAAGTAACTTGCTCAAGGTTACATGGCCAGGTGTTTCTGGGTGGGTGCTAAGTGTCTGAGCCCAGGATTCGATCTCCAGGTCCTCTCAACATTGGAGCCAGTGCTCTTACTCGCTGTGCTACCTGGCCGCCCCTAGTAGCTTCTTTTAAATATATATATTAAATAAAATTTAATTTTTCCCAATTACATGTAAAAACAATTTTTAATATTCATTGTTGTATTTTAAAGTTTTGAGTTCCCAATCCTATTCCTTCCCCTTTTTGCTTCCCTTCCCTGAGACTGTAAGCTGTATGATATGTAAAACATTTCCATCTTAGTCATTTTGTGGAAGAAGACTGAAACAAAGGAAGGAAGGAAGGAGGGAAGGAAGGAAGAAGTAGTAGCTTCTTAATAAATGTTTATTGGATTGTTGAACGGGAGAAAAACTAATATTGCAACAATCCAAAAGAGAGGTGCTAAAGGCATGAATTGGGGCAGAAGTTCTTAACTTGGGGACTATAAACTTGTGTTTTATAAAAATCATTTCATTATGACTGGTTTCCTTTTTTTTAAAAAAAGCAATCGGGGTTAAGTAACTCGCTCAAGGTTACACGGCCAGTTATTTCTGGGTGTGGTGCTAAGTATCTGAGCCTGGATTTGATCCCCAGGTCATCCCAACACTGGAGCCGGTTCTCTTACTTACTTACTTACCAGCTGAGCTACCTGGCCGCCCCTGATTGGTTTCCTTTCTAATATTTTTTGTATTTGAAAACATTATTCTGAGAAGGGGTTTATAGGTTTTTACCAAGAACAAAGACACCAAGACACACAGAAAAGTTAAAAGTTTCTAATCAGGGTGATAGGGGAATGAAGAGAAAGGGTATGACAGATGTCATGATAAAACTGATTAAGACTTGGAAATTAGGCTAAACAAAATGTATACATTAGCAGAATTCATTTTAAGGTATTGTAATTAATACTTAACATTTAGAAACATGTGAAATCTTTTTGTCCAAAATTTTATTCAAAATGGAAAAGCACTGACTTTCCACTCTGGAAAATGGATGGTATTGCAACTAATTTTACAGAGGAAAAAAAATACAGCAGAAAGTTGCTGAAAGAAAATGAAAAACTGAGTAGACTGGGTTCACTATTGATGTATGGAATTTAATTTGCCCTTCCTTTGTAATCAAGCAAGGAAGTCAACAAATATATATTAAGCATTTGCTAGTATCAGACACTGTGCCAGGCACTGGTGATATGGTGACAAAATGTCTGTATTAAAGAGTACTATCTTCTAATGGAGAGATAATGTAGGCATGTAAGTAGATACACACAATTTATACAAGGTAGATTCCTTATAACATTGGAAGAGAAAGGATTAATAACTGGGGAATGGGGATCAGAAAAGGCCTTGTGGAGAAGATAGTACTTAGGTTGTCTTAAAGGAAAGTGGGGGATCCAAGAGTTAGAGGTGAGGAAGAAGAACATACCAGAAATAGAAAATAGACCCTGTAATTCTATGGATACAGGAGATTTTTTGTGAGATGCAACAAATAAGATAGGAAGACTATCAAGGATTCATTCTGTAAAGTTTGGATTCAGTCAAAGGGCACTTGAGGACCTGGAAAGGTAAGGAGCCTGATTGTGAAGAATTTCAAATGCCAGTGAATAAGCATTTAAGATATCAAGCACTTCCTATGTGCCAGATACTATACTAAGCACTGGGGAGACAGAGGATTTCTATTTGATCCCAGAGGTAATAAGGAGCCCGTAAAGTTTGTTGAGTGAGAGAATGATGTGATAAGGCCTACACTAGGAAAATCACTTTGGCAGCTGTATAGAGGATAGGCTAGAGAAGAAAAGACTGAAGACCAATTAGGAAGTTGTAGCAATAAACCAGAGGAGAGGTTCTGAGAACCTGAACTAGATTACTGGCTATGTGAACAGAGAAAGGGACATATAAAGGAGATGTTGTGGAAATATAAAAAAAAACCAGTATTTCCCAACTGATGAGATATATTGGTGTAAGTAAGAGTGAAGAGTTAAGGATATGGCATAATTCACACACACACACACACACACACACACACACACACACACACACCACATGGGGCCTAGAGCAAAGAATTTGTTGTTCTTTAGTTGTGTCAGTTCTTGTTCCACTCTTCATGATCTCATTTGAGGTTTTCTTGGCAAAGGTTCTGGGGGGTGGTTTGCCCTTTCCTTCTCCAGCTCATTTTACAAATGAGGAAACTGAGGCAAACAGGGTTAATTCACTTGTCCAGAGTCACACAGGGATGTGTGAGGCCAGATTTAAACTCACAAAGATGAGTTTTCTTGACTCCAGGCCTGGTTCTTTATCCACTATGCCACCTAACTGCCCCTGAGTTCATACTCGAGTCTGATTCTTGTGTCTGATTCTTACTAGTTGTATGTGAAACTGGGCATATCATCTAAACCTTCTCAGTTTCCATTTTCACATCTGTAAAATGTGGATAATTCTATCTCAGAAGACTGTTATGAGAATCAAGTGAATACTTATGCAAAATGCTTTGCAAACCAACAAGCCCTATATAATTGTTAGCTCTAATGGTGATTATGACTTTAAGGTCATGAACCTGGGTGACTGGGAGGATAGTGGTACCCTCACCAGTAACAGGGAAATTTGAAAGAGGAGGAATTTTGGAGTAGGATGAATTCCCTTTTTGATCTGTTAGTTCTGGTATTACTAAGGAACATACAGACTGAAAAAGGCAATGAAGAGAGGAGCTCAACAGAGATTTGGACTGGAAAGACTGATCTTGTAGTCATCTGCATAAAGATAATAACTAAAGTCATGGAAATCAGTAAGGTCATTGAATGAGAGAGTGTAGAGCAATGGTTCTTAAAATGTGGTGTAGGGACCAAGGGAGGGGTCTCCAAGACCCTTTCAACGAGTCCGTGAAGTCAAAACTATTTTCATAATAATATTCAGATGTTTTAACTTCTAATATGGTAAACATAGATACAACCCACATAAATAAAAGTTTTTTGGATGGTTCTTAATAATTGTCAGGAGTGTAAAAAGGTCCTTAATTAAAAAAAAATCGACAGTCATCAATAAAGAGAGAGAAAGGAAGATGGGCCACGATAGAACCTCAGGGTATGTCCATGGTCCCAGGGAATGATTTGGATAATGACCAAGCAAAAGACACTGAGAAATAATTAAATAGGTAGGAAGAGAACTTGGAGAGAATAATTTCACAAAAACCCCAAAAGGAGAGAGTGTTCCAGTTGAATTCTAGTTGAGTTCCATTTGAGTGATAAGGTAAGAGTCCAGATGACAGAGAGTTTCAAAAAAAAGTGAAAGAACTACAGGTAATTGAGAGAAGAAAGCTTTGCTGAGAAAAGGAAGAGAAATACAGCATGCTTACTGGTGGGAATGAAAGGATCCAGTGAAGGGTCTTTAAAGATAAGAAAGATTTGGGGGTGATGGTAGGAAACAAGGAAAAAAACAAGTACATAAAGAGAAGTTGAAAATAAGAGACTGAGGAAAGATAGTAGTAGAGGTAATCTATCAGAGAAGAAAGAAGTGGGTCACATCAAACATAGACGTAGAGGAGTCAGTCTCTTCATCAGAAACTGGGGCAGGGACTCAGTTAATGAGCCCACTGTAGAAAGTCATTTCTGACCTCTCTAGATGTTAATATTCTTTTTTTTTTTCTCCTCATGGTACAATGGAAAAAGGCATTGATTTTGGAGAGAACTTGGGTTCAAAATTCTGCTTCTGATACTTATTACTGTGTCATTGTTAGCAAAGCACCTAAACTATCTGGGCCTAGCAATTTCCTAACCTACAAAGTAAAGAGTTTGAACTAAATGACCTTTGAGGTGTTTCCCAGCTCTATATCTAAGATCATATAATTTCTCCAATGTATGTGAAATCATGTATTGATTATTTATATGTTGCATCCCCTCTGTGAACCCACGAATGATTTTTTTTATTTTGTTTTTATCTCCTCAGAAAACAAGATATTCCCTTGTACATATTAGGCAATTAAATAGCTTTTATTAGATTGAATTAGATTGAATTATTGGGTTTCATAAAGTAATATTTATGTCTTTTTTTTTAAATCCATGTTGCATTTTCACAACTAAAGGCATGTTGGAATCACCTCCTAGTACATATCCTATAGGCTGAAGGAAATTAAGCTGAAAGATAGAGCTAACTTGTGAACAAATAACCTAAAATTTCTTTATGCTATCTTACATCCATATGCCAAGGAGAGATCTGATTGAAGTATGTGTCTATTATGATTGAGAAAATCTCCACATAATCAAAAGATCTCTTGGAATCTGGATTTTTCATAGACCACTTATGAATTTCATATTTATTGTTCCTAAGTCAGGTAGCCCTTTTTAATCAGGAATATACTAGTTTTCAAGGACATATGAATTGCTGAAAACTTTAGCAAATTCATCCTTGACATTTCAATGAAAAAGATGCTTATGAGTGTGAGAGCTTGTTGCCAACTGCATTTTACCTTGAAAATATCTTTGAGATATTTATCTCTTTCCTTATTGTGATTTGTATTGCCACAGAAGCTTAATTTGACAAATTGTACTGCACTTTAGAGTAGTCCATAACTTTAAAATTGTTACTGTAGTTAGGAAAGGAGCACATTGTTATTCTAGAGTGCTGCTATAAAAAGTTTGAGAAAATTTTCACTGATTTTCACTATGCAGATATGCTTTTAACTCATCTCAATTAATTCAATTCCAAGTTCAGTTTAAAACAGGTATAAATGCCTAGCATCTGCACAGCACTATTTAGCAAAAGGTATGCAAAGACAAAGAAAATATATTTCCTGCCTTCAAAGTGCTTGCATTCTTCTGAGGAGATACAAAATTGGAAACCTGTTGGAAGGTAGAGTGTATTCCACTCAGCCTTGTTTTTTCAATGTTTAAGAACATCAAAGCAAGTAGAAAAGTAGCTGTGATACACAGCTATGGTATTTGTGATGGAGTAGAAAGAAGACAAGGCTTAAAGTCAGAAGAACTACATTTGGGTCTCTGTCCCCATCCAGCTCTGGGACCTTTCACCAGTTAATGAAGCTCCAAAATAAACTCATTCTTCATCTACAAAATCCTGAAAATATTATTTGCAATACTAACCTTCTAGGATTGTTGCAGGGATCAATTGAGATAGTGTATGAAATATTATCTCCTTCTAATTCAGGCTACATTTACATAATAATAAAGATAATGGCTTACATTTGCATATTGCTTTATGATGACAAATGTCACTGACCTATCTTTACTATATTATTAGCCTGTCCTTCCTCACATGGTACTGGCTTCAACTGTTTTACTTCTCTCTTTGTATTATAATGTATTGTCATTTGCCCTTTGTTTTCCAAGAGGACCAATGACATCAGAGAGTGATGTCTTGACTGGTGGGTGAATTGGATTTAAGAGAGGCAGAGTTGCACAAAGTCATCAGCCTCACTCTGTCTCTTCCAGAATCACTGAAGTCCAGTAGAAAGACAAAAATCAGAGTGACTGGCAGTGACCTGGGATGAAGTGAATGACCTTGAAGTCTTCAATGTCTGACCAAGCTCTAAGCACTACACAGTGCCTGCTTCATTGTTGTTAAAACAAATTGTTCTCATCCACCCATTCTGCCAGGGAAAGTCTTCACATGCTTGGGGTAGACACTCCCCAACTCACAGTAGCACACTATTGAAAGTGGAGAACTTGGGTTCAAATCCCAGTCCTGACATTTACCAGTTAGATGTAAATCACTTGACTTCTCTGAATCTCAGGTTCTTCACTTATAAAATGAGGATTACAGATGTGTTATCTACCTCATAAGGCTACGGTGAGTCAGTGTTTCATAAAATTTAAATGGATATCGCAATGTGATATACCATATGAAAACACTACATTGAATGTTTCATCCCTTCCCAGGGAAGTGGTCTTACCCAGCCTAAAAATGGATAAATTAAAACCTCTTAAATAACAGTGCACATTAACAAAAATCTCCCCTTCCCTGGGGGGCGTGGGGGAGGGGTAATAGTAAACTACCAATAGCTATCAAATAATTTAGTAACACTGGTTAATATTAGTTGAATAATCTAATTTCAAGAAAACTGGATTACGAATTAGAACTTCTTGGGTTTAGTACCAGTCATAATTTAGCTGGGGAGGCAGTGAGTCGAAAACAAGATGGGCCTGAAGTTAGAAAGAACTGAGTTCATATCTGGTCTCACACATTTAATCTCTGCCTGCCTCAGATTCCTCACCTGTAAAACTGGGATAATAATACCACCTACTTCCCAGTATTATTTTGAGGAAAACATGAAACAATATCTGTAAAATTATTTATAAACCTTAAAGCCTCTTATATAAATATTAGCTATTATTAGCATGACTTTTAGACAGATCAGTTCATTATGCCTAAAATGAAATTATATTTATATAATATTTATAAATATTTACATAATAATATAAATATTTCTAAACGCACTAACATTGTGCCTGGAACATAGCAGGTATTATACATATATTTATTACCTTCTCTCTTTCCTCTGTTTTCTCACTCAGTGATGATAACAATATCTACCTTACTATCTCTGTGACTATAAGAGTCAAACCAGATAAGATATATGGAAGAACTATATAAACATAAGGCATGGTTGGATTTAGGGTTTTTTTTTCCTACCTGAAGTTTCATCATATATAAATCATACTTTAAAGCTAGTGGCATTTCTACATTGGAAAGACAACATATGAAAAGGAATAGCTGAATTCAGTATATTAAAGTAATTTGCAAAGTATTGGATCTTCTGAAGTTTTTAACCCTTAAATAATGGTGTTATTCCTTTCTATCCTCTTTTTTTTTCTCTTCAATCTTGACTTTATTCTGAAAAGAACATCAACACATGGAAGAAGACAAAGCTAGAATGAGAAGAAGAGGAGTTTTCAAATGTGTTTGTGAACTATTTTATCCTGGGCCATATATTCAACAACCTGCTGCTACCTTCCTTTGTAGTCTTATTAGTTAGATGTCTCTGTCTGGGATAACATTGACAAAGTGGACTTCTTCATAGCCTCACTACCCATCTGTTCTTTGACATCCCGTCAAAGTCACTATGAAAATGTGAAGTATTAAGGGAATGTTCAAGGTAGCACTCATTAACTTTGAAGGAGGCCGCAGCTCAGCAAAATATGCTGGTGATTTCTCCAAGGCAAAGATAAAATGGAAAAAAGTATTTAAATAGGAAGTTTGTAACTTTTTAATAGACATGCAATGCTATGCCATAAAAAAGAGAGTAGTTAAAGAGTGAAATTGAGTCCATTTCAATAGCAATCACACCATGTGGTCAGGATCTGCAATAGAAATGAAAAAGGGAATACTCTGAAGATGGGGAGAGCTTGTTATGTGAGACATTGATGAGAGTTCAGCATCAAAGGAAGACACCATCCACAAGGCCATTGAAACTGAGATAAGCCTACCTCATTATAAACCAAGATCTAACCTTTTTTCAAAATATCAAGAGAGTCATCTTGTCATTGTTTAGAGATAAAGATTTACAAGTCATCATGTGATCCAAAATAGCCTAGCATCTCTAGGGTTGGGAAGATGTTATAGGAATGAATGGATAGGGGGAAGGGTGGGTGGCAAGGGAGGGGTAGTCAAGGAAGCCTTTCTTTCCATCTCAAGTCAGTGATTTCTAATTGCCATTCACCCTTTATTAAAAAAAAAAACTTCCTTCAAATGGCAAGTGGTCGATTTTAAGCTAGGTCTAAAATTGTAATTTATGTAGAACTAGATGTTAGTGCAATTTGATTTAAATACATTTTGGGGCAGATATCATTTTAGTAGCAGTATAGATTTCATTTATGTAGAAGCCTCCCACATAACATTTAAAGATTTGTGAGACCCTTGGAGATGTAGGTGAGGGAATTGTTACTGTTTGCTTCATGTTTAACAGGCTCAAATTTTCAATTTGTAATTAAAAAGTTTACAGTTATCCAAAGGGGGCTGCTGGGGCAGGTGTTCTTCATGGATATCTTGAGAAAGTCAAACCTTGCAACAAAGAGACTGAGAAGGCGGTCACCTTAAAGTCAGTATGATTAAATGTCTATGCTCACTAGGGCTCGAGGAGTGCATTTGGTAGCAACTGAGAACCTTAGAAAGGAAGATGGCGCTGTAATCTAAGCATTGCTAAAAATTCAAGGTGAACATGGGATTGTTGTCTTTGGTTCAGTCTCTAGGTAGAATGGAAACTCCTTGAAAGCAGGGAGTTTTGTTTTTGTTTTTGTTTTTTATTCGAGGGCTTGGATTCTCAGCACCAAGCATGGACCTTGCATGCAACAGATGTTTAAACCAAGCATGCTAAACTAAATTGAAGTCTGATCTGTTTACAAAATTTGGAAAAGGCATAAATGAGTTTTTGACCTCATTTTTAAAGAGTCCATATTTTGCTTTCATCTTCGTTTCAGTCAGTCAATAAACACTTAAGTACCTACTAGGTGTGTTAAGTGCCAGAGATGAAAAAAAAGAGGCAAAAACCAGAATCTGCTTTCAATGAGCTCACAATCAAGGGAAAACAATAGTAGCAGTATATAGGTATAGACATATAGTTTGCATATATATATATATATAGTTTGCAAATATATATGCATATATATGTATATATATATGTATATATAGTTTGCAAAGTACCTTACATGTGGTATCTCATTTGCTGCTCACCACTTGCCAGTGGGACAGGTTCTATTATCCCTATTTTACAGATGAGTAAACTAATGCTGAAGAAGTCAGGTGACTTGCCCAGGATCTCATAGCTAATAAATGTCTGAGGTAGGATTTGAACTCGGTTCTTCATGGCTCCAACATTCTATCCACTGTACCAGTGTATCCAGCTGAGTAGTTTGTTTGGGTTAAGGAATTTTCAATTCAACCAGATATTTCTGTGCTTTTCAGATGATAGATAAATGATCTGATCACTATCATAGATTTAGAACTTTTGTTTGTTTTGTTTTTGTTTTAAGCATCATTTAAGTTGTATACTATGAATTAAGGCCAATCTCCTTTACTTTTTATTGTTATTGTTGTCCAGAAGTTCTTCAGTCCTGTCTGAAAACACTTTTGGGGTCCTCTTGGCAAAGATAATGGAGTGCTTTGCCATTTCCTTCTCCAACTCATTTTTACAGATGAGAAAACTGAGGCAAACAAGGTGAAGTGATTTGCCCAGGGTCACACAGTCACTGAGTGTCTGAGGCCAGATTTTAACTCAGGTCTTCCTGACTCCAGGCCTGGCATTCTATCCACTGAGCCACCTAGTGTCCTTACAGCTATATCTCACATCAATACTACCTGTAAGCAAAGCAGATAGCTACTCATACCAGGTAATTCAGAAATTCTAGAAAAAGTCATCTTTGTCCAAAGATTAGAGGTATCTCTACTCCTAGCCATGCTTAGCTACATGAAATTTCCATTAACATCTGCACTAAGTCATAATCAACCCTAGCACTTTATACTGACCTATTTTATCAGATTATCTTGACCATCATTTAGCAGTGCATTGAGAGAACAGGTAATAGATGGGATAAATTTTGTTGTGTGAAACATTTGAAATATAGAGTGGTAAATGATTTGTCACAGAGTGAGAGTACCTGGCATCCAAATGGTAGGGAGAAGAGGATAGGAAAAAAGAGAAGTATAGAAATGAGACTGAAAAGGTAATTAAGGCCTACTCCACCATTTTGCACAAGACTAATCATTTCTCCTCTTCGCTGTGCCTTGCACATAGTAGACACTGAATAAGTGGAATAATAGAATCTGGAACCCAAAAACCCAAGGTCATGCAGGAAGTAAGTGGCAGAACTAGGATTTGAATTCAGGTCTCAAGACTCCCAGTTAGCACTCATTTCATTGCACTATTGCCTACCTATTGGTGACATTAAAACGCTGAGAGCCGAAGTCATCAATACAGAAATCAATCAATCAATCATCACTTATTAAGTGATTACTATGAGCCAGGCACTATGCTAAAACACTAAGGATGCAAAAAAAAAAAACAATCAAAAATAGGAAAAACAAAAGACAGGCCCTGCCCCTAAAGGAGCTTAAAAGTCTGATGGAAATAAGCAGTGCATGAAAACACAAGGATGGTATAGACATAATATCAAAGAAGAGGGAAAATGATTCTGGAAATTATCTTTGCTCTTACTGTTGGAAAATGGGAGCAGCTGCTTCAGTCACTGGCATTTTTTAAGAATGCACTTCACTTTGTCAATGTAGTCATTCTCTCCGTTGAATTATTGAATTCTGCCTTGTTCTTTTCCCACATGGATCCCATTCCAGGGAAAATTTGGCATAAGAAACTCATAGCTAGAATTATTATGAAGAGCTGGGCAAACAGAAAAATACTTGTCCTTCTGCAGCCTGCTAAAATTAAGCCACAGAATGCCTTCCTTCAGACCAAACCTTGATCACATTAAGGATGAGGTTGAAATTTTTTTCCCATTCATATTAGTTACATGCATACTTCTATTTTATGAGCTCCTGTCTAAATGCTGCTACCTTGTAACTTTTCAACGATCCCAAATATTTAATCATGGATCCAGATGTCTCCTTATTTATTCAACATGGACTAGAGTTTTATGGGATGTATCACAGTGGATGGAAGCAATCTTCATTGCTAGGACATTCATTTTGATGAAATCACAAATTTGGGTGATTATTTTAACACACTATGGTATGTGCTATATCCTATTTAGGTGTCCCTAATAACTTTTCCATAGGAGGTAAAAATAGAGGTTAGAGTTTGGGGGAGGAAGGGAGGTGTGCAAAAACACCAAAAGTGTTTGATCATGACATAATGAATGTATGATATATATGGTGTCCCAAAAATCTTAGTGAAGTTCTAAGATTTTAAAGCTTGAACCATCCCCAGAATAGAATAGAATGTTTGTTTCCTTATTGAAGAATGTGCTCTCAAAAAACACATCAAACCATACATTTAGAGCTAAAAGCAACCCTAGAGATGGAATCGGAGAATAATAACCAAGGAGAACAGCTGTATATAAGATCACAGAATCATTATTTCAGAGCTAGGCAGAATCTTAGAGATCAACTAATATAACCCCCATCATTTTACAAAAGAGGAACTCAGACCCAGAGACATTAAGTGAATTGCCCAGGATCACACAGATAGCAAATAGCAGATCTGAAATTTGAACCTAGTTCCTCTGATTCCAAAGGTAGAACATAAGACAATGTAAAGTGTTTTCCTTTGAATTGTGACCTTTAACTCCAAGCTATGTGTTTTCATTGTACATATCAGTCATACCTATATGAGGTTCCATGTCCTCCAAATTTAGATAAGCAAAAAATTTCTCTAACTTAATGCCTTCTCAAATAATTTATCTCACACTCTGTCCCATCTAAGGTGTTCCACTATTGTTGTCATACTGATTAAAGAGTCTAAACTTTTTGCCCTTTGAGTTCTGAGGTGTGGCTTTACTTCTTACCGATGTTACCTATGCTTTTTGCGATTACATTTTGGTAACTATTTTAAAGTTTGAATTCAGTAATGTTTAACTGTAATATCTCTTGTCTACCTGCCCCTTCTGCTCCCTTTTATTAAAGGAAAGTCAACTGTCTTTGTATTATGAATCTTTTTTTTAATCTTTTTCAAAAAGTGCACTGAAAACTTCTGCCAAAGGCTGACTTAGACAGTGAATTCATTCTTTATAAAATATGATATGGCAAGTCCATTTATTACAGAAATACTCCATTCCTTCAGGACCTTTATTTGGTGTCTTTTTTCAGCATCTTGAACCAATAAGTCCCTGACATCAGGATAGGCAAGCAACACATCATTCCTTTTAATGACTTGTCTTACCATTTTTCATGGACCCAGTTAAAATCTCACAGAACCTCAGATTTGGAAGCGATCTCAGAAGCTATCTAGTTTAATACATATTTAAATAAGAATACTCTCTACAATATCTCCAACAAGTGGCCAAGTGACCTACCTTTTGAAAATCTTGAATGAAGAAGGACTTTCCTCTGAGGGAATGCATTTCACTTTTAGGCCTAAATCTGCATTGTTGTTATTTCTAACAATTGCTCTTAATTCTTCCCTGTGGGTTCTAGACAGATTGATAGATATAAGAAAGAAGGAGAGAGAGAAATAGAGGGAGAGAAAGACAGAGACAGACAGACAGAGACAGAGAGACAAAGAGAGAAATGGAAAGAGAGACAGAGTAAGAGAGAGAGATACAGAAAGAGAAAGAGAGGGAGAGAGAGAAAGAGAGCGAGAGAGAGAGAGAGAGAGAGAGAGAGAGAGAGAGAGAGA
>NW_027187314.1:9160923-9216878 GCF_028583685.1 Petaurus breviceps papuanus
GAGAGAGAGAGAGAGAGAGAGAGAGAGAGAGAGAGAGAGAGAAGAATGGACAGGTGAAGTATTCATTATAAGCAAACAAGAGAGTCCTTGCTTTCAAGGTGCTTACATTCTAATCCAGGGAAGACAACAGGTAAAGAGGAACTAAAAGAGAAGGGGCTCCCCTAACAGAGATGAGAGACATCCAGAGTCAGAGTTCACATCATTGTTTGGAGGGGAAGGAGATGGAAGTGATGGTATGAGTAGTAAAGGGATGGTTAGAGAAATTAATGAGGTGAAAGAGGCAAACAGAGCCCCTGCAAGATAAGGAAAAAGATGTTTTCATCCTTCATTCCTTTAAAACTTGAGCACAGCTGCTGTCTTCTCTTCTCAAAGGCAGACATACTCTGTTTCTTCAAACAGTCTTTGTGTAGCATGAACTTAATGCTGTTCACCATCCAAGATGCTCTCCAGCACATCCATGTTTTCTCTGGAGGTGGTCCGATGATGGCAGCATATAGGGAATTATAAACTCCCATGTTTTCATGCTATTTTTCTCTTTAGATAGCTCAAAATCTCATTAACAATTTTGATTATTGTTGCTCTCTTCTGAATCATATTGAGCCTGTATTGCACTAACATCCTCCCATCTTTGTCAGGTTTATTTACATCTAGACATGTTTTTCCCATCTAAATACAAAACTTCCATGTGAAATTTTTATAATCAGTGTCCTTTCCTCCATTCATTTCTCATATTTTATCGTCAACTGGAATAAGAAAAATACCAAGAGGACTGACATTCAATATAATTGGAGTAGTCAGAGCTACTAAATATGTAGTGGAAAATTTTTATGGTGGCCTTCATACAATATTTCCACCTCACTCTCTTTTAAGGGCTTTAAAAAAGTGATTGGAAGAGATAAGATGATGATTACAGAAAGAAGGCAGAACTATTCAATCATAGTTATTCTTCTGTTCACTCTGCCAAGTAGAATAATTATTGCACTGGAAAGGACAAAGAAAACAGAAAAATAATAGGGAGTCAAATTCCCTAAGTAAGAATAGTTCCTTAGATACATGCGGGGCAAAGTCAAGATGGCGAAGTAGAAACAGGACTTCTGTGGGGCTCTTGCTTCCACCTCCCCCAATTCATGTAAAAGGGGACTCTGAACAAACTTTGGAGCTAAATAACCCACAAAATGAAACAGAGAAGATAACCTCCTGCTGAGGACAGCCTGGCAGGCCAGCAGGAATCGGCCAGTGCAGCACTCTGGGAGCTGACCCCAGCCCCACACTGCCAGAGGTTTTAGTCCCAGGGCAGGCTTGACCAGACACTGGCTGGAGGGACTTCAGATCACCAGCAGCTGTGGTGCTTTCAGGAATTATCAACCCATAGATGCTAAGGACAAAGTGAGAGGTCAGTGCAGTGTGGACTTTGTGATCCAGTAGTTGGGAGTGTGTCAACCTTTGCCACTGGGCAGTCTCAGAGGTAATCGCTTTTGTTTTAAACTTCTTGGATCTGGATTGCAGTCTAGGGTGGAGGTCCTGGGGTGTATGACAAGCTTGCCAGAGTGTATGGAGGCTTCTGAGAGGGCACCCAACTAATACCTTCAACAGCTGAGAAAACCATAGCGTTTGGGATGAAGTTCTGCTGTTTGGTGGCAGAATCTTATTGTGGCAAAAAGCCCAGGGTCAAGTGATTGAGTGGCGACATGAGCAGGCAAAGGAAACAAAATAAACAGAGTACCCCAACTTTAAAATCCCATTTTGGTGACAAAAAAGGATCAAAGCATGGAACAGGAGGAAGACAGTGAAGTCAGAACTACTGCACCAAATGCTTCAAAGAAAAATACGAGCTGGTTATAAGCCACAGAGGACCTTAAGAAACAAATAAGAGAAGTAGAGGAAAAATTGGGAAGAGAAATGAGAACGATGCAAGTAAATTATGAAATGAGAGGCAACAGCCTCATGGAGGAAAATAGCACCTTAAAAAATAGACTAACTCAAATGGCAAAAGAGGTTCAAAAAGGCAATGAGGAGAAGAATGCCTTAAAAAGCCAAATTTGCCAGAATGAAAAAGAATCTCAAAAGCTCAATGAGGAGAATCATTCCTTCAGAATTAGAATGGAGCAAATGGAAGCTAGTGACTTTATGAGAAATCAAGATGCTGTTAAACTAAAATCCAAACAAATGAAAGAATAGAAGGCAATGTGAAATATGTCATTGAAAAACCACTGACCTGGAAAATAGATCCAGGAGAGATAATTTAAAAATTATTGGACTACCTGAAAGCCATGATCAAGGAAAGTACCTAGAAATCATGCTTCAAGACATTCTAAAGGAAAACTGCCCTGATGTTTTAGAACCAGAGGGTAAAATAGAGGTTGAAAGAATCCACTGATCATCTCCTGAAAAAGATCCCAAGAAGAAAACTCCTAGGAATGTTATAGCCAGGTTCCAGAATTCCCAGATCAAGGAGAAAATATTACAAGGATCCAAGAAGAAAAAATTTGAATACTGTTGAAACACAATCAGGATAACACAAGATCTAACAGCTTCTACACTGAGGCTTCTACACTGTAGGGCAAAGGAGCTAGGATTAAAACCAAGAATCACCTACCCAGCAAAACTGAGTATCATGTTTTAGGGGAAAATATGGTCATTCAGTGGAATAGAGGACTTTCAAGCATTCTTGATGAAAAAAACAGAGTTGAATAGAAAATTTGAAATCCAGATACAAGAAGCAAGAGAAGGATGAGAAAGTAAACAGGGAAAAGAAATCATAAGAAACCTATCAAAGTTTACCTATTTTTATTCCTACATGGAAAAACAATAATTGAAACTGATGAATCTTTTCTCAGTATGAGAATAGTTGAAAGGAATAGAAATATATATGTCTATATAGGAGGGAATATGGGCATATGAATACATATGTGAATGTGTATATATATGTTTACAGGTATACATAAATAGAAGGCCCAGGGCCAATTCAATAGTAAGGGATGACACTTAAAAGGTGAAATTAAGAGGTGAGATAGGAATATAAGAGAGGAGATGGGGAGAGACAGAATGGGGTAAACTATCTCATATAGAAGAGGCAAGGGAAAATGGTTACAATGGAGGGGAAGAACAGGAAGGCAAAAGGGAATGGGTCAACCTTATTCTCATTGAATTTGGCTCAAGGAGGGAATGACATACACACTAAATAGGGTATCTCACCCTACAGGAGAGTAGGGGGGAAGGGGATGAAAGGGGGTATGATGGAAGGGAGGCTAGCCTGGGTGGGGGAGGGAAGTTGCAAGAATCCACTTTTGAAAAGGCACAGGATCAAAGCAGAGAATAGAACACGTGGGAGGTGGGATAGGAGGGAGGGAAATATAGTCAGTCTTTTATAATATATCTACTATGGTAATGTTTTGCATAGCTACACATGTAGAACTTATACTGAATTGCTTATCTTCCCAGTAAGGGTGGGTGACAAGGGAGGAAGGGAATGAATCCGGAAGTCAAAGTTTTAAAATCAAATGTTATATATATATATATATATATATACTATTATTAATACTATTTTACATGTAATTTGGAAATAAGATATACAGGCACTGGGGCATAGAGATCCACGATGCCATAGTGGAAAAGTCAAAGGGGTATGGGAGAAGATATAGGAGAGAGGAGACTGAAGGAGGGGATATCCTGTGGTACCGCTATTTTGGGGTGGTGGGTAGGGGAAAAATGGGGAGAAAATTTGTAACAAAATCTGGAGGAAATGAATGATGTAAATAGGAAGTTAATAAAGCATTTGAAAAAAAAATAAATTAAAACGTTTATTTCAGTTCTGACCACTGCTTCCCTTAATCTAACCATCCTTTTTATCACCTTCCCTTCTTTTATTCCCTTCCCCTCCTGCTTTCCTGTGGGTAAGACAGATTTCTATACTTGAATGTCCATATATACAATTTTTATTTGGGATCAATGTTGATGAAAGTGAGGTTTAAGTGTTGCTCACTATCACTACCTCATTGTCCCCTTCACTATAAAAGCTCTTCCTCACATGCCTCTTTTGTGTGAGATAATTTTTCCCCTTCTTCCTCTCCCTTCTCCTCCCTTCATTTATTTTAGATCATCCCAATATAATCAACTCACACCAAGGCCTTCTGTCTATGTTGTCTCTTTCTAACTGTGCTAAATAATCATCTTCCCATAAAGGAATATAAATGGTTTAACCTTAAGTCTTTCATGATTTCTCTTTCATGTTTGTTTGTTTATTTATTTATTTCTTCTCTTGAGTCTTGTGTTTGAATGTCAAGTTTTCTATTTTGGACTTTTCATCAGGAATACTTAAAAGTTTTCTATTTCATTAGGTATTCATTTTTTCCTTTGAAGGATTATATTTAGTTTTACTGGGTATGTTATGTTTTTGTTATAATCCTAGCTCTGTTGCCTTCCAGAACATCATATTCCAAGCCCTTTGCCTTCTTTATATTGAAGCTGCTAAATCTTGTGTGATCCTGAGTGTGACTCCACAATATTTGAAAGGTTTCTTTCTGATTGCTTATAGTATTTTCTCCTTGTACTAGGAGCTCTGGAAATCGACTATAATAAATAACATAACATAACATCATAATAACATAGCATAATATAATATAATCAATATAAATAATAAATAGAATATAATGAATGTAATTATTATATTTAATATAGACTAGAATATACAATACAATACAAATATAAAGTTTTCATTTTGAAATCTCTTTCATGAAGTGATTGATAATTTAAAATTCTACTTTGCCCCCTAGGTCATGGGGCAAAAACATCAGGATAGTTTTCCTTTATAAATTCTTAAAATATGATGTCTAGGTTCCCTTTTTTGTGTGTGTTTTTTTATGTTGAACTGAAATTTTTTTTGAATAGTGATGCAAACATTTTATTTTTTTTTAATTTAATTTTTTTTAGTTTACATCACTCATTACCACAAGATTTTGAGTTACAAATTTTCTCCCCATTTTCCCCCTACCCACCACCCAAAAACAGTGATCCCACTGAATATCCCCTCCCTCAATCTTCTCTCTCCTATGTCTTCCCCCATGCTCCCTCCAACTTTCCAGTAGGGCATGGTGGATCTCTATGCCCTAGTGCCTATATATCTTATCTCCCAGTTACATGTAAAATAATGATAATAATATATTTTAAACATTTGATTTTAAACCTTTGAATTTCAAATTCCTCCCCTACCTTCCCTGTCACCCATCCTTACCGGGAAGACAAGCAATTCAACATACGCTGTACATGTGTAGACATGCAAATATTTCCATAGTGGATATATTGTGAAAAACTGACTATATTTCCCTCCATCCCATCCCACCCCCCACTTGTTCTATTTTCTACTTTGATCCTGTGTCTTTTCAAAAGTGGGCACTTCCAACTTCCCTCCCCCCCAAGCCTGCCTTCCCTTCCATCATACCCCTTTCATCTCCTTCCCTCCTACTCTCCTGTAGGGTGAGATGCCTTATTTAGTGTGTATGTGATTCCTTCCCTAAGCCAAATTCATTGAGAATTCATTCCCTTTTGCCTTCCTGTTCTTGCCCTCCACTGTAACAGTTTTCCTTTGCCTCTTCTATATGAGATAATTTACCTCACTCTGTCTCTCACCATCTCTTCTCATTATATTCCTCTCTCACCTCTTAATTTCACCTTTCAAGTATCATCCCTTCCTATGCAATTGGTCTTGTACCCTCTGTCTATGCATACCTGTACACATATATACACATTCTCACATATGCATTTATATGCCCCTATACCCTCCTATATAGACATATGTGTATGTATACATAGATACATACACACATATATATATATATACATATACATACACATTTCTATTCCCTTCAACTATTCTCACACTGAGAAAAGGTTCACAAGTTACAATTATCGTTTTTCCGTGTATGAATGTAAGTAGTTCAACTTTGGTAAATTCCTTATGATTTCTTTACCCTGTTTATCTTTTCATGCTTCTCTTGTTTCTTGTAATTGAATGTCAAATTTTCTATTCAACTCTGTTTTTTTCATCAAGAATGCTTGAAAGTCTAATATTCCATAGAATTACCACATTTTCCCCTGAAACATGATACTCAGTTTTGCTGGGTAGGTGATTCTTGGTTTTAATCCCAGCTCCTTTGACCTCTAGAATGTCATATTCTAAGCCCTTCAATCCCTCAGTAGAAGCTGCCAGATCCTGCATTATCCTGATTGTGTTTCAACAGTATTCAAATTGTTTCTTCCTGGCTGCTTATAATATTTTCTCCTTGATCTGGGAATTCTGGAACCTGGCTATAATATACCTAGGAGTTTGTTTGTATTTTTTGTGATCTTTTTCAGGAGGTGATCAGTGGATTCTTTCAACTTCTATTTTGCCCTCTGGTTCTAAAACATTAGGGCAATTTTCCTTGAGAATTTCTTGAAGGATGATTTCTAGGTTCTTTTTTTTGATCATGGCTTTCAGGTAGTCCAATAATTTTTAAATTATCTCTCCTGGATCTATTTTTCAGGTCAGTGTTTTTTTTTCTGTTTAATTGTACCTGGATTTCTCATAATTTCATTAGCTTCCATTTGCTCCAATCTAATTCTGAAGGAATGATCCTCTTCAGTGAGCTTTTGAGATTCTTTTTCCATCTGGCAAATTTGGCTTTTTAAGGCATTCTTCTCCTCATTCGTTTTTTGAGCCTCTTTTGCCATTTGAGTTAGTTCTCATTTTATAATTTTCTTGCATCATTCTCATTTCTCTTCCTAATTTTTCCTCTGCTTCTCTTATTTGCTTTTCAAAATCCTTCTTAAGGTCCTCTATGGCCTGTAAGCAGCTTATTCTTTTCTTGGAAACTTCTGGTGCAGGAGTGCTGACTTTGCTCTCTTCCTCCTGTTCCATGCTTTTATACTTTTTGTCCCCCAAAAGGAGTCCAAAGTTGGATTACTGTGCTTGCCTTGCTTCCCTCATTTGCTCATGTTGCCCCTCAATTACTTGACTTCTGAGCTTTTTTGCCACAGTAGAACTCTGCTACCAGAGTGGGGAGCTTTGTCCCAATCTCTGGGGTTTTCTTAGCTGCTGGAGCTATTAGCTGGGTGCCTTCTCTGAAGCCTCCCCAAGCTCTGTCAAACTGGTCATACAACCCAGGACCTCTACCCTATATTGCAATCCAGACCCAAGCAGGTTAAAGCAAGAGTGATTATCCCTCAGACTGGTCACTTAATCCCCCTGAAATTTGCAAGCCAGGAGCTCTGAAGCATACATGTGGTGGTGGCTGCATGGGTGCAGCACCTCACCTTTTTCTTGCCCTGGGTGCAAAGGCCAACCACATTCCCAAATTCCCAGGTCCCAAATTCCACACTGCACTGATCTCTCATTTTGTCCTTAGCATCAATGGGTTGACAATTCTTCAAACCTCCACAGCTGCTGGTGATCTTAAGTCCCTCCAGCTGAAGGCTGGTTGTGGCCACCCTGAGGCTAAAACCTCTGGATCACATGGGGCTGGCCTCGGCTCCCAGACTGCTGTGCTGGCCCCTTCCTGCCAGCCTGCTGGATTGTCTTCAGCAGGAGATTAGCTTCTCTCTGTCATTTTGTGGGTTCTTGTAGCCAGCTCCATCCAGTCCCAGACCTGCAGTGATTTGCTTGGCAATGGCCCTTGTGGTTGGTGGGTCAATTTGCCACCATGTTGATCAGGCCTCTGTGCTGGCCCTTGTCATCTTCCAGGCCTCTGCCTTTTTTTTTTTTAATAACGACTTTCAGATAGCCCAATAATTCTTAAATGATCTCTCCTCAACTATTTTCCAGATCAGTTTTGCTGATGAGACTTTTTCACATGTTCTTAATTTTTTTGTTCTCTTGGCTTTGTTTTATTGTCTCTTGATGGCTTGTGAAGCTATTGGCTTCAAATTGTCCAATTCTAGTATTTGAGGAATTATTTTCATCTGTGAGCTTTTAAATCTCTTTTTTTTCCATTTAGCCAGTTTCTGATTTTTAGCATCCTCTTTTTTTGATGAATTTTTGTGCCTTTTTTAAAACCATTTGACCAATTGTGTCTTAAGGTTTCATTTTCTTCAATATTTTTTGTGTCCCTTTTACCATTCTGTTCATTCTCTTTTCATTTTTCAATTTTTTGTACCACTTTCATTTCGTTTCCCAATTGTTCTTCTACCCTCTTATCTCTTTCTTTAACTCTTTCAGGAATTCTTGTTGGGCTTATGTGCAATTTGCTTTTTTGAAGCTTTGCTTATAAGTGTTTTAACATTGTTGTCTTCTGAGTTGTGTCTTGATTTTTCCTGTCATCACAGTAGCTTTTTATGCTTAGGTTCTTTTTTCTTGTGTACTCATTTTTCAATCTATTTCTTGACTTTGAGTTTTATTTTAAAGTTAGGCTCTGCTGACCGGTGAAGAGGCACTGTCCTGAACCTCAGTCTTTTTTAGGGTTTTTTTTCTAGAGGTCTGCAAGTTTTCTATGCTTCCAAGGTGATATTATCCTGGGAGAAGATAATACCTCTCTGACTCTCCTTGTCCTCACTCTGGTTTTTACTGAGGAAATGCCCCTGTGCCCTGTAGCCCAAAGCACTAGTACTCTTCCTACTCCTGGGATTACAACCAGGGCCTCTGCTTCTGTGTGATCATAAGTGTTCCTTTCTGCCCTAAAACTGTGACCCAGAACCATGTATAGGCAATGGAGTTGATAAAAATGCCCAGTCCTGTGCCCAGTGTCAGCTAAGGGTCCCCTGTAATCTCATTCTGACCAGTTGTCCAAAACCCTTACCAGCTCTGAGCTGAGAGTTTCTGAAGTTGTTACTGCTTCTGTTGCCATCTTCAAGGCCCATGGTGATTTATCAGTCCCGACTCCTTCTCTTATGGACCTTGTAAGTTGTCTTGAACTGGAAATATATCTCACCTTGAAGTTTTGTTGGCTCCAGAATTCAATTTGACATGGTATTTTAGAGTTGTTTGGAGGAGATTGTTGGAGAGTTTGGCTAGGTCAATTCAGACTTCTTAAGAAAAATAATTGAGGCTAAAATTTTAAAGACACAGCAGTGAATTTATACTTGGAAAACTACAGAGTCATTTAATTCATCATTATCATAACTCATCTGATGCTTTAATATTTTAAAATAACTTCCCTCACAAAAACCCTATGAAATGTCATGTGAGTAGTGTTATTCAGAGTTTGCTAATTAGGTAACTTAATCTATAAGAAATTAAGTGACTTTCTCATGGTCATATGGATAGCAGATATTTACAGTCACACTTCACAACCAGGTGCTCTGACAATGAATCCAGTGCTCTCTTCACTATTTGTTAAATGGTCATTTAACACCTGTATTTTAAATAACTCCAAATTGGCATGGTTTGAGACAGCAAGAAAGATAAATGAGGAAACATGAAGAAAAGAAAAGTAGTTAAGTTTATATATGTAAGAACTTCATTGTTTTCATTTGACTTTCAATACTTTGAGGTACCTATGATGTTTTCACTATGGGTACTCTGCTCAACCAGATTACAATACTTTCATGCCTCAGTAGGATGCCTTTATGAGTTGCTCTGGTCAAGAGATCAACTGTAGCCAGCATATGTCTTATTTTGCCTTGAAGTCTCCTCTTTGACAGAAAGTAGATATGAGTTTCACCTTCAGTCCTCTGAACTCATAGTTGGTCATTTCATGAATCAGAGTTCTAAACTCTTTAAATGTTCTTCTTTTGTTTTTTTAAAGCAATTGGGGTTAAGTAACTTGCTCAAGGTTACATAGCCAGTTATTTCTGGGTGTGGTGCTAAGTATCTGAGCCCGGATTTGATCCCCAGGTCATCCCAACACTGGAGCCGGTGCTCTTACTCGTTATGCTACCTGGCCTCCCCTAAATGTTCTTCTTTATAATATTGTTGTTATTATTTAAATTATTCTCCTAGCTCTTTTCACTTCACTTTGCACCAGTCCATAGAGGTCTTCCATGTTTTCTCTAAAACTATCCATTCAAAAATTTCTTAAGGCATGGTAATATCCTATTACATTTATACACCATGATTTGTTTATCCATTACCAACAGGTTGTCACTCATTTAGTTTCCAGCTGAGCCTTCACCTGTACAAAGGCCCATGACAATTCCCTGTATTTCCAGGATGCATTCATTCTAAAAAAGCTTCTTTTAATGAGACCTTCTCACAGAAGGAGCCTGCACAGGGGTCTTAAATCCATTTAAGTCTGTGCCCATTGATTTCTAATTTTACTCTGATTTAATATTATAATTTAGGAGGCATGTTTGATCTGTCTCTTCCCTGGAAGTCATGACTATCATATAGATGTTGGATCTTATACCTAACTAAATTCAACAAAATTTTAAAGGCCTATTTGTAGAAAGACTAAGGAAGACATGACATAAGATTTAATTCCATCCCTCCAGGGGCTAACTTCCGGGGTGGGGGGGTGGAGAGAGTAAACAAATAAGCAAATCATAGATGAAGAAAAAGAAATCTAATGACCAGGATAATCAGGAAGAGCTTCCTGTATATGGAGGCAGCTGAGATGAATCTGAAAGAAACTTAGAATTTCAAAAGGCACAGGTGAAGGAGTTCCATGCATAGGGAATTGGGGGTAGGGATGAAGAAGGGCTGGTTTGGGGGTAGTGGGGTATGAGAAAGGCTACCTATGCAAAGATCAGGAGAAGGGACATGAAACACAAAGATTGGTAACAGCAAGGAGACCTGATAGGTGGGTTTGCAGAGTGAGTGAAGGGGAGTTATGTGAACTCTGTGAAAGTAGGCATATTGAGAGATCTTATAACTGGCATGTCTCTACCTGCAATAAGGGCAACAAAATCCTTCCTGTTCATATCATAGAACTTTTTCCAGATTTGATTCTTCAGTAAAAACTCATTGTGATGTTTACTCTTGAAGTTGGAAACCATTGTTTATATCTCATTGTGTGTTTTAAGTATTTTTTCATAAATCCACCGAAATATTGTTCTTTTAAAATTATTTTTTGCTTAGTTGACAAAGGTTTCTTATCCAAGCCCTCTAATACCATGTGAGGAATCTGCTATTGAAATCCTCACTTTTTTAAATTAGTGAAACTCATTAAAAATTATTAAGAGGAGGGGGAAAGGTGAAGAAAGATCAGAAACCCAACCCATTGTGTTCTTAGCTAGATCTTTTCCATTGAAATAAAAGGTTATGCAATTTCCCACTTAAGGAAGACTAGGGAGGGTAGTATGGTGATATATCAGAAAAAAAATGTTCTAAAATATAGATTGCTGTCTGATTTAATTCACAATTTCAAATTTAGGAAAATTGTGTCTCTCTTTTCTATATAGGACACTATAAAATTTAATTCCTATAACAAAACATGGAAGGGCCTTTAACTATGAAGAATAATAAGGGGACAGTGACATCTACAGGCAGTGAGTATTGATGTTAAACATGATGTGGAAAAGTTTTAACGGCATATGGAACAAAGGATAGCTTTCAAACATGCCTCTTCCTCCAAAATGTTCTTTGTTACTTGTCACATAATGTGCCTTACATGAGTTGAATTCTGTCATGTGATTGAAAATCAAACAATCATGTAGGATTGTTTGACCTTTGAGGTTCCTTCCAACTTTGGGATTTTGGAATTTTGTAACAGTGAATATTAGACACATAGAACACCTGTGTATGCACACATATATGCGTATATGTAAAATTTGAGGATCAAATGAAAGTCCTTTCCAAATCTTAAACTATGAACATGTGAGCTATTTTCCCCCACTAGAATAGAAATCCTTTAGAGCAAAAAATCCTTTTTGTTTCTTGTCTTCCTATCCTCAGCATCCAATACAATGCCTGGTATACAGTACTATATAGTAGGTGATTAAATAGTGCTTGAACATATCAATTGGACTGATTATTTGAAAAAAAAAAAAGACACTGATTGAATTATAGGACTGCTCTTCAAATCTAGATTGTCTGAGTATTCCTAAGATCATTACTGAGAAATATCTCAGATGTCAACTAGTTAAAATGCTTTCTTGATTCAGGAATCTTCCTATAATGTTCCCAACAATCCTCATCTTAACCATCTCCAGTAACGGGAAACTCACTATCTAAGAAAGCAGCCCATCTCATTTTGGAACAGCTCTAATTGTTAGGAATTTCCTTCTCATGCCAAGACTAAAATCTGTTACTCATTTCTATCCATTGGTCTGAGTTTTGTTCCCTGGGGATGAGCAGAAGTGAATAAATCCAATTTCCTTTACATGTGATATTCTCATAGTGCAATGCACTAGACATTGATCCCATGCATCTGTGTTCAAATCCCACCTCTGACACGAATTCTCTGCATCTTGGACAAGTGGCTGGACTACTCTGTGTTTCTGTTATTATGAGACGAATACAACTATCACCAAGGGCAGGGGTCAACAAACTACAGCACAAGTTAAGAACGGTCTTTATATGCTTTTACAAAAGCAGGCAGTGGACTGGATTTGTCACTGTCGTTTACTAACCCTTGACCTAGGAATATGTATGGAGTTTCCTATCATTTCAATGGCTCCATATAGCCTTCCTAGTCCTGATCCAATTATCCCTCTTCTTTTCTATTGAATCTCATTTGACTATCATGCTGTTGTTCAGTCTTATCCAACTCTTGATGACCATATGGACCATAACATACCAGGCCCTTCTATCCTCCACTATCTCTTGGAGTCTGTCCAAGTTCATTTTTTCCATGATACTATCTATCCATCTCATTCTCTGACATCTCCTTTTCCTTTTGCCTTCAATATTTCCTAGCATCAGAGTCTTTTTCAATGTGTCCCATCTTCTCATTATATGGCCAAAGTATTTAAACTACAGCTTCAGTTATTTAATTTTCCAGTGAAAAGCATGAATTAATTTCTTTAAGTATTGATTAATTTTATCTCCTTGCTGTCCAAAGGACTCTCAAAAGTTTTCTCCAGCACCACAATTTGAAAGCATTGATTCTGTGACACTCATCTTTCATTATCCTGTCATATTATTTAAGGTCACCAAATCTCCAAGCACAGGATACTCTTCTCAATAGTTCTTTCATGTTTCTAATTAAGATGATGATGATGTGAAAGGTCATAGAGGAACCCAGATCTCCCGACATATACTCCATTAAAGACTTAAAAAACAAGCTCCAGATAGAATAATTATTATGAAATCCAAAGAGAAACAATAGAAAGTTGCTCCAAGCAGCCCAAGACTGTACATGAATCTTTATTATAAGGTAAGTTAATGTTTTAAAAGTTATTAAAGTTTTAGGAAACTTGACATGTTTCCTATTATTTGCTTTGTCTCAAGACATTTAAGGGACTAAATTAGATAAGCACCATGACAAAATGGGAATGCTGATCCCAGATGGGTGCTTCCTCTTTTTTTATAACTCGTTATAAAAACTACATTTTTTTGGCTAATTTTCCCACAGGGTTCTTTTTAAAAGGAAAATTACTGTCAGTGCTGTAAGCAAAGCCCTGAAGCTTTCAAAGTACTAGATTTCTTCACTTTGGATAGGAGAGATGGAGGAGAAATGAATTAAAGGAGAGTATTCGCTATGAGGACTGAAGGGTGGAGGGCTGGATCTCTTTGTCTCCCCCACAAAGCAAAAGATGCTGATTCTAGGCATTATGATCCAATATACTGGGCTTGTATATGATGAGATGAATATATCCTTTACTTTCCCCTCCCCTCAAAATTCCACTTTATTCTCATGAACTGGACATATATTAACAAATATGAACATTCCCCTTTACAAAAATCAGAGAAAGAGGAGTACATGTGAAAGCATCAATATCAACCATATATAACTTGTTAGAAAGTTTTTGCATATTTCCAATCCAACATTGACCTTCCAACACCACCTGGGTGGACTGTTTTCCCTTCTGAACTTCCTTCTCCATTTATTTTTTAATGATTCACTGATCATTATTACTTCTTGCTTCTTTGGTATCACTTTCACTACCCTCTCACTGATACCACTTTCTCCCCCTCACCAAACAAAAACCTTTTCTTGTAATAAATAACTTTAGTCATGTAATACAAATTCACATGTTGGCTATGTCTGAAAACACCTGTCTCATTCTGTATTTCTAATTCATCACCTCTCTGCCAAGAGGTAGGAAGCATTATTCATCCTCAGTCCTTTGTAATCATGATTGGTCATTGTGCTGATAATTGTTCCTAAGTCTTTCACAGTTGTTTGCTTTTTCACTGTAGCAAAATCTGATACAAATTGTTCTCCTGGTTCTAACCACTTCACTCTGTGTCAGTTCATACAAGGCTTCCCAGATTTATCTGAAACCATCTATTTGTCTTATGGTACTGCTTATGGTACAATAATATTTCATTTTTTGTATTGTTTCACCCATGCTGTAATTGATGAGAACCCACTTTGCTTCTGGTTTTTTCTTACGACAAAAAAAACTGATATAATTTTTTTATGTATATGGGTTCCCTCTTTTTTATCTCTTTGGGGTACATATATTATCACTGGGTCAATTTAATAACAACTTAATAACTTTCTGAGAAAAAAATCTAAATTTCATTCCAGAATGGACTATTTCAGAGCTTTACTAACAGCACATCAGTGTTACTTTCTTCCCTCACAAATAAACAATTATCATTTTTCTTTTTTGCCATCTATGTCACTCTGATAGTGTGAAGTAGAATTTCAGAAATGCTTTAATTGACATTTATCTTATTGTTAGTGATTTATAGCACTCTTTTCACATGTCTGTTGAAAGCTTACATTTCTTCTTTTGAGAACTGCCTGTTCAAATCTTTTGACCATCAGTCTTTGGGGAATGATTTTTATTTGTATAAATTTAAATCAAACCATTATGTATCTTGAATGTCAGACCTTTGTGAGATGAATTTGCTGAAAATATATTTTTCACACTTAACTGTTTCCTTTGAAATGATGCCTTTATTGAAGTTTTTTGTTCAAAAGCTTTTTTTTTCCTTTTTATGTACTGCAAATTATCAATTTTATCTCATGTGACATTCCTTGTTTCTTGTTCGGTCAAGAAAGATATCTCCTTACGTAAGTCTCCTTTTTAATATTATGATCTTTTATGTATAAGTCTTATATGCATTTGGAGCTTATTATGGTATATGGTATGATTGTTGGTCTAAACCTAATTTTTCCAGACTGCATTTTGCAGCAGTTTTCGTCTAATAATGAGTGCTTACCTCGGTGCAGGCCTTGAGTTTCTTGATCATAATGCTACTATGTTGGACAGTTTCTGGGCCTTGTACTCATAATATTTTCCTCTGGTAAATTTTTCTTTTTCTAATCCAGTTCCAAATTGTTTTGATGATTACTGCTTTGTAGTATGTTAACATAATAAAGGTCTGATACTTTTGGTTTTCCCACCTTTTTTTTATCATTTATCTAGAGATTCTTGACCTTTTGCTCTTCCAAATGAATTTTACAATAGTTTTGTCTAGTTTTATAAAGAAACCTTTAGTGATTTTATTAACATAGCACTTAATGTAATATTTTAAGTATTATGGCACAGGACAAGAATGAGTAATATATCTCCAATTCTTTCTCTTCTAAAAAGGGTATTTTGTAGTTGTATTCTTATAATTCCTCTGTGTATGTTGTCAGCTGAGCTCTCAGATATTTTATACATTCTGTAGTTATTTTAAATGGAATTCTGTTATCTCTCCCACTGGGTTTGTTATTAATATGTAGAATCTAGATTTCTCTGTGACCTTTCATATTGCTATCTTAGTTCGTGAAAACAGCCTTTTCCAGAGTACCCCACTATGGCATCATAAAAACTTAGCCAAAGAAAAAGAAGTTTACATTGTTAAATAGGAAAAGCAAAAAGGAAACCTACTCACATTCATTTAAAGCAAACAAACAAACAAAAAAAAACAACCTAACCCTTCGGTCAATAATTGTCTTCTAACAATTTAGACCTACATTCAGCAAGGAAGAGACACATGGATCACTAACTTGAGGCTTGAGAAACACTTGCTTTATTTCAGGTTTCTTCTTTAATGGAAAAGCAATATTGTCCAGTGCCCCATCTACAATAGCAACTGATGTTGGTTGAGCTGAACAAAGAGACAAAGTTAATAAGATGTTCCCTACAACTTAAAAGGACAGGCATGTGCTGAGATATAGCTAGCAATTTCTGCACTTAGGCAAGTGACACAAAACATATCTCGGTGACATGATCAAAAAGGATTTTCATTTTCACCATAGGGAGAGAGCAATGACATTGACCCTAGACACCTAAGGCTGTTTCTGGGTATGTAGGAGATAGTTCCTGAGGTAGGGCAGTAACAGGACTGGGAGGTGTTTATTTGTACTGCAGATGCTTGGATGGTAGGGAAAGGAAGGAAGTACATACAATCTATGGCTTTCTATTTTGACTAGTTGTCCTTGGTTTTTGCTAGTCAAGGACTGTCATTTCATCAGCCTAAGGTAAAGCCCTAGTTGCAATTCTGGGTGGACAGTCAAGAGGATGAATTTAAAGAAAACATCAGAATTTGCTTTGAGGCTGCAGCATTTAGTACTCATTAGCCTTTGATCAGGATTTTTAGTGACTGACTTGGAATTTCAACAATCGCTGGTTTACTTCCTTTTTGCCACTAAACAAGTCTCTCTCTCTCTCTCTCTCTCTCTCTCTCTCTCTCTGTCCGCATGGGTGCATGTGCACATCTCGGTGGTCGCCGTATCATTAAAAAAACAACCCCTCCCACCCTCCCCCCCTCTCTCTCTCTCTCTCTCTCTCTCTCTCTCTCTCTCTCTCTCTCTCTCTCTCTCTCTCTCTCTCTCTCTCTCTCTCACACACACACACACACACACACACACACACACACACATACCAATAGAGATTCTGCTTTTGTTCTTGCTTTGCTTTCACAGGATTTCATGACTTTCCTTCACCTATCCCAAGGCAGAATCACCCCCCCCCCCCAATTTGGTTTCTTGGCTCAGGTTCAGACACTGTCCACATGCCCTCATTCAGCCAAATACTTGGGCAAAAGTATATACTTACATATGATTTTGAAAGAGTCTGTTGGTATCATATAAATATTGTATAGCCCATCAGTTGAAAAGCCTCTTGGCAAAAACACAAAACCATATTTTAAATCTCTGAAAAATACTTTTTACAACATTTGGTTAGAAGTCAGGAAATAGTGGCAGGTGGGAGAAAGTATGAAAATATCCCTGATGCCTTATGGAGAATAGGCACTGAGAGAGGAGATGGAAAAATTGCTAAGAGACAGAATTATGTAACCCATGACCCTGAACTGAAACTTTGAGTTTATATAGAACATGTTCCAACTGGAGCTTCCCACATACTCATACTCTTTAGCTTATGCTCCCACCCAGAGTTCCTCCTGGAAACATCAGGATTTGGTTTGTTTCTAGATTTCCTAAAAAAAAGCGTATGACTCCCATGCCATGAATATCAAAATAGTCAATAATGGACAAGTTTTGTGGGGTTTAACAATCAATCAATGGACAGACAGTTGGAAAGACAGACATAGATAGATAGATAGATAGATAGATAGATAGATAGATAGATAGATAGATAGATAGATAGATAGATAGATAGATGGATGAATAAAGAAATAAATAGATGAATGAGTGAATGATTAGATAAATAAATAAATTCAAAGGACTGGAGATCAAGGCCATAAAAGTCAAAACCGCTCCCCTTCCCTCCCCCATCAGTCCCATTGCTTCCTAAGGATGTGAACAGTCCTCTGAACTAAAAAAAAATAAGTAGAGGGTAAGGTGCCCCCACAGATATACCAACCACCTCCAAACTCATGGATTTGTTGCAGTATTTGAAGACTAAAATGGGATGGTAGAATATTTTATGGAAGAAGAGAGATGGGAAGGAAGAAAGAAGAAGAGGGAAGAAGAGAGAAGAAATTGATAGACATTTAACCACCAATATCATACACCATGGAGCTGAGTAAGGGGACATCAAAGGCAGAAGACATGGTCAAGGAAGAGAGCTAGAAGCAGGGCATGGAATGGGGAACTACACACTTTATACAGCTGAAGATCTTATATTATCTCTTACTATGTGTGGTATATCCTACCTAATTCCCCAATTCTCCCCATATCTCATTTAAGTTCTCCTGACATAGCACTGTCCTGGGCCATCCAATCCCCTCTGGGGAAAGAATGTGAATTGCTAGAGAGTCAAGCCATCTTACTGTCTGTAGGGTACCTTACCTCTCATAGAGACATTGATGGTTATCTTGACATATCATTACCTTGAGTGAGGTTGCTTAAAAATGAAAAGCATTGTTAGACAGTTGTCCCTATTTCCTTCCCTAGAATTCAGATTCCATAACTCAGGAAAGGGAAAGATACAGATTTGCTTTCCATCTAGGGACTCCTCTACTATGTTGTAGTGCCAGTGCAACATTTACAGTGCCCACAATCACGATAAAGACCATGACTATAAATATCTCATTACATTCAATCACAAAATATAACAAGTTCTCCATACAGAAGACAGAACCAAAGCATTTATTTAGACACCAAAAAACATAATCCCCAAACCGGGAAGCCAATTCCATCATAATACAAAAGAACTTAACAAGCCATAACAACACAGAGAGCCATACCATTCTTTTTTTTTTTAAAGCAATTGTGGTTAAGTAACTTTCTCAAGGTAACACGGCCAGTTATTTCTGGGAGTGGTGCTAAGTATCTGAGCCCGGATTCGATCCCTAGGTCATCCTGACACTGGAGCCAGTGCTCTTACTCACTGAGCCACCTGGCCGCCCCAAGCCATACCGTTCTTTAGCCTTACACAAACCAATACAAGATAAATATTTACTCATAAACCTCTCTATCTCCTTGCCTGAGCTCCTCCTCTCCCACCATCTTGCTAACTCTGGCTACCAGCTTTCTTTGGCTCTGTTCTACCCTTCAGCAAACTCCTCTCACCACAGACGTCATGTGACTAAATTCAGCCTATTTACTTTCAAAGCAGGGAAGGTCTTCAAATTCCTCCCAGGCTTATTAAAAGGCATGCAAGATCTTCAAATTCCCATCCCCATTACATGTGTCCAGGAAACTTGACCTGAAAATTGTATTGCTATGCCCCTACTTTTGTCCCACATTCTTGAAGCTCCTAAGCTTATCTGGGAACTCCTATCACTACCACCATCCATCTCTGTGACTAAGTTGGTCCCTGACATACATGAGTTCTTAGAAGGGCCATATGACTGCCCAGACTTCCCTCTAGCGAACTATGTATGAGTGTGATCAACTGAGCTCTCCAAGTCTAGCATATGGCCTCTGGTTCTCCCTCTGTGAGTCTTTGTTACTGTCTCTGTTAACTTTTAAAATATTGTATATCCAAGGTTTAAGAATCGGCCATGGAGTTCATGATAAACTGGGTGTAAGACCTCTGAGATGAACAGACCAATTGACTTTGGGCAAGTCCCTTAACCTCTCAGGGCCCAGGGTACATTTATAAGAGGGAAAAGAAGGAGAATAAGCATTTTTAGAGCACCTAAAATATGCCAGGTACTGGGCTGAGCTGACCCAAAAGAGAGTATTCTAAATGTGACTTTGTGTATGGGGTGGGAAAATGCCCAGATTAAAAAAAAATTATAAAATTGGAAATGATAGAGTGTAAAAAGATTTGGAATCAAAAAATCTGTGTTTGAATCCTGGCTTAGCAATTTATTACCTGTGAGTTATTGGACCTGTCAGTTAACATTTCTGGACCTCAATTTCATCATCTTCAAAATGAAAATATTGAGCTAGATGATTTCTAGGGTCTCTCCAAACTTTAAATCCTGTAAAGTGAAAAGAACAATAAAGGATGAAGTTACCAGTAAGCTGCAGAAGAAAATATGTATAAGAGGCCTGAGAATAACACTAATGACTTCAAGTGTCTATATGCCAAAACAGAACAATCTAAAAAAATAATTTGGCAGCTAGGTGGTACAGCAGATAGAGTTCTGGATATTGAATCAGGAAGAACTGAGTTCAAATTTGGCCTCAGACATTTATAAGCTGCATGAACCTGGGTGAGTCACTTAACCCTTATTTGCCTCAGTTTCCTTAACTCTATTTTTTAATCTTTTATTCATTTTAGTTTTCAACATTCATTTCTCAAGATTTTGAGTTATAAATTTTATCCCCGTTTTTCCCCTACCCCCACCCCAAGATAGCAAGCTTACTAAATACCCCTTCCCCCAATTTGCTCACTTTTATATCCTCCCCCATTCCCCCTGCCAACTTTCTAATAGGGCAAGATGGATTTCTATACCCCAGTTCCTGTATATCTTATTTCCCAGGTGCATGTAAAAACTTTTTTTAACATTTGTTTTAAAAACTTTGACTTCCATATTCTTTCCATTCTCTCCTCCTTACCAACCCCCACTGGGAAGACAAGCAATTCAATATAGGTTGCACATGTGTAGTTATGCAAAACACTTCCATAGTAGTCATATTGTGAAAGACTAACTATATTTCCCTCCATCTTATCCCCCCCCCACTTATTCTATTTTCTACTTTGACACTGCTCCTTTCCAAAAGTGTTTGCTTCTAACTACCCTCTCCCCCAATCTATCCTCCCTTCTATCATACCCCCTCTTATCCCCTTCCCTCCTACTTTCCTATGGGGTAAGATACCCAATTGAGTGTGTATGTTATTCCCTCCTTAAACCAAATTCAACGAGAGTAAGGTTGACCCATTCCCTTTCACTTTCCTGCTCTTCCCCTCAATTGTAACAGTTTTCTCTTGCCTCTTTTATATGAGATAATTTACCCTAGTCTATCTCTCCCTTTCTCCTTCTCCCATCATATTCTTCTTTTACCTCTTAATTTTCTTTTTTAGATATCATTCCTTCCTATTCAACTGATCCTGTGCCCTCTGTCTATGTATACATGTATGCACATATATACACACTCACATATGTATTTATATATACATACACCCTCCTATACATACATATATAATCCCTTCAACTATCCTCATACTGAGAAAAGTCTCGTGAGTTACAATTATTCCATGTAGGAATGTAAATAGTTGAACTTTGATAAGTTTCTTATGATTTTTTCCCCCTGTTTACCTTCTCATGCTTCTCTTGCTTCTTGTATTTGAAAGTCAAATTTTCTGTTCGGCTCTGGTATTTTCATCAAGAATGCTTGAAAGTCCTCTACTTCATTGAATGACAATACTTTTCCCTGAAGCATTATAATCAATTTTGCTAGGTAGTTGATTCTTGATTTTAATCCTAGCTCCTTTGACTTGCAGAACATCATATTCCAAGCCCTTTGATCCCTTAATGTAGAAGTTGCTAGATCTTGTGTTATCCTGATTGTGTTTCCATAATACTCAAATTGTTTCTTCTTGACAGCTTTTAATATTTTTCTCCTTGACCTGGGAATGTGGAATTTGGGTATAATATTCCTAGGAGTTTTCTTTTTGGGCTCTTTTTCAAGAGTCAATCAGTGGATTCTTTCCATTGATATTTTATCCTCTGGTTCTAGACTGTCAGGGCAGTTTTCTTTGATAATTTCTTGAAAGTTGTTGTCTAGGCTCTTTTTTTGATCATGGCTTTCAGGTAGTACAATATTTTTAAAATTATCTCTCCTGGATCTATTTTCTAGGCCAGTGGTTTTTTCCAGTGAGATATTTCATATTGCCTTCTATTTTTTCATTCATTTGGATCTGTTTTATAGTATCTTGATTTCTCATGAAGTCATTAGCTTTCATTTGCTCCAATCTAATTTTGAAGGAATTATTCTTTTCAGTGAGTTTTGAAATTCCTTTTTCATCTGGGCAATTTGGTTTTTTAAGGCATTCTTCTCTTCATTGACTTTTTGGGCCTCTTTTGCTGTTTGAATTAGTCTATTTTTTAAAGTATTATTTTCTTCAATATTGGGGGGGGGTCTTCTTTACCAGGCTGTTGACTCACTTTTCATGATTTTCTTGCATCATTCTCATTTCTCTTCCCAATTTTTCTTCCACTTCTCTTACTTGATTATCAAAATCCTTCTTGAACTCCTTCATGGCCTGTAACCAATTCATATTTTTCTTAAAAGCTTTTGAAGCAGGAATTTTGACTTTATTGTCTTCTTCTGGTTCCATGTTTTGATCCTTTTTGTCCCAAAAAAAGTATTCTATGATCTAATTGTGCTTCCTCTGCTTGCTCATCTTTCCAGCCAATTACTTGTCCTTTGAGCTCTTTGCCACAGTAGGACTCTATTTCCAGAGTGAAGAGAACTATGTTCCAAATTGCCAGGGTTTTCACAGTTGTCCAAGCTATGAGGACAACTCTCTCTGCAGCCACCACAACCTCTGGCACACTAGCGTTCCTCACCCCAGGGCCACCACCCAAGTCTGCAACCCAGATCCAAGCAGGTCAAAGGAAGAGCAATTACCCTTTTAATGGTTACTAGGTCCCCCTACAATCTGCAGGCCAGGAGCCCTGGAGATAGTGACATGGCACCTCAGCCACCTCTCACCATGGGGGCAGGGGCTGGACTGGGCTCTCCTGTCTGCCAGTTCCAACAGAGTTCCCCACTGAACTGTTACTATCTCTTTGGAATTTATAGGTTGAGAAGTTTGGAAACTGCCACAGCTGATGGTGATTCACTTTCCTGAAGTCTGCTCCAGCTGGTCTGTGCCACTAGTTGGGGCCGCCCCAAGTATGGGCCCATGCAGACTTCATGCAGCTCACTTGGAACTGTGCTTGGCTCCCATCCCAGTGTGATTTCCCCTTTCTGTCAGTCTGTCTGTCTGTCTCTAATGAAAGATTTGTTTCTCTCTGTCATTTTGTGAGTTATGTAGCTCTAAAATTTGTTAAAATCATATTTTACAGGTATTCGAGGTGGCTGGTGTGGGAGCTTAAGGAAGTTCCTGCTTTTACCCTGCTATCTTGGCTCTGCCTCCTTAACTCTAAAATGGGGATGATTCTAGCAAGGCTGTTGTAAGGATTTAATGAAATAATATTGTAAAATGCTCATCCTGGTCCCTTGCACATAGTAAGTACTATCTAAATACTTATTCTTGTCACTTTCCCCCTAAAACAAAGATGGCTCTTGCAGGCCTCATGGATATTTTGATATATGACACACAAGCAAGGGCAATACATCTGGTAAGAAGATTGTTTGAGGTAATTATATGAAGCATGTGTGAAGACTTTGTGAAATAGTGGGCCAGGTGAGGTATGCATAATCCTGTCTGCAGAACTTCAGAGGGAGAGTTCTGGAGATGAAAGGGCTAAAACCTCTAAGGTATAGTCTCAGGTGTAGGGATTAGGGTATGGAGGACCAGAAAATGACTGTTGATAAGGCATGGGTTGGTTGGTTCTTGTCCTTCATTCTTGAAGAGGACAAAAATGACATCAATATGTCAGAGTCAAGTTATAATACATCTGACTGTGACTGATCAGACCAATACGAGCTCAGAATGCTCTACCACGGGTTAGACACAAATAATCCATGTGAACATTTGGGGTGGGTTCTCTAAATTTGTGCATCTTGCATTTCTTGGGTCAGAAAATGACTAGATTCAAGATGAAGCATGACTAGGATTTGACAGCAAAAGTCAGCCAAGTTGGGTATGGTTTAATCAAAACTGCAGGACCTAGCAGAAGTGGAGAATTTGTGTCCTCAGGGCCACATGTAACCTTCTAGGTCCTCAAGTGTGACCCTTTGATGGAATCTCTGAAGTTTGGATTCAGTCAGAGGGTCACACCTGAGGATCTAGAGGGCCCCATGTGGCCTCAAGGCTGAAGACTACCTATCCCTGCCCTAGGACAACAGTATTTCTAGGATAGAGATTTGTTCTCTGTTGGCTTATGAAAGTGAATGAGCTTCTAGTATACAATTCTAGTTTCTTGGCCATCTCTTTCTAGAGATACAGTAGAAACTAAATTTTTGTAAACTTTTATCATATGACTGAATAGTTTCTCTCACTTCATTGTATAAACTGCATCAATCAATGTCCATGATCTTCAAAGAAAACTTTTCTGCAATTTGTGTTGGCAATGACCCGATTCTGAACCACTATTATAAATGTCTCCATCTCTATTAACATATATGCATTACTTAGGCACTTAGTAGATACTTCTTTTCAACATGTTGGATGAGTTCATGTGACTGTTGCCTATCTTGTATCTTTTGAGTCCACACTTGTATCTCAATCTTTTCATTCCCTAGGGTCATAATTTGATTTTATTTCCATTCAGCAAATCCATTGGCATGGTGTAATAGTAATGGAATATAAAGATCCCCATGTATTGGCTTGGTTTTTGGTTTGATTGTGTTAAAACCCAGAGCTTGTTAATCCCACTTGTGGGATTGACTTGTTGACGTGAAAAGAGAGGGCTGAACTGGGAGAAGCTAGTGATGTAAATTTAGAGAGACATGACAAAAAAGAGAGGCAGAAGAACTTTTTGGAAGCAGCACCCTTGGAGGCAGAGAGAGACTGAGAGGATTGCTGAGGACCACTTTGAATTGCCCAGGACTTTTGAGACCTGCCACCCAGAGCTGCCAGGGACTGAGGAGACATGGCTGTTATGCTGGTGCTTTGTCTGTTTTGATGTTGTTTTGCCAGATTTGTCCACTGGTGAAAGACAGTGCTGTTGCTGCAGAAGTTTTGGAACTTTGCTGTTGGTTAAGAGCTACTGAGACTGTTCTGCAGACAGAGAGTGAATACTGTCCACTGGTTAAGGACAGTGCTGTTGTTGCAGAAGTGTTGGAACCTTGCTGTTGGTTCAGAGCTACTGAGACTGTTCTGCAGACAGAGAGTGAATACTGTCCACTGGTGAAGGACAGTGCTGTTGTCGCAGGAGTCTGGGAACATTGCTGTTGGTTTAGAAGCCCTGAAGAAGGATTTTCTGGTTGTATTTTTACAGAAATCCTGGAAGAGGGTTTTGCTAATGTTTTCAGGGGTCCTAGGACTGTTCTGCAGACAGAGAATGAAGAGACTGGCAATGTATCTTGTGGCCTTGCTAAGCTTTGTCTCCTCAGGAACAAAGATTGCTGAGAACTTGCCTCATGTCAAGATGAAGAAAAGACCTCCATTTGAGTATTAAATGCTGTGCTTAAGCTTGTTGTAACTATGGGGTAGATTCAATTGTGATCCAAGGGTGGGGAACTTTTGACCTTTTTGTGTTCTGTGATTGAACAAATGAATGTACTTTACTTATGATTGGAAACTAATCTCCATTTGAGAACAGGGGCTTTGTGATGTACTAAATGGATGTATAGCCTAGGGGTGGAGGATTGCTTAGAAGAGGGACCTTGTGATTGATTAAATGAATGTAATGTCCAGGGGTGGGGTAGTACCTGATTAAATCACACTTGGGGGTAGTACTTGGAGATTATTGAATCACACTTAGTAAATGCTGTATTTTGAATGATGTCATATTTTGATCTTCTCTGTTCTTAATTTGTCACTGAATAAAATGGAGAGCACCTATGCTGGTATTTTGAACCTTGGAAAGTTGCCTTTGCTTGGTATTACACATGGTCAGTTTGCATGATTGCTTTGTGAAATAAGGTAAGTTTGCTTGAAAAATATTTATATACATATAATTTGTTTATCATGTGTTATGAGCATACTTATTGATCTTTTTCTTGCCTTTTTGAAGTTGTTTCTTATCAGACAAATAATAGCTGTTGCTGTTCTCATCTTTTTATGGCATTCATAATAGATGGTACTGGGACAAGTAATTATCCTATCGTTTATATTTCTTAAATTTTTAATTTTATTATTTTATATCTTTCTTTTATATTTTATAGACTTGAATTCTTTTATATTTATTATTCTATTATTCTTCTAATTTGCTAGGGCTTTCTCTTAGCCCGTAGCAGAGCAGCTCATAATTTTGTGACTTGTTTTGTGATAATTCATAAGGTAGGAAAAAATAACAAAGAAAAATTACATTCTGGATTTGATGTTCACCAACAGAGAGGATTTTGAGGGGTAATAACAATGGGATCCTGAGAGGTCCCTCATAAAGTCTATGATAGAGGTTAGGAAAGCCTGGAACAATCTGACACATGTGCCAGATTATAGGAAAGTAGTTTCCAAAAAGTTCAAAGGAAATACTAGTAGGATTCCATAAAATAAAATGCTTTAGGGAAGTCTGCTTAGGAGGAATGGAAGATGCTCAAAAATGAAATTTCAAAGACACAAAGGATAGCAATTATAATGAGGAAGAAAAATGAGATTTATCTGAAGAGTCTGGTATATATGCATGGGAAACTTATCAATCAACTAAGCTTTGCAAAAAGAAATATGCAGAAAATGGAAACAAGACCAAGTAACCAAGGAAAAATATAAGACCATGGCATAGTTATGTGAAACGATTCAGCAATGCTAAAGCAAAAAATGAAGTGAGGCTGATTTTGGAACCTAACACTAAATAAAATGATTTTAGTTATATTGGAAGAAAAGGGAAGATAAGACAAGTGATAAAAACTTTGGGTGGGTGGGATGAAAATAACAATAGAGAGTAGACAGAGATACTTATTATTGCTGTTTTCTCTATCAAGGAGAATGATCACTGCATCCGTGATTATTGAGCAGAAATTGTTAAGGGGAAATTTATAACAAAGATAAATAAGGAGACAGTAAAAAAAATTGTAAGCCCCTGGCTTCCTTTGATGAATCTAAGTCTTAAAAAAACTACCTCTGGTAGTAAACTACCTCATGGATCAGAAAAAACTACCTCTTCATGTACTGAAAGAAATGGAAAAAGAAATTGTTGAATCACGGTCTATGATATCTGAAAATCATGGAAAATTAGAGAAGTACCAGAAGCTTAGAGAAGAGTAAATGGTTCAATTTTTTAAAAGGAAGAGAAGAGGGTCTGGAAACCATAGACTGGTAAATTTCACTTCAATTCTTGGGAAAATTCTAGAATAATTAAAGTGATGGTTGATGTACAGCCAGAAGGGAAAACAGCGATTACAAAGAGCCAGTACAGCTCCATCCATAACATGTCATGCCACTATAATAACATCATTTCCTTTTTGTACAAGATTACTAACAGATGACTCCTCATGGAGATATATCTTACCACAATATTAGTAAAGTTTTCTATAAAATATTTTCTTCTGTTCTTTTGGAGATGATGGACAGACATGAATAAATGGGAAAAAAACAATTAAGTGGATTGAAAACCAGTTGGATATGAGAATTTGCTAATAGTTTGATGTCAATATGGCAGTTTGCAGTGGAGTACCACAGGAAGTGGTGCTTGACCCTGGGTTACCTAATATTATCACTGACTTGGGTAAAAGCATCAATAGCATGCTCATCATATTTGCAGATGGCCCACAGTTGGAAAGAATAACTAACCCACTACGAGTGTTACTCCATCAGGTCCCAAAAGGATGATCTTGGCAGGCTTATATATCAGACTGAATCTAAAAAGATGGGAGCAAATTATGCTATTTGTCACCAAAAGAGTGGACCCTGGAACAAAATATAGAAATTGGAGACAAATATAGGCTAGATGTTAAGAATAAAGTTAGCAATTAGAGCTGACCAAAAGTGTAGCGGGCTACCTAAAAAAGTGATTAACTCTTTCCCTACTAGAAAGTTAGAGAGAGTAGGGGGAGGATATGGAAAAGAGTAGATTGGGGAAGGGGTACTCAATAAGCTCACTATCTTGGGGCTGGGGTAGGGAAGAGACAGGGAGAAAATTTGTAACTCAAAATCTTGTGGAAATTAACGTTGAAAACTAAAAATAAATTTAATAAAAATAAAATAAAATAGATGGACAGAGGGACAGATGGATGGATGGAAGGACAAATGAATGAATGAAAAAATGAATGAAAAAGTGATGGACTCTTAACTCTCTGGAGGTAGCAGAGACTAGACACCCACTTTGTGATGGTGGGGATTCCTTTTATATATGATGTGGTTGCTAAGGTCTCCTCTCCAATTCTCTTAATTCTATGATTCTGTGATTTTTTACATCAGGATCCAGAAAAGATAAAGTCCTGGGACAAATGACTGGGTTGCTATTATTCTTTCTATTTTATGTTCTACATACAGATGATTATATAGGTGGATAAAATGTTTTATTATTTTTATGTATTAATACATACAAATACATGAACCAGAGGATTAGAAAAAACACAATTAGACTTTTCTAACTAGGTGTTCCACAGATATCTCAAACTGAATATAAATAAAACTGAACTTCTCCTGTGCCCAACACTCTCCTCTATTCCTAACTTCTTTATTATTGCCAAGGATCTCACTATCCTCTTATGAGCCGAGACTCACAACCTAGGCATCCTCCTTGACTTCAAACACTGTTTTACCCCACTCCTTTTCAAATCAGTATAAAATCTTGTAGTTTCTTTCTTTTTTTGGCTTTTTGAAGGGTAATTGGGGTTAAGTAACTTGACCAAGGTTACATGGGCAGTTTTTGTGTGGGGATGTTAAGTGTCTGAGGCCAGCACTGAACTCAGGTCCTCCTGACTCCAGGGCCAGCACTTTACTCACTGTGCCACCTAGCCACCCCAGTCCTGTAGTTTCTATTCTACCTTCATAGTATTTCACATATATTCCCCCTTTTCTACTGTAATATTGCCACCACCCTGATGGAGGACTTGAGGCCTAGCACTTTATCCACTGCACCATCTAACTAAGAGAGACAGAGAGATTTTGTTCATATGTACTTGTCTCCCCCATTAGGCTCAGCATCTTGGAAATGTTTTTTTTCCCCCATTCTTTGTATTCCTAGAGTTTAGCACAAAGCTAGACACATAGTGCATTCTTAATAAATGCTACTTGCTAGACTGATTGACTAATGTAACAATCCACAAATCAGAGTTTAAAAGCACAGGGAAAGCATTTGGATAAGAATAAAAGGAGAGAGAAAGAAAATTATATTTTTGTGTGAATATACTAATAGCAGTGTCCAGGAAAAAAAAAGATAAGGATGATGCTTATAAGCAATTTAAACCATGAAGACATATGTTGGAATTCTCATTCTACCAAAGTCAGAACATTTGATCATTTTTTGGCTTACTTTGAGAGTCAGAATGCCATCATGGACCTAGAATCTGGACTCAAATACTTCCTGGCTGTGTTACTTTTGGGCAAGTCACATGCCCTCTGCTTGCCTCAGTTTCCCCATTGGTAAAAAGGGGATAATGATATAGCACTATCTTCCAGGGTTGTTATGAGGTTCACATAAGACAGTTATTGTACCTTAACATAGTTTCTGATGCATAGCAAGCACTATATAAATGTTAGGTATTGTTGTTATATAATCAGGCAAACTTGGACTTCAGTTCTGCTTATTTCACTTCTTGGTTTTGTAACCATAAGTAAGTCCATTAATATTTCTGTATTTTGGTGTTGTCCTCTATAAAATAAAGTAAATGATACCAGTAGTGCATACTTACCTGTTTTCCAGGGCACAACTGAGTAACATATGTAATAGACTTTGCAAACTTTAAGGCAACATGTAAATGTCAGCTTCCTTGAAGACAATTTCATCTCTCATAAATCAGAAAAAACAATGGATAGAACTGCTGCTCTATACTTAATTGTGATTAATTTTGAAGAAATAATTAGTGAAGTACAAATTACATAAGAAATCTTGGTGAAAGGGGGATAGAGAGAGACAGAGAGAGGGATAGAGGCAGAGAGACAGACAGAGAGAGGGAGACAGAGAGATCACAGTATCTTAGATTTTGGAAAGCAAAGGAATTCTAGGCAGGGTAAAATTCTACAAAGTCTACAAAATATAGATCCCATTTTAAAAAGACTTCATCTGATCTCTTAACACTAGATTTAGAAGCTGGTCTTGTCAAGGGGGAGGAAAGGTACATTTCGAAATAAAAGAGTGACTGATGAGTTTATGAGTATAGCCTCAAACACTAAATGTGTTATATGTAGTGTCTGAGTTGATATTTATCTCTCCTACTAATGATAAAAAAACTGATATTTGCTCACTATAGATCAGTGCATTTGTAGAAAGCTTTGGTTTCCTGTGTCTACTTCAAAATCAAATCCACAACTTTCAATGTCTGTAGACCATCCAGAATCATCCATTTGTTCTCAAGATAAAGTGAATTGTTCAGGCAACAGCTATTTTTTCCAGAGCCAGAACAAAGTTGGGACCCAGTAAGACAGTGAGGCAGAAACATGTCTTCGATCCCTTTATGAGTGAGAATTCCTCCAGTGGCTTGTATGCTATTAAAGACCCCTATTATTAGCTTAAAGTAAATGCAACTTGTCTCTCTTCCTTTAAACACTATGCCTAATAGGCAGAATGCCTTTAGATACTAAAATAGATAAATTTTAGGCAAGTTAAAAGCCATAGAATATTTACAGAACTCATTACCACCACCATCATTTCCTTCAGGAGACAGAATAATACTGCAAAGTGTACTTAATGAAATCTACAACAATGGTTAAGACATTGGTCTAATAATCTACAGTGGAGAAAAGAAAGTAATTGTAAAATATATAGTACCCAGACATGGATCTGAATAGCTTGCCCATAGTAATAATTAAGATAGCTAACATTTATTAAACATTTACTATGTGCTAGGCACTGTGCTAAACACTTTACAATTATCATCACATTTGAAACTCACAACAATCCTGGGAGGAAGGTGCTATTGTTATCCCCATTTTACAGACAAGGAAACTGAGGTAAACAAAGCTTAATAGATTTTTCCAGGGTTACATAGCTACCAAGTATTTGAAGCCAGATTTCAACTCAGATCTTCCTATCTTTGGTCCCAATATTCTCTCTATTGTGCCAATTCGTTTATCAAGATGATGATGATGAAAATAGCTGGCATTCATGTGACACTATGTGTGTGTGAGTGTGTGTATAACTTTGCAAAAGTACTTAGCACATATCTCATTGTATTCTCACAACAACCCTTGGAGGTAGATGCTATGATTATTTATATTTTACAGATATGGAAACTGAGGCATACAAATAAATGACTTGCCCAGGATCATACACCTACTAAGTGTCTGAGGCCAGATTTGAACTCAGGTCTTCCTGTATTCAGTCCCAGAAGTCTGCTGTGCCACCTTACTCATCAAGATGATGATGATGATAACAATATTGATAATAAAAATAGCTGGCATTTATGTGGCACTACATATTTATATAGCTGCCACATATATATATATATATATATATATATATATATATATATAAAGCCAATCATGAGCAGTTCTCTGCTGCAAATAACTTTAAAGATCTAATCACAGGGTGGCTAGGTGGCATAGTGAATAGAGCACTGGTCCTGGAGTCAGGAGGACCTGAATTTAAATCCGGCCTCAGACACTTGACATATTTACTAGCCATGTGACCTTGGGCAAGTCACTTGACCCCAATTGCCCTCCAAAAAGCAAAAAAAAAAGTTCTAATCACATAGTATAGTGAACTCTCCATTTATTCATCAATCAATAAACTATAGCAAAACATTCAAGAAACTAAAGCACAACATTCACAACAATATAATATAACAACTTATTACTAAGGTGGCCACATAATCTTAAACCACACATATCATTCAATAATAAGTCACAATCTCTTCAATCAATATAGAGTACCCAAGTAAAGTCTTCTTTCACCTTAATTAGAGGGTGGCTTCCAATCATCCTTAAATCAATCATCCTTAAGGTGTAGCAGAAAGTACAAACACCATCTACCCCTAGGTCACAATAAGTCACAATCCAATTGGTCAGTGCAGAGTACCCAAGCAAAGTCTTCTTTCATCTTAACTCAAGGCTGACTTCCAAACTCCAATATGCTGAGCCTAATGGGGGAGATAAGTACATATAAACAAAATCTCTCTCTCTCTCTCTCTCTCTCTCTCTCTCTCTCTCTCTCTCTCTCTCTCTCTCTCTCTCTCTCTCTCTCTCTCTCTCTCCTCTCTCTCTCTCCCTCCCTTCCTCCCCCCCTCTCTCTCCTCTCTCTCTCTCCCTCCTTTCTTACCCCCTTCTTTCTCTCTGTCTCTCTCTCCTCTTTCTCTCTGTCTTTCTGTCTCTCTCATTTAGGTGGTTCAGTGGATAAAGTGCTAGGCCTACAGTCCTCCATCAGGGTGGTGGCAATATTACAGTAGAAAAGGGGGAATATATGTGAAATACTATGAAGGTAGAATAGAAACTACAGGATTGGGGTGGCTAGGTGGCGCAGTGAGTAAAGTGCAAGCCTGGAGTCAGGAGGACTCGAGTTCAGTTCCGGCCTCAGCCACTTAACACCCACACACAAACACTACCCGTGTAACCTTGGGCAAGTTACTTAACCCCATTTGCCTTCCAAAGGCTCTTGCCTGGATTCACATGCAGGCAGCTTTCTGCTCCAGTTCCATATTTCAGCCCACAGGAACTAGTCTAGTCCAAGCCTTTCACAATTTCTGTTTCTAGGAATACAAAGCTTAACAGAGCTACAATGGTATTTACAAACACTGCCTGCACTATCATAGCAATTCACTTTCTGTCTGGCAGTGCAACACAAACCAACAGACAAAGCTTCTGTTTGAGAAATAAAACACATATCAACAGTAAAGTCCCAGGACTTTTGTAAACAGCAGTAAAACCCTCCTTCAGAACTTCTGTATCAGCAGTAAACTCCTCCTTCAACAGACAGAATGCTTCTGTTCTGACAAAGTGACATCAACACAGACAGACAGAGCGCCGACACCACAAGCATTCTTCCTCTTAGTTCTGCTTGGTCCCAGCTCATGCTTGAGCTTTGCTCTGCTCTGCTCCTTCCTGTTCCACAATTTCTGTTCCACTCTTTAGGCAAGGTCCTCCCACTGTCAGCTCCATGTGATGATGTCAAGCTTATTGAGGGGCAGGGAAGGTCTCCAAACTCCCTTAGACCTTTTTAAGAGCAAGGCACTTTCCAACAGAGACTTGACACAATCAAAGGTGAGGCTTAAAGACTCTTGAATAGCTGAAACAAGCATCAAAGTACTACTTTGCTTGCCATTACAATAGCACATATCCATATCTATCTATATCTATATATAACTTTACAAAAATGTTTTATAAATATCTCATTTTATCTTCGCACCAACCCTTGGAGGTAGATTTATATTTTACAGATGAGGAAACCAAGGCATACAGATTGAATGACTTGGTCAGGGTCGCACAGCTAGTAAGTATATCTTGGTCAGGGACAACAAAGTATTACTGTCACTCTAGATCCCCTGATCAGAAAAGTTTTAGGTACTGAGTCCCCTTTCCTCTCCTCCTCAGCTTCCTAGTATTGTACCTATGCACACAGGTTTGGCCTAGAGGTTCTGAAGCTGGCAGGAAGGAGATATTTGGAATTAATGTGTTGTATACTTTCCCATTGGACTGTATTCATTCAATCACAAATAACAATGCCAAAAATTAGTCACAGTAAAAATCTCAAGAAAAAGCTGTTCTAGCTTTAAAGGACATATCTATTAGTGAAATAAACCAAATGTTTTATTTTTTTTATTACTATCAGAAAACTTTACACTAGAAACTGAATTACATAGGGAACATCTCAATCCCAAGTATTCATTTAGGAAATTTTAATAGGATTATTTTGACTATGACTTTCTATTTCCTTCAAACACTTTGTATTAATTGAAAAGGGAAAAGATCCAAATTGAATGGATAGAGACCTGGCCTTACAGACAGGAAAACCCTGATTCAAATCTCACTTCTGAGATAGTAGTTGTATGACCCTGGGTGAATCACTTAACTTCTCAATGCTCTATTTAACTCTCTAAAATGGTGTGTCACAGAGAAGGCACAGAGTCTCCTCTTCTTGGGGTACCTTATATCAATTTAATAATGGGTTCCTATCCCTATCATATTTTTCTGTGAAGGTATTCCAAATATTAGTTGATGAATGGAAGAAATAAAATAAAATAAAGTTTTAAAATATCAAATATGATAGCAAAGAAGCTCTTATTAATCTAATTAATGTTTGCTTTAGTTATAGTGAAGCTGTAGTCAATGAACAAAAAAGGAAGTGAGCCCAGAATCATACCATAAGAGGACATAGAAATGGATCAGATTTTGGAACCTTCATAGCAATTTGATCCTGAAGAGGTCATTGCCTTAAAAACCCATGTCTTTATCAATGATATTCTTCTGGTCATGTTGCATAGCTGAATACCAGTATAATACTGAGTGTCAGGATGGTTATGCCATGAAAATGAGGGGGAAATGGATAGAGTTGAGTCAAATGGTCTTCTGGTATCCTTGAGATAATAAAGGAGCTAGAGGAGGGCCTGATGGGTTGGGTAGATCCTTTATGGGGAATTTAGTATTAAGGATGGGGTATGGGCCTGAGATTTCACTGGTATAGGGAAATCCTGGATAAGGAAACTTCTTCCCTTCACACTGGTGCAACACCTTCTCTGTAACATAGTCTTAGAGAGTTAGAGTACTGAATGGTTAAAGGACTTCCCCAGGGTCACATAGTTCATATAGGTCAGAGGGGAGACTGGAATGGAGGTGTTCCAGGCTCTGAAGTTAGTTCTGTATCCACAAAGCTATGCTATCTGAATTTACAAGTGGAAAAGATGGGCAAAAATCACACAAGATGAGAAGATATGAGGGGTTGTGACCTGCATCAAGAGGTCATATATTCTCGAAAACACCTTTACCTCACCAATGATACACTGAAAAGACAAATAGCTTAAGAGTAGTTTAGGTAATTTTGCAGTTGATAGCTAGCTGTAGAGTAGAAACCATGGATATTCTGCATGGACAGCTAACCTGTTGAGGTTAAGATCATTGAGGACAACTGTGCCCCTCTCATCATCTGTTCCTTGGGGTTCCTGCCAGCAACTGAATACTGAGTTTTGTGTCCTATGGAATTTTCCTAGAAAGGCATTCATGGGGCAGCGAGGTGGTGCACTGAATAGAGCACTGACCCTGGAGTCAGGAGGATCTGAGTTCAAATCTGGCCTCAGATACTTGACACTTACTAACTGCGTGACCTTGGGCAAGTCATTTAACCCAATTGCCTTGCCTTCCCCCCTTAAAAAAACAAAGACTATTTGCATATTCTTTGGCAATATTTTCTTTTTTTTTTCTTTTTGCCTTTTGGAGGGCAACTGGGGTTAAGGAATTTGCCCAAGGTTACATGGCTAGTTTTTTTCTGTGGGTGTTAAGTGTCAGAGGCCGGAACTAAACTCAGATCCTCCTGACTCCGGGGCCAGCACTTTAGCAATATTTTCTGAGGAACTGAATAGTCAGTTCTCATTATATTTTAGGGTGTGTCTTAGAAGTTGACTATCTAATACTCACCTTACCCCAGAAAAATACTACAGGACCTAGAGTATTGTGCAATAGTACTTAAACAATGTGCTATTATAGTTATCCCTTCTACATTGTGGGTATTAGGGGCATAGTGCCACCATGATCTAGAAAACCCACATAAAATTTTTTGGCCCTCCCTTCGTACCAGAGAATAAGTCTGAATTATTGTGATATTAAAAGATAAAATATGTTGATATTATACAATACTATACATATATTTTATGTATTTCTGAGTTTTTAAACTTCTGTGTTGTCTGCTGGTCTTCAAGTGTCATCTGTGGCTTTGGCAAAACTCTCCCAAAATTCCCATTTAATTACTTATGCTGACCCATTATTTATAAAACTATGATGGGGAAAGTCTTGATGTGGAAGGGATAACTATTTTTTAATATTATATTATATTTCCTCTAACTTGAACATCTCCTAAGACAGCATGATACAATGGATATGGACTTAGTATTAGGAAGATCTAGATTCTTGCTAGATGTGTGACCCTGGACAATTCACTTAATCTTGGTGTCTCAGTTTTCTTATCTGTAAAATGAGAAGGTTGGACTCACCCTTCCAACTCTAATTCTATGATTCTATAACCAAAAGATGCTTTGAGTTTGATGTTTTTATTCTGGATCTGTGATTTCATCAGTGTAGGGGAGATGAGAGGGTAGAAATGTTGAGGTTTTAAATCCAGGGATGTCAAAAAACTGTTTCAGTAAGAACTCTGCAACCCAAAAACTAATGGGGTTTCATGATGTGTTGTGGTGAAATGGTCTCAAGGAATTCAGAGTCAGACCTCCTCTATTCCAGTGTAGACATTTGTTGAGATTGATGCCTCTCATGAAGCAGGCTAAGTTCCAAAAGGAACCAGCAACTTCGGAGAAAACAAGATGGATTTTTATAGGGTAAAGATGCAATTACATGCCAGAAATCATGAATATTAAAAAGGCAGGAGGGGTTTGTTAAGGGATTAGGTAATGGAGGAGGGGTCCCATCTATGGTTCAGTGGTTAAACATTCTGGTCATGCTGCCCTCCAATTGGCTAGCTAATTGTGGTCCTGTCTGGTCAAGATAGATAGTTAGGTATTGTGGTCCTGTTCTAGACTAAATGGATGATGTGATTGTGATTGAATATAAGAACACACCTGTTTCTATGGGAATGGGTCTGGGGGCTGTGACTAGGTGGAACCTGCTGTTTCTGTGGGAACTAAGATTTCAAGGACACACCTGTTGTTTCAGTGAGCAGTGAGTTATATATGAAGAAGTTAGGACATTATTGGGGGAGCTAGGTAGGTACAGTGAGGCTGCTGTTCAGTGGGGCAGGGCCTATAATGAAGTTAAAGTATTGGGACTGGGGGGCAGCTTTATTAGGATTACATCAGAAATACTCTCCACCAATATAGATTGATAATGTGTCTGTGCCTTAACATACTTAAAGTTGCCTTGGCTACTGAGAGATTGTGACCTGCCCTTAACAGTTGCAGCTCCTGTACCTGAAAGGTAGCATTTAAAATCAGGTCTTGCAACTGCAAGGCCAGCTCTCTATCAAACAGCATTTTTATTTTTAGGGACTGTAGAAATTTCAAAATATACTTAGAAACACATTTAAAGAATTAGGGGCAGAGATAATGATGTCCAGAATGTAAATAAATGTAATTGGAATGCTGATGACATTAACCTTAAAAGAAAAGAAACAAAATTCACACCAAACATTATGTTTAGATAGATTTTGCATTCATATAAAATAAACACATACCTCAAAATCTCTTAATTATCATGATCTTCATTTGAATCACTGAGATTTAACTTTGTAAGGAACCTAAGTCCTTATGGAGAGTAAGAATTTTTCTAGGTTTTTTTTTTTCCCGCAGAAATATTTCCACTTATTCTTTGTAATAAAATACCTCATTATCAGAGTTCTAAGGGGCTTTTGAAGCTTTATGGGAGACAGAATGTAATCATTTTTCTTCCTTCTCCACAAAAACACTTTTTTTTGGCACTGATGCAGTGTTTAATATTCACAAATCTGAAAGGAGAAAAGAAAGTGTACATCAAAATTATGCATTCTCCTGAAGTAGAAAAGGATGCTCATCAAATACTACACTTGGAAATAAAATTCTAAGCTAAACTCTCTGCTACTGCCTTGTATTCTCTGAGCAGGTGTGCCCTTATTTTTCTCTATACCTGAAAATAGAGAATAAGCAAAACTCGTTTTCTGATGCTAATGATTCCATAGTTGATACAATTAATAAGGTATTCCCAATTTTCTAAAAGCATCTTTAGTAACAGCAATCAAGCATGGCTTCAGCAGTTTGGTAGAATAGATGTTGTTATTTGCAACACATTACCGGTAATCATGATGCCCAGCAGTTGTTATTAGTGGTATTTTGTTTTCCAGCTGGTAATGCTGTTACCATGCCAGGAAACCTGTCAAAAACTCTCCATTCACTGCTGTGCTTTGTGCTTGACCCTTGAGACTAAATATGAATGTGAAGCAAAGGCATATGCATGTCTCAAGAAGAACCCATTTTTCTCCCCTTGACCTTACTACAAAATGTCTCTCTTGTACCCTCCACAAATTTTTTTCTGCAATAAGGGGGTATAAATCAGCCATCAATTGAAATTTGCAATGTGCTAATGTTTTGTTTTGTGCATTTCAAGCTTAATTAAATTTTGTATTTTATATAGTAATGAGTCAATAACCATTACAAACTATAATTTACATCCTTTGTCATCTTTGATTTCTAAACATTTGAATTTTCAAAAATTTCAAAATTAATGTTTCTCTTCCGCTTTTTCTAAAGAAAAAGTTCCTCTGTGAACAATTTCTATGAAAAGAAAATTTTCTCTGTAAACCAATATATTAGAATATAGCTATAAAATATATGCAATTGGTTTACTTTACAATCTTTTGTCTTTTATTTTGTGCATATAAAAACTTTACTTTCAGAAAGGGTTCATAGATTTCCTCAGACTGCCAAAGGGACCCATGACATAAAAATCGTAAGAAGATCTCTATCGGTTTGGTGTCATTTGTTACAATGGCTTCTGCTATATCCATCTTCTACTGAGATCTTCCTGTAGCTTTACATAGGTTGCTGTAGTGGGAAATACCACCCACTGGAGGGTGCCAGAATGATTGTGGGGGCAGTAACCATGGGTGCAATTGGGAGAGGGGGTATGTATTACCAACACCATATGCACAGCACCAATGGTGTGAATTGCAAAATATAACAGATTCCCCATATAGAAAATAGAAGCAAAACATTTATTCGGACACCAGAAAGTCAAATTCCAACACCAGAAAACCGAATCCATCATAGCAACAAAGAAGCTAATACACGATAACACATCAGGGGGCAACACCATCCCAAAGTCCTCCCACAAACAAACATTCATAAACCAAGCTGTCTCCTTGCCTGTGTTCTCTCTTTCCTACCATACTAACTGCTCTGACTCCCAGCTTCCTCTCAGCTGTGCTCCACCTTTCAACAAACTCTTCCCACCACAGGCTCCAAGTGATTATATTTGACCTATTAAGGTGCAGGGAATATCTTCAAATTCCCTTAGGCCTATTAAGGGGCAGGGAAGATCTTTAAATTACCATTACCATTACCATTACAGAGTGTTGAATAAAAATAAGGGGACTGTGGAAGCATAAGAAAAGAAGAGAAGAAAATTTTGAAAAAAACATTTGTACATATTTCATTTGTTGTGAAACAGAGTTAAAGTTGTAGTGATTACATTATTTTCCAAATAAACATACAAAATGCGAGTTATAACTGATTAGTGATCAAATCCACTGACAGGTCTTAACAAGCAAGTATGGGCAGGCAAGAATGCTGCACATTGTTGGGAAGTTCATCATACAGAATCAGGAATATGTGTGTGTAATTATTTGTTTACAATACAGTACTATACAGTTACATGATGCAATATTGTGCCATCAAAATTTCAGTGCAGAAAATTTACATTAAATTATTAAATTTAAAACATGTCATTTAAAAAATTATATATTTTTAAGTTATGCAAACTTCAAAAAAACCCTTAAAGAGTTAAAGAAAGTAAATTTCCAGGGGGGCACTGAGTAATTTTTTTATAGGGGGCGATATGACAAATAAGTCTGAGAACCTCTGCTTTAAAAGTGACAAATGCTTTAGTTATCAACATATCCTATTTTCTTTTTTGAGCATGTTTATAAATACATCTACAGCAATAAAAAACTGGGAAATGATGTTTGACAATTATTCAGGCTTAGCAGGCAAAGTCTGAATTAAGACATTTCTACTTGCCTCAAATTTCTATTTTCAAATGAGCAGATTATAGTAGAATGAAGGTCAATGACATCTCCAAGGTCAATGACATCTCTAAAGAGAAACTTTCTCTTTGGAACTTCTGATTCCCAATCCAATACTCTCATTTAAAATCTACTTTCCTCTTATATGACCAAATAATATGAAATTGTGCCTATTATTTATTTCACACTCCCAATCATGAGAAAGAGCTGAAATAGGTTTCCTTAAGATAGTATGACTCTGTTGGTAAAATCTCAAGTTTCAAACTAAATAAAACAGGGTAACAGCTTTTGTGTAATAACATTTTATGACCCTGAGTTGTATTTTTAAGTAGACAAAAACACTAGTATACTTGTTTACCTGAATCCCACTTTTATTAACCAGTCAACTCATCAGTACTGCACCAAAGAAATAAGATTTCTCCAACAGAATCCAAATTTATGGGGCTGTTGAAATAACATTAAAACACAATTTTCTAATCTTTCTTAGGCCTTTCCTATTCCAGTACCAAAGACTATTTTTATCCTCCTGAGAAAATAGATAGGCAGTTTTATCTGGCACCAGAAAAAGGCAAAAAAGGCAAAAGCAAAATGAATATTTTTTTTTCTTATTTGAAAGAGAAGAGGGGAAGTTTGGGCCTAAATTAACTGGTCTCAAGGTAAGGGAATGATGAGAAATGGTGAGTAATCTTAAAGTAACTATTTGGAATTTCCATCTCAAATTTTTACAATTCAGTACAAAAGAAATTTTCCTGCCAAAAGTCTTTACATTTACTTCAGCAACTTGATAGAAAACCAATTTCTTTCCAAATCATCTTTTCGTCTTCCTCTTTTTTCTCTTTTATTTGTCCTTTTGCCCTTCCTTTCTCTAATCCTTTCTCTCATAACTGAAGACAAGCAACACTGAGTTACTATGTTTGGTTCAAAGCAGAAAAGGCTTAGGAAAAGAAGAATTAATTTTTTTAAGTAGGTAAAATTATACACAAATTCACAATTCACAACTAATATTTTGTCCTATGAAAAGGCACACAATTAAAACAAACAATGTAGCCAGGTAATTTGAAATAAATCAATTTTCTTCCTATCATGTAGAAAGAAAGTAAAGGTAAATAGAGACTACTTAAAACAGAAATTAAACTTTGAGGTGCAAGAATTGGTTCGTTGTTTGTTTTTGGTTTTGTTTTTTTCCATTTCAACTTCACACTGTCCTATCCTCTTAAAATTCTTTCTTCCTTATCTTATTGTTACTTATGCCTGGCCAAACCCTAGTCCTGGACTAACATCATCTACTTCCTCCATGTACTGTTGACAAAAGCTGGAGGAAGCCATACAACCAAGCTAACTGAGTCTACTATTGCACATTTTTATTATCTTCTTCTTGTTATTGTTTGCCCTTCATTATCGAAGAGGACCATGACATCAGGAAGATGATGCCATGACTTGCAAGTGAATTGGACTTAAGTGAGAGAGGGTAAGGTCACCAGCCTCACTTTCTCCTCTGAAGTCCTCTGGGTATAGTGTCAAGAGATAGACCAGGATGACTGGAAATGGACCCCTTATATTATCTAACTTCAACTGGGACCTCACTGTAGATTCCCTGTCTGTTACTCACAGAAGTTGTTCCAACCTTTTCTTCTCTTATAAAGCCTACCTGCTTAACATTTTTCTTTATCCTTTCAGGTAAGCACCTTGCCTCTCATTTTACTGAGGAAACTGACGTAATTAGCCATGAGATTCCTTTTATTTCTTTTTATCTTACAGCTTTGCCACATCCCACACATGCTGCCCCTCTATCTCCTCTGTTCCTCCAATCCCTGATCATGAAGTTGCCTTTTTTTGTAGCAAAAGCCAACATAGATTCTACATGTGCCTTTGATCCCATTTTCTCCAGCAAATTGACCCCTCAATCATTCCTCCTCTCTTCCTTTAATTTTCTATATCTCACATGATGAAGTGGTCCTTCCCCTTGCCAAGGCCAAACCCTTTACAAATACAAGTGGTACTAACCCATCTCATCTCATCCCATTGTCTCCAGCATATTGCCCTGTCATCCCCACTCTCTCACTTATTTCCAATTTCCCACTGCTTACTGGCTTTTTTCCTGTTGCCATAAACATACCATGTCTCCTCCATCCTCAAAAAAGCCATATTTTTTCCAACCATCCATACCATCATCTCATATCTCCCCTACCTTTTCTGCCTAAACTTCTAGAGAAGGCCATCTGCGATGGATGACTCCACTTCCTCTCCTCTTGCTCTCTTCTTAACTCTCTACTATCTGGCTTCCCTTAGGTGCCAGATCTAAAGGCCTTTGCTTAATCTTCATTCTTCTTGATCTCTCTGCAGCTTTTGATGCTATCAATTATCCTATTCTCTTTTCTAGATTTTTGGGACACTATTCTCTCCTGGTTCTCCTCCTACCTATCTTGCCATTCCTTCTTGGTGCCCTTTGCCAGATCTCCATCCAAGTCATGCCCACTAATAGTGAGTGTTCCACAGGGCTCTGTCTTGGGTCTTCTTTTCTTCTCCTTCTGTATTTCATTTTTTGATTTCATCAGCTCCCATGGATTCAATTATCATCTTTATACTGATGATGCTCAAATTTACTTATGCAGCCCTGAATTCTCTGATGACCTCTAGTCTCACATCTCTAACTTCCCATTAGACATCACTAACTAGATGTCCTATAGACATATTAAACTAAACATGTCCTAAAGTGAACACGTTATCTTCCCCAAATCCTTCTCCCTCTTCCAAATGCCACCTTTATTATTGAGGGCATCACTGTCCTCTCAGTCCCTCAGATTCAAAACCTACATATCATAATCAATTACACACTCTCTATCACCCCAAATATACAACCTGTTGCCAAGGCCTATTGACTTTTACCTTAGTAACATCTCTCAAAAATACTGCCTTTTCTCCTCTGATATTGCTACCACCCTGCCACAAGCCCTCATCTCCTTATCCTATTGCAATGCCCTGCTCCTTGGTCTGCCTGCCTCAAGTCTCCCCCAACTCCAACCCATCCTCCACTTCGCCATTAAAGTGATTTGTACCCAAAGCACATGTTCAACCATGTTACCCTGTGACTCAATCAGCTCCAGTGACTCCCTATCACCTCTAGGATCAAATACGACATCCTCTATTTGTTGTTTAATCATAACGTAGCCCTCTCCCTACCTTTCCAGTCTTCTTACATTTTATGCCCCACCACAAATATCACCACAACGTGCCCCACAATCCAGTGACACTGGCCTCCTTATTGTTCTTTGAGCAAGACTCTCCATCTCCCAACTAATGGAATTTTCACTGACTGTGCCTTGTTCCTGGAATGCTCTCTCTTCTCAGCTCTGCTTCCTGGTTTCCCTGGTTTTGGTCCCACCCTTTCCAGGAGAAAAATTCCCATTCCCTCTTAATTCTAGTGCTTTCCCTCTGTTAATTATTTCCTTCTTATCCTGCATGTAGTTTGTTTGCCACATAGAGCCAGTCATCATAGCTCATCATGTGCATGCTGTCTCTCCCATTGGAAGATAAGCTCTTCATTGGATAGTATCTAACACATAGTAGGCACTTGATAAATGCTTATTGCCTTCCCTACAACCTTCAAAATCTCTCCTATCCCTAAAAACAAATCAAAGAAACTTTATTAGACCTACCATTCTCTCAAAATATCATCTCACATCAACCTACTATTCTTAACTCATCTCCTAGAAAAAAAGCATTCTAAACTTATTGTCTATATTTCCTCTTTTTCCACTCCCTTCTTAATTCTTTGCAAACTAGTTTCCAACCTCAATATTTAAATGAAACTCCTCTCTCCAAAGTTACCAAAGAAGTCTTAATTGCCAGATCAGATGGAATTTTTTTTAGTCCCCTTCCTTCTTCATCTCTCTGCAGCATTTGAAACAACTGACTACTCTCCTCCATTGAATATTTTCTTTCCTCTGGATTTTTGTTACATTCCTGTCTCCATGTTACACTACTACCTCTCTAACCACTTTTTCTCAGATCCCTTTGTTGCCTGATCAGTTATATCATACATCTAACTGTGGATGTATCCCAAAGCTTTTTCTTAGGCCCTCTGCCTTTTCTCTTTAGACACCATCTCTTGGTAACCTCTTCAGCTTCCCTAGTTTCAATTATCATCTCTGTCTCTCTTTCTCTCTCTCTCTCTCTCCCCCTCTCAATCCCCCCCCTCTCTTTATATATATATATATATATATATATATATATATATATATATATATATGTGTGTGTGTGTGTGTGTATAAAATTCACAGATACACACACATAATCATATATGGATATACAGTTATCTCTTCCACATTGCAACTTTCCCCATCACAGTTTCCATAAGAAAGGTTGGCATAAGAAATTAAGTGGGAATTTTGGGGGGGTTTTGAGGAAGCCACAGATGACACACAAAGGCCAGCAGATGACATAGAAAAAGATTAGATACTCATAAATGCATAAAATATATGTATAGTATTGTATAATATCAAGAAAAAAAAGAAAAGGAAATCGGCAAAGTTGGAAAACTTCTTCCAAAGGGAGGGCCAAAAATTTAACATGTATTTTCCAGATCAGAGGGTACCACAGCCCTAGCTCCCACAATATGGAAGGGATAATTGTGTGTGTGTGTGTGTGTGAGTGTGTGTGTGTATCCACATCCAGCCCTAATCTCTCTCTTGCTCTTCTACATCGACTTTTGTATATTTCTAATTGAATATCTCATAAACTAAGTTATATACAAGAGACTTCAATATCATTCCTCCCAAACCCACTCCTCTATAGAACTTACAAATTTCTGTGGAAGAAACCACCATTTGTCCAGACTTCTGTGTTTGTAACTTCAGCTTTGTTCCTGACTATTCAATCCCTCTCACCTCACATATCCAATCAGTTGTCAAACCTTGCCATTTCTACTTTCATGACATCTCTTAATCTAATTCCCTTTCACAAATTACAGGGATACCAACTTGCATAAAGCCCTTATCACTTTTCAACTAGACTTTTGCATAGCTTCCCAATTAGTATTTTAGCCTGAAGCCTTACTTCACTCTACTCCATCCTCCACACTGCTGACTAAGTGATTTTCCTTAAGATCAGTTCTGACCATGACATGCCTCAACTCAATAAACTTAGAGGTTCCCTATTGTCTCTCAGATAAAACATAAACTCCCTGTCTAGCTTTTAAAGCCCTTCACAACTTAACCCTGAACTATTTTTTTTTACTTTCATTAAATATTATATCCTTTGCCATGCTGTTTTCTAACCAAACTGGCCCTGTTTCTAATCCTTTGCACTGACCATCCATACCTGGAATGAACTTTCTCTTCAACTCCATATCGCTGAATCAATCCCTCATTTCTTCAAGACTCAGATCAAGCACCATTTTCTATATGATGCCTTTCCTTATCCTTCACCACCCCCCAAACACCAGTACCCTCTGACCCTAACTATCTTGTATTTGTTATGTATATGCTCATTTAAGAAAGATACACAATATCCACAATCTCAATTAATATAACAGGATAATCTGTGCCCTGACATATGCATGAATTATAGAATCAAAGTGGGAACTACATATGAACATAAAGTCTATACTGAATCAATCAAAGGTTCAAATTAGGTTCAAACAAGTATTTAATCAATTTTATAAGAGTGGAGTGCTTCAGCCTTTGAATGAAAACATTATATCATATAGGAAATATTATAGAATTACTTGAAAAAAATTAAAAAACCTCTATGGCAATATATAATGCAGAAGGGATTCTTGTCAATGGTGGCAGCAGGGAAGGCAGGGCCAGGCAGGAGGGTGGGGAGGGGATAAGAGAGGTGGGGGAGGGGCATTTAGGCTGTGTACGTGCAGAGAAAAACACGACTGAGTTTCTAAAGAATGACTATGAATTTGGAAAGTCTGAAAGATTTGGACTATCAGAAGCCCAATAGAGTGCTAAATGTCAGGATAACTTCGTGGGACTCCAGGAATTTAGTAGAGGACTCACATCCAACCAAGAGATGGTTTCCTCACCCTTATTCTAAGTCAGAGCCCAGTGAGTCCTAGATTATTTTTTGAGGGGACAAATATTTTGATTACAAATATCCCTTCCTAAAAACTAATTAATTCTGGCTAATTGATATCAAATGGTTAATTGACACTGGATGGGAAATTGTTGTGATCAATATCATTAGAACACTAAACCCTGTAGCATTTTCCCTAGAACCAGATGGGAACCAGATGTCATCCTTTGGGCCCCCTGTCAGCCAATAGGAATGGAAATGGGGGAACAAGCTCTGGAACAGGTGCTATATGCCCAGAAGGAAGTATTTGGTCGGGGGGGGGGGGAGAACAGGAAGAGGTTCATAGTTTTACTTGTGCCTAGTGCATTGCACAAAGAAGGTACTCTAAAAAATATTTCTTGATGATTCAGTCATGAAAATCATGCCATTACAATGTAAAAGAAGTGATAATTTCATTTTGCTTGACTGAGTATCCCTTTTCTAATGTAGTCAGTGAGTCCTTTCTCAGAATCTCTATAGATCTTGGTTGATGAGGAATTAGCAAGACACCATGGGCCTGGTTTTCCCCTTCATAGATGGAAGATCACTGGTAATGAGTCCTCTAGGGCAAAGAGAGAAATGTCTTTCAACCAACTCTTTAAATTCAGTTGTGCAAATTATACTCAGACATAGCAGAGAGTGATCTGTCATCTGAAACCAAAAGGAATACTTACTATGATTTCTAACACAGGTAAATGTGATTATAAATGACCAAAGTATTTGTATCCAGATGACTAACTGACAAAAAAATGAATAACTTGGTCCCTTAGAGAAGTGTACATTCTTTTGAGTTGTTAGGATACTTTTTTATTGTAGTGTTTCCTTAGAAACAGTAGGATTGCATTCGAGCTGGAAGAGACCTTAGCAATAAAGAAAAAGTACTTTGTATTAAAAGACTTAAATCTGAAACCCAGCTCTGTTACTTGCTAGTTCTATGAACTTGGACATTTTTCCCCTCCTCTGCAAAATGAGGTTGATAATACTTATGCAACCTAACTCAAAGGTTTATGGTGAAAATTACATGGGATCCTTTCTCTGGGCAAAGCGTAAGACTATAAAGTGCAGAGGATTGGATACATTGCCAAATGTGGTCATATTTGTTAATTATTTTTGTTTAACTTTTTTCCTTTCATGGGAGAATCCAATGGAGAGTATATATCAAGAAATAATATCCTACTCAACAGCATTTTTTATTCTATACATTGACTAAGAAACTTTTTTTATCTTTAAATTATTTTTAATTAATATGCATTTATTTTGTCTCTCCTCCTTTTCCCCAAAAGAAAGAAAAATAAAGCCCTTGTAACAAACATGCATTGTCAAGTAAAACAAATTCCTATATTGATCACATCCAAAAATGTGTTTTGTTCTGCACATTTAGTTTGTCACTACTCTGTCGGGAGGTGGGTACCATTTTTAATCATAAGACATCTAGTATCATGGTTCCTCGTTGCATTGTTAGAAATTCTTAAGTCTTTCAAAATCATTGGCTGGTACATTTTTGTTGTTATAGTATAAATTGACTTCCTGATTCCATTCACTTCACTGGAAAGCAATTTGGAAGCATGCCTAAAATGTTACTAAGCTGTGTATATGCTTTGATTGAGCAATGTCAAAGGCTCAAAGAGATGCAAGAAAGAGAAGGTCCTACATGTACAAAAATATATATAAAAGTTAATTTTGTGAGGGCAAAAAACTGGAAACCAAGGAGTGAAAATCAATCAGGGACTAACTGAACAAATTACAATATGTAGTTTCAAAGAAATCTGGGAAGACTTATATGATCTAACACAGAAATTTTTTAAAACTAATATAGTCAAATTAGTTTCTTTTGACCTTTGTGACTTAGTATACTGATTTTTTTCCCCAATTTTGAATTCCTGGTATAAATTCAGAGGGTGTATTGCTATATAACCTTTGTTGAAATTTCATTTTAAATATTTGCATCATTTTGGTTGGAAATACACACACATATTCCTAAAAGGAGTTCAGTAAATTTCCTTCTTTCTCAAATTTTGAGAATTATCTTTGTAGATTAAAAATATCTTCTCTTTAGATTTTCTATAGAATTGACTGGTAAATGCACCTTAACCAGGGTTCATTTTTTTTTTATCTTTTGGTACTTCACTTGTGTTATTTCCTCCTTAAGCCACATCCAATGAGAGTAAGGTTGACTCATCCCTTTCACCTTGCTGCCCTTCCCCTCCATTGTAACTGCTTTCTCTTGCCTCTTTTATATGAGATAATTTACCCTATTCTATCTCTCCCTTTCTCTTCTCAATATATTCCTCTGTCACCCCTTAATTTTATTTTTAGATATCATACCTTCATATTCAACTCATCCAGTGCCCTCTATCTATATATATATATATACATATACAAACATATACATGCATACATATATATGTATACATGTGTGTATGTATATGTATATATACATATACCTATTCCCTTCAACTATCCTAATACAGAGAAAAATCTCATGAGTTACAGATATTGTTTTTCCATGTAGGAATGTAAACAGTTCAACTTTAAGAAGTTCCTTATGATTTCTCTTTCCTGTTTTCCTTTTCTCTTTTTCTCTCTCTCTTTTTTTTTTATTTTTTAGTTTACATCATTCATTTCCAGAAGATTTTGAGTTAAAAATATTCTCCCTAATTTTCCCTACCCACCAACCCAAAATAGCATTTCCACTGAATATCCCCTCCCCCAGTCTACTCTTTCCCATATCTTTCCCCACTCCCCCTTCCCCTTTCCAGTAGGGCACGGCGGATCTCATTGTCCCAGTGCCTATATATCTCATGCATCAGTTACATGTAAAATATTAATAATAATACATATATATACATAAATATTTGGTTTTAAAGTGTTGGATTCCAGATTCTTTCCCTTCCTCCCTTGTCACCCGCCTTCACTGGGAAGATAAGCAATTCAATACAGGTTGTACATAAGTAGCTACACAAAACATTTCCATAGTGGATATATTGTGGAAGACTGACAATATTTCCCTCTATCCTGTCCCACACCCACCTTGTTCTATTCTCTACTATGATCCCTTCCTTTTTCAAAAGTGGGTGCTTCCAACTTCCCTCCCCTCAGCCTACCCTCCCTTCCATTATCCCCCCTCTATTCCCCTTCCCCTCTACTCTCCTGTAGGGTGAGATACCCTGTTTAGAGTGTATGTCAATCCCTCCCTAAGCCAAATTCAATGAGAATAAGGTTGACTCTTTCCCTTTTGCCTTCATGTTCTTCCCCTCCATTGTAACAACTTTCCCTTGCCTCTTCTTTATTAGATAATTTACCCCATTCTGTCTCTCCCCTTCTCCTCTCATTATATTCCTCTTTCACCTATTAATTTCACCTTTTACATATCATCCCTTGCTATTAAATTGCTCCTGTGCCCTCTGTCTATGTATATCTGTAAACATATATACACACACTCACATATGTATTCATACCCACATATACCCTCCCTTATAGACATATATATGTATGTATACATATACACATATACATATACATGCACACACATACATATATATACATATATATATATATATATTTCTCTTCCCTTCAACTATTCTCATATTGAGAAAAGTTTCATCAGTTATAATTATCATTTTTCCATGAAGGAATATAAGTAGTTCAAATTTGATAAGTTCCTTATGATTTCTTTTCCCTGTTTACCTTCTCAAGCTTCTCTTGTTTCTTGTATCTGAATGTCAAATTTTCTATTCAACTCTGGTTTTTTCAACAAGAATGCTTGAAAGTCCTCTATTCCACTGAGTGATCATATTTTCCCCTGGAACATGATACTCAGTTTTGCTGGGTAAGTGATTCTTGGTTTTAATCCCAGCTCCTTTGACCTCTAGAATATCATATTCCAAGCCTTTCCATCCCTCAAGGTAGAAGCTGTCAGGTGCTGAGGTATCCTGATTGTGTTTCGACAATATTGAAATTGTTTCTTCCTGGCTGCTTGTAATATTTTCTGCTTGATCTGGGAACTCTGGCACCTGGCTATAATATTCCTAGGAGTTTTCTTTTGGGGATCTTTTTCAGGAGGTGATAGGTGGACTCTTTAAACCCCTATTTTTCCCTCTGGTTCTAAAGCATCAGGTCAATTTTCCTTGAGAATTTCTTGAAGGATGATTTCAAGGTTCTTTTTTTGATCATGGCTTTCAGGTATTCCAAAAATTTTTAAATTATCTCTCCTGGACCTTTTTTCCAGGTGAGTGGTTTTGCCAATGATATATTTCACATTGCCTTCTATTTTTTCATTTGTTTGGATCTGTTTAATAGTATCTTGATTTCTCATAAAGTCACTAGCTTCCATTTGCTCCAATCTAATTCTGAAGGAATGATTCTCTTCAGTGAGCTTTTAAGATTCTTTTTTCTATCTGGCAAATTTGGATTTTTTTGTTGTTTTTTGTGGGGGTTTTTTTGTTTGTTTTGTGGAGGGCAATTTGGGGTTGAGTGACTTGCTCAAGGTCACATGGCTAGTTTTTGTGTTAAGTGTCTGAGGCTGGATTTGAACTTAGGTCCTCCTGACTCCAGGGCTGGTGCTCTATTCACTATGCCACCTCGCTGCCCCCACAAATATGGCTTTTTAAGGCATTCTTCTCCTCATTGCCTTTTTGAGCCTCTTTTGCCATCTGAGTTAGCCTATTTTTTAAGGTGTTATTTTCTTCAGTCAGGTTGTTGACTTTCATTTCATAATTTTCTTGTGTTGTTCTCATTTCTCTTCCTAATTATTTCTCCCCTTCTCTTATTTGATTTTCACAATCCTTTTTAAGCTCCTCTATGACCTGTAACCAGCTCATGTTTTTCTTGGAAGTTTTTGGTGCAGTAGTTTTTACATCACTGTCTTCCTCCTGTTCTATGCTTTGATCCTTTTTGTCCCCAAAATAGGAGTGTAAAGTTAGATTGCTGTGTTTGCTTTGCTTCCTTTACTTGCTCATGTTGGCATTCAATTACTTGACTTTTGATCCTTTTGCCACAGTAGAACTCTGCTACCAGAAATGGGAGCTTTATCCCAAAATCTGGGGATTTTGCAACTGATGGAGGTATTATTTGGGTGCCTTCTTTGAAGCTTCCCCACGTTCTGGCAGACTGCTCATGCATCCCAGGACCTCCACCCTAGACAGCAATACAGATCCAAGAAGGTTAAAGCAAGAGCTATTACCCCTCAGACCGGTCACTTGGTCCCTCTACAATCTGCAGAACAGGAGTTCTGAAGCAGCCATGAGGCAGGTGGCTGCATGGCCATTGAGCCTCAGCCGCTTCTCCCTCGAGGGGACAAAGGCTGGATCACACTCTTGAATTCCCAGGTCCCAAAGTCCACACTGTACTGACCTCTCACTTTGTCCATAGAATCTATGGGTTGATAATTCTGGAAACTGCCACAGCTGCTGGTGATCTGAAGTCCCTCCAGCCTGTGGATGGTCAGGCCACCCTGGGCCTAAGACTTCTGGCTCAAGCAGGACTGGGGTCAGCTCCCAGAGCACTGCACTGGCTGCTTGCTGCTGGCCTGTTTGGCTGTCCTAAGTGGGAGGTTAGCTTCTCTGTGTCATTTTGTGGGTTCTATAGCTCCAAATTTTTTCTAGAGTCATTTTTTACATGAATTGGGAGAGGTGGGATCCAGAGCTGTGAGGAAATCCTGTTTCTACTCAGTCATCTTCACTGTGCCCCTCCCCCCCCCCGAATTCCTGTTTATTTTTTCATGCTTCTCTTTATTCTTGTATTTGAAAGTCATATTTTCTGTTCAGTTCTGGTCTTTTCATCAAGAGTATTTGAAAGTCCTCTATTTCATTGAATTTCCATTTTCCCCCTGAAGTATTATACTCTCTTTTTGGGGGGTAGATGATTCTTGGTTTTAATCCTAGCTCCTTTGGCCTCCAGAATATCATATTTAAAGCCCTGTGATCCGTTAGTGTTGAAGCTGATAGATCTTGTGTTATACTGATTGTATTTCCACTATACTCAAATTGTTTCTTCCTGACAGTTTGTAATATGTTCTCCTTGAGCTGAGAACTCTGGAATGAGGCTGTTATATACCTAGGAGTTTTCTTTTTGGGATCTTTTTCAAGAGTCAACCAGTGGATTCTTTCCATTGCTATTTTACCCTCTGATTCTAGACTATCAGGGCAATTTTCCTTGATAATTTCTTGAAAGATGTTGTCTAGGATCTTTTTTTGATCATGACTTTCAGGCAGTCCAATAATTTTTAAATTATCTCTTCTGGATCTATTTTCTAGGTCAGTGGTGAGATATTTCACATTGTCTGCTATTTTTTCATTCTTTTGGATCTGTTTTATAATATTTTGATTTCTCATAAAGTCATTAGCTTCCATTTGCTTCATTCTAATTTTGATGGAATTTTTTTCTTCAGTGAGCTTTTATACTTCCTTTTCCATATGGCCAATTTTTTTAAGGCATTCTTCTCCTCCTTGGCTTTTTGGAGCTCTTTTGCCAGTTGAATTAGTCTATTTTTTTCAGATACCATTTTCTTCAGTATTTTGGGCATCTCCTTTAGCAAGCTGAGTTATTTTTTCATGATTTTCTTGCATCACTTTCATTTCTCTTCCCCATTTTTCTCTATTTCTCTTACATGATTTTCAAAATCCATTTTGAGTTCCTCCATGACCTACAATCAATTCATATTTTTCTTGGAGGCTCTTGATGCAGGAGTTTTGACTTTGTCATCTTCTTCTTGTTGTATGATTTGTTCTTCTTTGTCACCAAAGAAAGATTCTATAGTCTGATTTATTCCCCCTTCTTCCTTTTCCCAACCAATTACTTGACTTTTGAGCTCTTTGCCAAAGTAGAACTCTGTTTCCAGAGTGGAGAGTGCTCTGTCCTAAGTTTCTTGGGTTTTTCACAGCTGTTGTCAGAACTACGTCTGGGCACCTATAAATTTTCAGTTCTTCTAAGGTAATATGATAAAAGTAGAGGTATTTATTCTTCTGGTCTGTGATCTGAATTGTAAGTGATCAGAAATATGCTTTTCTCCCTCAGAACTATAAGGAGGATTCCCTCTCCACATCCACTCTAAGCTCTGCCACAGCAGTGCTCCTACTGACCCTGCGACCCAGATCCAAGCAGGGTAAAGCAAGAGAATTCTGCCTCAACAGCAGAAAAGAGATCCCTCCAATTGTCCTCTGATCAGCCTCTTGGTCCCTCCATCATCTGTGGATCTGTAGCTCTGAAAGCAGTTGCTGCTGCTGCTACCACCTGCTCTACCCAGGATTGGGGCCAGACTGTGCAATAGCATTTCCCCACTGACCTTTTACTTTGTCTTTGGTGTTTGTGGGTTGAGAAGTCTGGAAACTGCCACAGCTACCGTGATTAAGTTCCTGGAAACCTGCTGCAGCCCAGTCTGTGCTGGCACAGTCCACAACGGGACTGTGCTCATCTCCCAGCCCAGTACTATAGACCCTTCCTGTCAGCCTAGCAGGCTGTCATCAGTTGAAAATGTGTTCAGTTCTGTCATTTTGTGGGTTCTGTAGCTATAAAATTTGTTTAGAGTCATTTTTACAGGTATTTGGAGGTGATTGGGAGATGAGCTCAAGTAAGTTCCTGCTTTTACTCTGCCATCTTGGTTCTGTCCCCCCAGTTCTGTTATTCTTTTTATTTTTTTTTAATAAACTTTTAATTTCTTTTTTTTTTTTTGCCTTTTGGAGGGCAATTGGGGTTAAGTAACTTGCCCAAGGTTACACGGCTAGTATTTTTGTGTGGGTGTTAAGTGTCTCAGGCCAGAACCGAACTCAGGTCCTCCCGATTCCAGGGCCAGCTCTTTACTCTGTTATTCTTTTTAAAGTTTTTTTTGTTTATCACTATTATATCTTCCATCTTATTTATTTATTCTCAATTTTTAATATTTTCCTTTATGCTCACCTTGGGTAGTAACTTTATTTTCAATTATTAAATTACATGTTCAGTTCATTGACCCTAACTTTTTTCTATTCTGTTAATATATTTTCATATAAATAGGCATACACAGGGGGGAGGAGTCAAGATGGCAGAGCAGAAACAGGACTTCTGTTCAGCTCCTACTTCTACCTCCTCCAATTCATGTAAAAAAAAAAGGACTCTAAACAAACTTTGGAGCTACTTAACCTACAAAATGACAGAAAGAATCTAACTTCCTGCTGAAGACAGTCTGGCAGGCTGGCAGGAAGGGGCCAGTGCAGCGCTCTGGGAGCCAAGGCCAACCCAGCATAAACTGGAGGTTTTAGCCTCACGGTGGCTACAACCAGCCGCTGGCTGGAGAGACTTCAGATCAGCAGCAGCTGTGGAGGTTTCCAGAATTATCAACCCATAGATTCTATGGACAAAGTGAGAGGTCAGTAGAGTGTGGACTTTGGGACCTGGGAATTCAAGAGTGCGGTCCAGCCTTTATCCCCTGGAGGGAAAAACAGTTGAGGCACCACAGTCATGCAGCCACTGCCATGTGGCTGCTTCAGAGCTCCTGGCCTACAGATTGTAGGGTGACTAAGCAACCAGTTTAAGGGATAATCACTCTTGCTTTAACCTGCTTGGATCTGGATTGCAGTCTAGGGTAGAGGTCCTGGGGTGCATGACAAGTTTGTCAGAGATGTGGAGGCTTCAGAGAGGGCACCCAACTAATAGCTCCAGCAGCTGAGAAAACCCCAGTGATTGGGACAAAGATCCTCTCTCTGGTAGCAGATTTCTGCTGTGGTAAAAGGCTCAAAAGTCAAGTAATTGAGTGGTAACATGAACAAGCATTGGAAGCTAAGCAAGCAGAGTAATCTGACATTAGACTCCTATTTTGGGAACAAAAATGATTAAACCATGGAACAGAAGGAAGACAGTGATGTCATAACTCCTGCACCAAAATCTTCCAAGAAAAATATGAGTTGATTACAGGCCATAGAGGAGATTAAGAAGGATTTTGAAAACCAAATAAGACAAGTGGAGGAAAAATTGGGAAGAGAAATGAGAAAGATGCAAGAAAATTATCAAATGAGAGTCAACAACCTGACTGAAGAAAATAACACCTTAAAAAATAGACTAACTCAAATGGCAAAAGTGGATCAAAAAGGCAATGAGGAGAAGAATGCCTTAAAAAGCTGAATTTGTGAGATGGAAAGAGAATCTCAAAAGCTCACTAAAGAGAATCATCCCTTCAGAATTAGATTGGAGCAAATGGAAGCTGGTGACATTATGAGAAACCAAGATACTATTAAACAGATCCAAACAAATGAAAACATAGAAGTCAATGTGAAATATGTCATTGAGAACACCACTGACTTGGAAAACAGATCCAAGAGAAATAATTTAAAAATTATTGGACTACCTGAAAGCCATAATCAAAAAAGAACCTAGAAATCATCCTTCAAGAAATTCTCAAGGAAAATTACCCTGATATTTTAGAACTAGAGGGCAAAATAGAAATTGAAAGAATCTACCAATAACCTCCTGAAAAAGATCCCAAAAAGAAAACTCCTAGGAATATTATAGCCAGGTTCTGGAGTCCCCAGATCAAGCAGAAAATATTACAAGCTGCCAGGAAGAAACAATTTGAATATTGTGGAAACACAATCAGGATAACACAGAATCTGTCAGCTTCTACACTGAGAGATCAAAGGGCTTGTAATATGATATTCTGGAAGTCAAAGGAGCTGGGATTAAAACCAAGAGTCACCTACCCGGCAAAACTGAGTATCATGCTCCAGGGGAAAATATGGTCATTCAAGAGGAATAGAAGATTTTCAAGCATTCTTGATGAAACAAAACAGAGCTGAATAGAAAATTTGACATTCAGATACAAGAAGCAAGAGAAGCATGAGAAGGCAAACAGGGAAAAGAAATCATAAGAAATTTATCAAAGTTGAACTATTTATATTCCTACATGGAAAAACAATATTTGTAACTGATGAAACTTTTCTCAATATGAGAATTTTTGAAGGGAATAGAAATGTGTGCATGTGTATGTGTGTGTGTATGTATACATACATATATATGTCTATAAAGGACTGTTTATGGAGGTGGTATATAGACAGAGGGCACAGGACCAATTTAATAGGAAGTGATGGCACTTAAAAGGTGAAATTAAGAGGTGAGAGAGGAATATAATGAAAGGAGATAGGGAGAGACAGAATGGGGTAAATTATCTCATATAGAAAAGGCAAGGGAAAAACAGTTACAATGGATGGGAAGAACAGGAAGGCAAAAGGAAATGAATCAACCTTATTCTCATTGAATTTGGCTTAGGGATGGAATGAAATACACACTAAATAGGGTATCTCACCCTACAGGAGAGTAGGGGGGAAGGGGATGAGAGGGGAGATGATGGAAGGGAGGGCAGAATGGG